>NC_041402.2:132036059-132636059 GCF_900747795.2 Erpetoichthys calabaricus | reverse complement strand
AAGCATTTTTAAGGCCTTTAAAAGTTTTAGAAACAGGGTTGCAATGGTGGGGTAGGGATGGAGGGAGGGGTACGCAAAGTCAAAACTGTGTTATAAATTTAAAATGGTTCAGCTGATGGTAATGAATTTTGCATATTGTTAAGATATGGCCCTAAATTACAGTGAAACCGATATTCACACATCACTGATTTAATGGGAACAATAGCTTTGAGATGTGGAACTAACACAAAAATCATGCATCCCTCAAAAAAATCTCAGTGGTTGTTCATTAAGTTTTGCATATTTATTACAGATAACCTAATCTAACATACAGAGTTTATGGTGTTTTAAAAGTTTCATCATGAATAGGGGTTCAATAGAGGGAATGATACAAAAACAATATTTTTTCCCTGATTACATGCCATTTAAATCAGTGTTTCTTAACATTTCTGGTGTTGTAAACCCACTTTTTTCCATGTTAATGTCTTTGCAATTCACCAAGGAGAGCACACACATTAGAATGGAAGTGAATTAAATGAGATTGCCAGAGCCAAAGCAACCTACTACCATTATAAACAATATCAACTCGCAATTCAACAGCAGCAGCCTGCAACCCACTTTATGGTTGAGAAACACTGGTTTAAATGATTCAGTTATTCAACAGGCCATCCAATTTATTAATGTGGGATTAAACGTCTATTCATGAAACAACTCTAAATCAGGAAATACGCAGAAGTACTGTTTATGGTTCTAACCCAGTTAAGAGCTACAGCAATTATGGAATCCAATCATACACTAAAAGAACAAATTCTTGACTCCCTACAGCAGAGAAATTGATAGATATGGTAGATGATGAATATAGCACTTGCATTTCAGCCAGCAATAACAAAAGAGTCACCATTTTAAAGACACATATGTATCTGTTTCCTTACCTTAACCCATTATACAAATATATCAGGGATATGCCAGTTGCCTTAGCTATTCTATAAACATAAAATGCTAAGGTCTCTCCATCTGTCATGCGATAACTCGCCAACTACTGGGTCTAGAAGCTTGATCTTGGACTTGATTGAAAGTTTATTACCCGATACGTACTGCTATTACAAAATAATGTGAGGGAGCAGCAACCTCAACAAACTGAACTGCACTTGTGGGTTCCTTACAGCAAAGTGATAGGCAAATGACCTGACATGTCAGAAAGAAAAAGAGGACATGTATTGCGTGTCTAGCAAATCACAAAGGCCAATGACGTGTCAGGATACAAAATGCAACAATGAGAACAACAGAAAAATGCATGCTTAATGTGAACTACTTTACTACCCTGTAATAATAATAAAAAAAAACCTGAGAAAAGCTTATTATTACATTCTTAGATATATTAGTATAATAATGAGTAAAGAAAAAAATAATATTTTCATCAAAAAAAATCATATATGAATAAATGGTCACCACTTTCATCAGAAAGGAAAGATTAACATCTGTAGTTTGCTTGAAGTTGGTCTGAATGACAAACATTTCATTGCACCAAATGGGCAAGAAAGGGCCAGCAGAGGTAATAAGAAGGAATAGGTACTGTATGTCCATCATACTCTAAAGGCCAATGTAGGCACTGTGGCCACAGTGGGCACCAGTGGTCAGTAACCCTTTAACTACAGACAATCCCTTAGAAGGAGATTCTATCAGGATGCCAAATTAGGTGAGGTGTGAAGGGGTATATTTTTTCAGGGGGCACACACTCTCTGAAAGGCTACTTATTTTATCGCAGGCCTGATGCTAGCCAAAAAACACCCACACACATCTACCTCAAAATACAGAAGCACATCAGAAAAAAACCCACTTAGCTTAGCTTTTAATGGTTGTTTAACCTGTAACATACAAGCAGCTAAAGAGACAAGAGGCATATCGTTATCATCAATAATTTTCTGACAGGAACGTGGGCTCTTTCATGTCTGCCACTGAGTAATCTTTTTGGTTCATTGGCTTTGCCTCGATGGCTTGCTTTGAAACAGGGTGCAGACACTCATATGTTAAAGCATAAGGATAAATAGCAGCAACACTGTGTGGTAGCTGCCCCTTTTTATCATATTATTCAAATATTATTTAAAACATTTGGGTATTAAATGATACAATTCCATATATAATCCTTTTTACCACACTTTCATTGTGTATGCAGAAACTATAGGCATTCAACTGTAGTCTTCTTTGCTAGTTTCTCTCTGTTATTGTGTAGTTCATATAGTTTCTCATATTCCCTCATATAGATAGATAGATAGATAGATAGATAGATAGATAGATAGATAGATAGATAGATAGATAGATAGATAGATAGATAGATAGATAGATAGATAGATAGATAGATAGATAGATACTTTATAATTATATACAGTATGTGTGTTAATGCAACCTAACTCTAGAGTATGTGTAAAATATGTGAAGATAAAAAAAATTACATATATATTTTAAGAAAAGGGATAAACACACACACACAATTGGGGCATGTTCGTGACCCTGTGTAATTCAAATAAATTAAAGCAAAAATGAACTTTTTACAAAGATGAAAATGACATCTTTTCAGATGGGAGTCCAATACAGAACTGACTCAAAATGGCTGAACTTCCAGTCATATGGATCCCAGGCAGGGTCCTGGAGCACAGAAAATGAAAGTGATGTCAGTCCTTCGTTCAGCACAGGGAGGAGGAGAGAAGGCATTAGAACTCAACACCAATGCCTGTTCTGACAGGTGATTACTATCACCAGAGCCCTTAAGCTGCCTCCCAAGCACACGCACAGGACAACATTGAAGCCGATGGCACATTACAAGATTTCTTGGCAGAGGGGATGTCAAACTTGATGACTGATTTTGATGATCTTGTCACCTCAGGATGTCAGATTACATGAGAAGAAATCGCAAGTGTTGTAAATAAGATGACTGTGTAGAAATTCCATTATTTCTGAAATATTGCAAGCTCTGCTCTTTTTCTAAAAGCTAATAATATGCTGTTTGACAGTGCTGGGGTTGTGTAAATATAGATTCAACCACAGTCTTGGGCCTTTTTTAAAATTTTTCGATTCTGTCATGGCACATAAAAAAGAGACACTTCTTTTTTGTTTCTCTGCTCCAAAACGTCAGCATTACTTATTCCCCATAACTATATTATATGCATTGTTCTTCCAGGTGAGTGTTCCGTAGCTGTCAGCTCTCGTATATACAGAGCCCACCCCAACAACTTAATATAAAATCAAATCTGTTTGTTTTTATTGGGGTGAGTCACAATCTGGTAGGTCCAGTTGAGTCATATATACTGTAGTGTGTGACTGAAAATTACTGGAAATGTCATGTAATGTGACAGGATGTTAAGTCTGCATACCCATTTATAGCATAAATCACAGCAAAATACTAATTACAGATTTGTTCCTCACTACAGGGGGTCTTCTTGTACAGCGTCTTTTGTTCCTATAGGCATTAGATAGCAAATATTCCAGAAAGGCAGTAATGGGACTTTCACATATATAAAGTAAATGACAACAGATAGCTCAAGGTAAGTTATGGGTCTTTTATCATACACTATTTCTAAAAGGTGACCTGAAATTTAGGTCTGCCAAAGTTAATGGTGAAATAATTAGGATTTTATAGGTTTGCATCTGACCCATGAAATGATCGTTTGGATTTCCATGAAATTCAGCCAAATCCATAGATATAAATGGTTGATCACCAAACAAAAATCTGGAGGTGAGTCACTTTTTAACCTATAATCAAGGGGTGAGTTAAGGAGAAAGCTCCTAGGTCAAGAATGTTCATCATCTAAAAAAGTGGAGAGGAAAAAAATGTGTTCTCAGATATCTGTATTGCTTTGGTGAGATAACTCCCTAATGAGGAATAAAAAAAACTCGACAAGATTCAATTGGTCTTCAGTTTTATTTAGCACATTGCTCCCTTCGCTATGTTCGCTATGCCTCTTTTCGTTTGGCTTAACACAAACAAAATTCTTTTATTCCAGGCTGGAGAAATAGCCATCAGTCTTCACACACTTTATCCAATTCAGAATCACAGGGGGCTCTAGACTATTCCAGTAATATTAAGTTCAGACATGAGCCCTGGATGGAGTACCAGTCACTCACAAGTCACATTGATACACACATACACACACACACTCACAAACAAACTCATTCATACAACTCCAGCCTAAAGTTGCCGGTAGACTTGACCTACATGTATGCTGGATAAGTGAGAAAAACTGGAGTTCACAGCAGCACTAGCCACTGCCCCACTAATCTCTTACATAATTTACTAAACAAATGGATAAAAATGAATATAATAATGTAGCAATACACTTCTTTGGGTAAAAATAAAAATACACTAATGAGAAAGAATTCAGGGCATTATTAAACCTCATCCAGAATTATCTAATATCAGCTTTAATGGGGCTGGAGAAAAAAAGGAACAAGAGCCAGATCTGTCATTTCAATAAAGACTGGTCAATGAAGGGAAACCTAGACAAGAGACTTGTGTTCCCAGAAGAGATCCAGACAAACATGTAATCATTAAATTGACAGTTTCTTAGGAAGAATGGTACCAGGAAACCTTTGACAGGAAAAAAACAAGGTACGATAAGCATGTGGATAATATAGGAAGTAAAGGGTGGGAATGCAGATCATTTGCAGTTGAGCTAGAAAGCTGTGTTTTTCCAGCCCAGCCACAGTGGATAATGTTAGGGAAGCTTGGATCAGCATCAAAGAAAAACAGAATCTTTGGCCCAAGACATGACATAAGCAAAAAAAAAAAAGAGTCTCATGATGACTGTGGTACAGACAGGATGAATTAATATGGTTGTCACAAGCGAGCAATGACTGATCATCACTACTGTCCCTCTGTCATGAAGGAAGGAGTGGCAGACACATCTAATGATGCCAAAGCTGATCATTTCATATGCTTATATTCAATTTATGTAGTGGAATTCCCATGCACAAAACACTTAAATGACATTAAAAAGTACAAAACCTTATTTTAGTGGTAAACATATACAGTATCACTCAAATGTTGCATGTCAAGGAATAAATAACAATGCATAACAAATATTATGCCTCTTGAAAAGTTTTGGGGGTATGTTATTGATCACAAAAATCTCTTTTAAATTGCAATGACCTATTTTTAGATCTCATTCACATGCATATCATATTCTACATAGTCATTACAGTAAGACAACTACAAGTGGAGCATCTGCAGTGATTTAAAAGTAGATGCACTGCTGCTAAGAATGCAGCTCAGATATACTTTTGCTTCATTTGTGAATGGGACAGCTGTGCTATAGAGTCTTATTATATTAAAAGAAACTGCTCACTCCAAGGATTTGGTTCTAGGCCAGGCATGGTGGCGTAGTGGTAGCACTGCTGTCTCGCATTAAGGAGACCAGGGTTTGCATCCTGGGTCCAGGTGTTTTATAAATAAATTTTACTTACTTACTTACTACTCCCTGCATGGTGTTTGCATGTTCTTCCAATGTCTGTGTGGGTTTCCTCCAGTTGCTCCAGTTTCTCCCCAAAGTCCAAAGATATATAAGCTAGGTGAATTGGCATTCCTAAATTAGCACTAGTGTGTGATTGGGATGTGTGTGTTTGCCCTGCGATGAACTGGTGCCCTGTCCAGGGTTTGTTCCTGCCTGGCACCTTATCCACCTGGGATAGGCTCCAGCAGACCCCAGCAACCCTGTTCAGAACTAAGTGGCTAGGAAAATGACTAACTGACAGAAAACTGTGACATACAGTATAAACGACTTGTTGACCCAACAAGGATATTTTTGCCTTCTCTTTTTATAAAACCTGGACTTTGAGAAAGAAATGAAAAAGGAAGTTGAAGGATTTGATATTTGAGATAGAACAACTAATGCCAAGATTAAGGAGGGCATTTTTGTTGGTCCTCAAATCAGATGCATTTTTAATGACAAGCAGTTCAAAGATCTGCTAGATGGAGCCAGAGGAAATCATACAGAAGGCATTAAAATATGTCACTACAGAGCACCAAACTATGTCCAGCTGGTTTACAACATGCTTCAAGCATACCAAACTATGAAGTGCAACATGCTGCTGAGGATTTATTTTCTGCATTCACACTTGGACTTGTTACCTGCTGATTCTGGCACAGTCTGTAATGAATATGGTGAAAGGTTTCAACAGGATATTACAATGATAGAAATGCAGTATGAGGGCAAACGGAATCCATCAATGACAACCGACTGTTGTTGGACACTGAAATGAGAAGCATCAGATGCTGAGTATATTTGAATATCACTAGCAAAGCATTTTTAGATCAACTGAACTAATGCAATGTGTTAGCATCATTAAGAGAATCAACATGCTAAATTCAATAAAAGTTAATTTCAGTCAGTCATCATCCAACCCACTATATCCTAACACAGGGTCACAGGGGTCTGCTAGAGCCAATCCCAGCCAACACAGGGCGCAAGGCAGAAACAAATCCCAGGCAGGGCGCCAGCCCACCGTAGGACACACACACCAAGCACACACTAGAGACAATTTAGGATCACCAATGAACCTAACCTGCATGTCTTTGGACTATGGGGAGAAGTCCATGCAGACATGGGGAGAGCATGCAAACTCCACGCAGTGAGGACCCGGGAAGTGAACCCAGGTCTCCTTACTACGAGGCAGCAGCACTTAGTTAATTTCATGTATCTCTAAATCCCTACATAATACAGTCATTCTGAAATTATATTTGTGTTCAGTTTGAAACTGTCTGTCATAATCACCAAAAAGCTTCAGGAAGCAAAATTTCAGAAAAAATGAATTACATTCAGTATGAATTCAGTATCAATCATGCTGAAAAAAAAGAAGAAACTTTGTGTGATCATGGATTTTAGGAGGCATCCTTAACAAGGTTCATCTTAACATTTGTGCAGCCACATGCCTGAGAATGTAGTTCTAAATACAATTATTAAGAAATGAGAAAGGATATAGTAAAATAACTACAAATCAATGCTTACCTCTACAAGTGCCACAGTGCAACAAACAAACTGACCTGATTTAAATCTCAGTCATGTAACAATTTACATGAGAAAAAGTGAACTGGCAAACTAAGCTCTTGTCTCAGGAGATGAATAGTAAATGACTTTTTTTGATATGATGATATAGTGCCTGAGTGAGCCATGAGAAGTAAAGAATCATGAGAAAATGCAGAATCATGTCTAAACTTTGGCAGATTCCCACATCAGTGAATGTGACATACTGGATGAAGGGTGAGATATCAGATGAGGGATGTCCCTCACGAATTTCAGAGGTAGGCAAACCAAAGGTGAAATTGCTAATGTTGTATTGAAACGTCTGGTGTTACCATTTGTGACATCTCATCATCCCACTTTGCAGTGTTTGTGTGAATTTCCAGTTGGTGTTATAGATAGAAAAAACAATTACATCTGTACAATTGACACAAAAGGCAATTGAAAACTATCTCTTCATTTCTGTATAAATAAAAAGCAATCTATCTATCGATCACAGTACTCCAAATATAATGTAGCCAAAAAATCAATTTCTGACTAACCTACAAAATAAAAACAGGATAACATTACATCACTACTCAGTGTATTGTATTATTCAGAGATAGCAAAGTACGTTACCACATGGAAGGGCAATCACATGAACTTTATTTCTATTTCCCATCTCACCCACAGTGTTTGAATGCAGCTTACCAGTGCTTAAATATTGTAAGCTGGGTGAACAAAATGTACTCCTTCTCCTTGACCCCCAGTTTTCTCTTAAAGAGAAATTCTTGATAGTTCATTAAAATAAAAAATTATGACACTAATACAATGCAAATATAATGTCTTGGGTTTAGAGTTGCATAATGAAAATAATTTAAATTAATAAAGAACCCTACAAACCTTTCATTTTAAAAATGTGTCTCGAATGATATGAGCAGAAAGAGCAGGGAAGAGGGTCTCCAAAGCCTGTGTATTTAAATAAAACAATTTAAAATAAATGATCAAAAAGAAGTGGACTATATGAATAATGTTAAATAGTACCATAGTTCCAACCAGTACTTACACTCTGGTCCAAGTCACATGCTGAAGCTGTCATGATCTCTCTATATGTTCTTTTCATGAATTTCCTTTGTTAGTTCTTATTTCTTCCCTCAGTCTAAAGACATGCTGCTAGTTGAATGGAGACCATAAATTACAAAGTGTGGGAGTGAGTGTTACTTGAGGTTATATAGAGACAGTGATATTAGAGTTTTACAGACTGAGAGAGAGGGAGACAACATGGGGTCATTTCATATTTTCTGTAGAATCAGTTTGAAGTGGATTGTTCATTTTCTTACCTTTTTGTTTGTATTCTCCCTTTCACCAGTCCTTTTTGTTATTCTTGAATTAACCAACTTACAGTAAAGTGGAACTTGAGTTAGTTTTGCTTGTCCCAATTCAAAAAGATGGATTTAGCTTAATTGCTGGTCCTCTTCAACTTAAGGAATTGGGGGTATCCCTTTTCAGTATTAATCATTTTCTTGCTTCTTGTCCTGAGTTGGGGTATGAGGGTAAAAATATGCCATTAGGATCATCAGGTAGGTACTAAATACAATGCCCAGTTACAGACCATCTTCTGAAAGCTTAATGGTGTCACCTGCCATTCCATGTTAACCCTATTCCATTTTTGCCACTCCTTTTGGTGGACCATCAGCTTGGCACCCAGTTGGGATCCTTTCCCTTAGGGTGTATTCATACTAGCAATTTGTTCTGTGCCCAAGCACGTTTGTTCGCATGTAACCGCACAAAGTCTAGTTTGTTTGACTAGTTTGATTGCTCCACACCCTGGCCCCATTTGGAAGAGGTGGGCCCAAACACCCTTCAGCACCTATTCAATAACTTTTGAGTTAAAAAAGGTTTCTATTCTCTCCTTACACATGAACATGAATTGTAGTTGGCAAGAAAAGCTGCAAATTCCTCCCTTAACATCATTTGTCACCATAAAAATCTTCTCGTACATGCAGCATGATTAACAGCAAACGCTGAGATGCACATTCAATAAATCTATAAGAGGGTAAAGTGTTATCCTGCAAACAACCAGAAAATAAATAAAATCATTTTGACATGCATGCTGTCACTTTGTGTTCGGATCTTGTTTTGTCTTTATGCAAATGGTCACATGGTCATGACGAAAGTGTGCCCTGGCCCAGAACATTAAGCTCTGTGTGAGTGCAGGCCAGCGGGGGAGTAGGTAGGGGGACAATCACAATTGGGCACGGTACAGAAGAAATGTGACTTAGGCAACAACCATGTTCTGCTTTATTCATCTGCCTCAGATAAAGATCTGATGGCATGTTGGATAACCCCTCTCCTGGACTCTGTTATTTTTATTAGTCTGGTAGCAGTTGTGGCTACAAATCCTCTCAGCACCTCATTCCTCTAGCCCCGTCGATCTGCTTGTGCTGCAGGATCTGAGTACTTTAGACTCTTGTGCGTGTGTGCTTTAGAACTGCTTCCTACCAAGGCACAGTTAGTTATACAATATAGAGGGAGGTCTGACAGATATAATTGTCATAATCACTGATCTTGGTTGCAATAATTTCTGATGAAAATGTGAGCTTTGGGTTAATATCTTGAAACATATGCTGTTTTCTTCTCTTTTTTACGGATGGTTTCCTTGGGACCTCTCCTTCTGGTATAAAAGGCGGAAGCTGAGGGAGGGAATGCATTGATGATTGTCTTCCTTCTGTCTAGGATTAGCACCAGTTGCTGGAGGACCTGGTTGTGCTGCCAGGTATATCGCCCTGGGTCGAAGCTTGTTTTAAACCTGGTAATGATGTGCTTTAGTGTCGGTGGTGCCTGATAGAGTGGACAAGATGAATCTTCTCTCTCCGACTGATTGTGATCATAAGGGGTAGACAGTACATTGTAGGTAGATCTATCAGTGAAGCTAATTCTGCCTCCTCATATTTTCCAGATACCCTTCCATGTCATTCTTCAATGTTCTAGGTTTTCCTGTTTTGTCTACTGAATCCTGCTTACCCTGTGAGATAGCTTTGGTGAACCTCTCAAAGCCTCATCCTGAAAAAGTATTTTTGCTATTACAATGTTTCTTTTGTGGTCAGGTGTTATTCTGTGCCATGTAAGTCAGCTTGTTCTGCCTCGTTTCATTTGTACCAGACCAACTATGTCTCCATACCTGAGGGCTGATTTTGCTTGCTGCACAGCCTCAGTCAGGGTCCACTTCTCCATTGTTGTCCCGTTAGGAGGAGTTGCTCATATTGTAAAATCACTGGATCAATTCAAGATCATTTTCAGTTTTACCTCGATATATTTGTACTCCTTGGATAAACTTAAAAAAGGAGTTTCAGGGCTCTATTTCCATATATGTTGTGAAAGTAGAAGCTTTGCTCCGCCTCTTGAACCCTCAGGTACCACTCTGAACACCAGGTAAAAGTACAAGACTTCTTTATTATCTTCTTGTACAGTGCACAAAGCACCCTCCACTCCACACTATTCATATAAACCACAAATTCTCACAAATACAATACTCTTCCTCCTCGCCCAGACACTTAGCCCTCCTACCTCCCAGCTCAGCTCAGTGTCTGGGCTTTCCCACAGTCCTTTTATACACCCTGACCCGGAGGTGTTCCTGTCCAACAGTCCACAGTTCCTTATTCCTTCCGGGTCAGGGTAAACAGTCCTTTTCTTCAACCCGGGAGCACGTCGTTCCTTCCTGTCACGTGACCGTGATGTACTCCCAGGTTATAGGGCACATAAGAGCCCACGAGCCCCCCTACAGCGACTCCCGGTGGCCCCCAAGGTATCCAGCAGGGCTGTGTATAAACACTACATAGTCCATGAGGCCCTGCTGGAACTCGGGGCATGATCATGCTGTTGGGAGAGCTCCTCCTGGTGGCCTGGGGGTGAGGGCCGGAATATGTAGCCGGCCATCCATCACAGTCCCCCCCCCCCCCCCCCCCCCCAGCGACGACAACTGGGGCGGAGCGTCGATCCCCGCGAGGGACGTCTTCCTCCAGGAGGACGCGGCAGTCGGGCCTTGGCTATGCTGTCTAGACCCCCAGAGAACCTAGGGGGAACGGTGTATCTTCTGTTCCTCTGTTCCCCTGTCCTCCGAGGACAACTAAGCCAAACGTGGCCTGGCTGATGGCAGTGGTAGCAACACCTTCGTCCTCCCGGTTGTCTTCTTCTCAGGGACCTGAAACACCTCGGGAATTCAGTTAGCTCCACCCTTTCCTCCGCTAAGGAGGGGTTTATGGCCGTTTTGCTGCTCTCAGCCCTTTTCTTTATCTTGTCAGGAGACCCGCGGTTTATTTCAGGGATCTCCTGCTTTCTCTGGGGCTTGTGCTCAGCTTGAGGCTCTCTATGGAGAAGAGAGAGCCTCTTTGCTGTTTGCACGCCCGTTGTCCTAAGTATTCTAGGAGACGGTGTCATTAGTACCACATCGCCCCGGGTAACAGCACTTTTCAGCTGCCCCGGTTTGATTGGCACTTCCTCCGCCCCTCCAGTAACGAGCGACAACTCCCTCATCACGTGGGTCGGGGTCTTGAGGTCCGTATCGCTCCGGAAAGCCGTCTCGTACCGCTGTCCCGGTTTGATCGGACCTTCGCCCGACCACTCAGTCATTGTGCCGCGCTCAACTGTCGGGTTCACAGCGCTTTGACACCCGCTACTTATTAATTGCGGTGCCGGCTCGCACTGTGTCCCTTTATTATATTCGGTACGGTTTAGGCTTACCTGTACCAATGCATCACTCAAGACTGGGGCTTCTATGCCTAATCGCCGCAGGTATTCATACGGTCTCTTCAGCGGTGCTTCGACTGTGCCTCCCAGCTCCTACAGACGTCTCTTCACCTCTTTCATCCCCTGAAAGAAAGCTATTATGGGCTCGAGCACCTCCTCGATGTCCCGCACAACCATATAGTTAGTTATTTCGGCCGGAGGCAAAGTTACTTCCGTGTTTTCCTTACCCTCCGGCCGGGAGCCAATGAGCATGTCCACTCCTGGCACGTGCTCTGCTGGGCTTCGCGGAGGCTTCTGGGACATGGAGTCTGAAGAGGAACGGGTAGCCTCTAGTGGCTGACTGCGATCTGCCTCTTTTACTTTGACGGCAGATCGTTCAGTCACATCCCGCTCCTCTTTTCCATTATTTAATTGCGGCGCTGCACCGCTCGCCTCCCCCTTCCTTTTCAGGGAGCTCAGACCCATCAGGGAACGAATGACCTCACCTAAGGACCCGAACTGACCGTCTTCCCGGCCTCCATCGCGCAAGGTCACATGGTCGCTCTTGTCGAATGGGCTTTTCCCCTGCTGACTCCTTGACTGGCCTGCCGTCTGGGTATTACGGCCATCTTGCCAAGGTATGAGGCAGGCATCCGACGCACCGTCTGCTTTCTGGAGGCATGCTTCTGTAAAACAGGAGTAAAATATACCCGAAACTTCGGGTGTTATCCCGGCACATACCTCCACACTCGGCAGCTGGGTACCCAACCCACTTTGGGATTCCGGCGCGGCCGATGGCTGACAGCGTTCTTGCTGTTGCGCCCTTCGGGCTTGTTCAGCCTTTATCAGCTCCCGGTCCTCTTCACTCCCAGTCAGGCAAGTCCAGGTCATCTCGGCGTCGGTCATGTTCCTTAGCCAGTCGGTATTGCCCTTCTTTTTTCCCGACTTCTTCCCCATCGTGGTCTGAAGTTCAGCACGGCTTGCCGTTTGCAGCGCTCTCGGTAGTGAGTGGTGTCTGCACCTCCGTGCGTTCAAAAGGGACCTTCCTAGGGTTTCCACCACCACAAAATTTGTTTTTAAATGCAGGTTCCGGCCCACTTGGACGAACCGGGATCCAAACGACTACACCACTGTGAAAGTAGAAGCTTTGCTCCGCCTCTTGAACCCTCAGGTACCACTCTGAACACCAGGTAAAAGTACAAGACTTCTTTATTATCTTCTTGTACAGTGCACAAAGCACCCTCCACTCCACACTATTCATATAAACCACAAATTCTCACAAATACAATACTCTTCCTCCTCGCCCAGACACTTAGCCCTCCTACCTCCCAGCTCAGCTCAGTGTCTGGGCTTTCCCACAGTCCTTTTATACACCCTGACCCGGAGGTGTTCCTGTCCAACAGTCCACAGTTCTTTATTCCTTCCGGGTCAGGGTAAACAGTCCTTTTCTTCAACCTGGGAGCACGTCGTTCCTTCCTGTCACGTGACCGTGATGTACTCCCGGGTTATAGGGCACATAAGAGCCCACGAGCCCCCCTACAGCGACTCCCGGTGGCCCCCAAGGTATCCAACAGGGCTGTGTATAAACACTACATAGTCCATGAGGCCCTGCTGGAATTCGGGGCACGATCATGCTGTCGGGAGAGCTCCTCCTGGCGGCCTGGGGGTGAGGGCCGGAATATGTTGCCGGCCATCCATCACAATGTCAAAGGCTGCACAGATTCCAAGAAGTGCACTGACTGTTCTCTCTATCTTCTCATCTCTGGTGACATGAACCTCATAGATACCACATAAGCTGGGGGGACAATCCAAACTGCAATTTAGCTTCAACTTGCAAGGAAGCAGGATCTTGTCTATGCTCACAGCATCTTTTAATGATATCTTCTCTCAGTTGTTTATTTTAGTTTGTGTCCTTTAGGCTTACATCATACCACCAACACAATCTTTTCACAGGCTTTCACTACACCATCAGAATCAACACTTCACCACTATGGAATCTTTAATCTATGAGCTTTCTTCGGATGATGTATGAGCTGATGTCATATGAGCTTTCCTCACATGATGATGAAAAAAAAACGCTAACTTTTACAAGTACTACAGACTTACACCGGCTGTTAAAGACGCAAATGTAATGTATATTTTTATTGTAAAATATTAACAATAAGCTCATTACTCAAAATGGCAAATATACGAGGCAGTCAGGATCGAACTGGGGGATTCTTGATCAGCAGTTAGTACTGCTGTGCAACGGAAGCTGTTATATCATCCTTTTACCTTTTGTGAAAGTGGTTATTTGATATTTAGACTTCACATATTATATGCTTCATGTCTACATTTTGTCAATTATTACTAAAATATATAGTATTTACTCTATACAACTCTAAGCAACTGACACGCAGGTAAACAGACTTGAGCTGAGAAAAATTTGTGCGGCGGTAGGGGGATGTGATAGTAGGCTGCTTGCTGCTTATCGACACATTTACAAGACAAATGATACTGACGGAGAGGTATGAAGGGATTTAAGGTGGGACGGATTTACAAGTTTTTTCGGAGGCTTTGGTAATTCTAGTGTTAAGTGATTGTAGTGTATGGGTTTTAGGAATCCCTATTAATGATGGATGTTCCATGTCCCTTATTGCTGCTTTGCATCTGATGCTGTCTGAATAGGTTGAATATTCCACTCCCCTGTAAGACATGAGTAGTTTCAAAAAATGGATTTACAACTTCCTGTTGAGCCACTCCAAGCCAAAGTGACAAATAAAGGTTTTATTACATCATGTATTTCTACACTAATTTTTACATGTAGGTCATTTATGAATACTTCTCTCTGAGTCGCAATGGTAGTTAATGGTGAGGGCCGATTTGGCAGTCTGTAGCTGCTCTACCGTCCATCTGTTTATCAATTGAGCTCTATAACCTACCTGTCCTTACAAGAAGGATTTTATGAGACAAGTGTAATAAAACTGTTATATACCCCATTATCTGTTAATCTGTTAATTAGCTGCATGACTAAATGCTATGATACAGTAAAGTTTGATCAAAGTTCTCCAGTTTCAATAAATAGTTTGGTGCTATAGTTTTGAATATTAAGGATTTCTAATTAATCATTTTTATCAATGTTGTTATGGACTTGTACATGTTTTTTTATCATTTGTTTTGAAAATTTCTGTGATTGGTGCAATTTTGTGGCTCTGTTACTAAAAATAATGATTCACTGCTAAGAGAACAGTTCTGGGAGTTGCTCTTCATGATGTCATCTATGTGACAATTTATAAGTTGGTGCTGTGTGGCTACTGGAATACATAATCATAGAGAACAAAACCAAGACTGTCATGTTTCTCTGGTTAAATTCTGGCTTTCAATTTTTAACCTAGTGCTTTCTCTTTTTTATTTAAACTTTGTAATAACTATTGGAATTTGGTGTTAACAAGGTGGAAAGTTTGCTGGTCACTAGGGCAATGGGAGAAAGACTGGCAGATAGAAAAAAGTAAGACCTAGCAAGAAGACTGAGAGAATATTCAAAATGTAATCAAGAAATCACAGTGTAAGGAACCTTCCCTACAAGTCCAAAACCGAAAGATTCAATAAAAAGTGTTTAGTTTTGAAATTCACAAACTTTGGGAGTGTTGCCCATGCAATGCTGGCTAAAGTCCCTGTCCACAGGACAATGCATTATAGCAAATGTGCCACAAAATGCCAGCAACCCCCAAAAAACTAAACAGCAATGAAATCAAAATATATGCAGTTGACAAGATTAGCACAAGATTCTCTGAAGCAAGAAACCTCAGAAAACATTATTTTTGAGTCTGGAAAAAATATATTCTTAGCAAGGAAAATGAACAAAAATGCGAATGAATCAGGACATCACTATTGTTTAACAATCTTTCTATCTCCTGGTCCTGTTCTAACAGCCCATGTGGCTTGTCATTTTCATCTTGGCAAAACACTTAAAGTATATTCAATGAGAACACACATCCTAAGAATAAATCCCTTTACTTGCTTTTCACAAATATTAAAACAAAAAGCCCAGTGACATTCTTCAAAGCAGAAATTGGAGTAAGTTTTGGCCTTTATTCCTTGGCTAATACATTACCAATCAAACAAAAAAATTGCAGATTATAGGTAGCATTATAATGTAATGTGACTTCTCTGTTGTCATGTTATATGATTTGAAGGGGGTCAGTTTCTCATTGAGTCTTTGAGCATTAAAGATGCACCAGGAGAGATAATGCAATGACATGAAGGAAGTTTAAGAGGAAATAAAAAGTGAGTTCATTTACAGCTACGCCTTGCTATAAAATAACATTTTATAAAATGATATTCAAAACATGTACATGAAATAAATAAATTCAGTTCCAAACATGTAACACAGATTCAAGAATAAGATCCAGTTGACTCAAAAGAAAAATGTGAGGTAAAAATAACCTCATTGTGTTGCTACAGTTAAACCAACGAAAATTAAGGGGGCAAGAGAACAACATGGAAAATACAAAATAAATAAGGAGTACCTAAGAGCAATTACTTACAGTTCATGTGTTACTTCTTTATGTCTATACCTCTATAAAGCCATAAGGCTGGATGTAATTAAAAAAAAAAACTGAAAACAATGTTTCCTCAGATGCTACAATTCATGGATTATCGCCAAGCACTGTTTTTACAGTCCAGCCAGTCAGCATTTTTAATGTTGAACTCTTCCTATGCGGACACTACACTGGCAGCTGACTCAGCACCAGGAATGCTGTTACTGCAAGTCTCTGCCAAAATAACATTATACATTTAAATTAGAAAGGAAAAATGCGACAAAGAGCACACTGCATGAGAACAGTTAAACACTGGACTCATGGTACTTCAAACGATAAGCATCACCCTGACTTGGTGTTTGGCCATGGACAGGTCCAATTCTACAATGAAGCTATTCTTCTGTACTCTGAGCCTTTGTGCACATCTAGTTAAGCATTAACATTGCTGATTATACTTGTTCCCTTTACCTATTCCTTGTTGTATGAATAATTTTGCTAGTGAGGTTTGCAAAGGGATGTCCCGCTGGCAAGGAATTAGAAGTGGCTTTGATGATTACTTACATAGCTCACAGAAGGGAACAGTCCCAACAGGTACCTCACTGAGACAGAGATAAACAGACAAGTTATATTATTTATCTTGATTTTCAGAAAACTTTTGATAAAGTCCCATATGAGAGATTAGCGATCAAAATACTAGGGAACTGTGTACTGTTGGTAGGAAAAATTGTCTTAAACATAAGATACTTCCAAAGTTCTAGCCAGAAAGATTGAGAAAGTCCTTCCTTCTGTAATATCACAAGACCAAACAGGATTTATTAAAGGCAGACACTTAACTTCTAACCTTCGATGTTTGTATGATATAATACACCAGTAATGGAACACTGCATGATAATGTGCAATGAATACACTTGACTTGAGCATTCATAGTTTTCCTCCTCTTTCTCTGTATGTTTAACACTCGTTTGCTCAGAGGTTGATGCACTTGCTGCTTCCTGAGCAGCTCTTCTTTTCTCCACCCTAGCAGCCCACTTCTCTTTTTCCGTCGCCATCTTTTCGCATTAAAACTGATTAAGTCAGTGTTTGTGTTGCAATTACTTAGTACGTTTTCCTTAAGTTTTCTCTTAATCTGGCACTTAAGTGTTCAATCTGCCTCAAGAATGATTTAAGATATGAAGAGGTAGGCGAAGTGACAGCAAAGGTGGGAGGGATGAGAACGGCGCCCATACGCATGCACCACACGGCCACGTGCTGCCGAGAGTTGATTCTACAATAAAAATTAAAAGAGGAATAACCTTGGAGGTCAATCATCACCCCGAAAGCGGATAGTAGACGTCACGTAGTATATGTGTACTAAATTTCAGGTCAAACGGTTTGCGAGATACAGGTGATTTAAAACCCTGTACGGACAAACGGTCAGCCACGGAATTGTATTATATAAGAAGATTCACCCATTATATTTAACACCTCAGTGATTTTATAATTTTTAGATGCAGTTTGTATTAACAACATTATTTCAGATAACTTTAAACTAGAACACAATACTTGACAAGTATAAAGTAAAGTATATCACATAGGAATAAAAATGGTAGATTTAAACTTAGAAAGTACACCTTATGAGAAGAACCTGGGAGTTGTAGTGGGCCCATCACTATCTATGCTCTGATAGTATATGGCAGCCATTAAGAAGGCTAATAGGATGTCTGGTTAAATATGTGCACACCTTCTTCAAGACCAATGGGTGATATACACATAGTCCTTAACTGGAATACAATTTGACCCTTTGGAAGGACCAGTAGCCAGGGAGCTGCCTTATTGCATTTCCTTTTTAAGGTCAGGTAGGTCTCAGGAGTTCAGAAATCCTAGGAATAATTAGAAAAAGATTTACTTTGGAGGCACTTTAACTACAGAGGGTTATCCCTGTATCTGGAAATGATTTGGGTTCTGGTCCTGAAAGTAACCTTGGGACGGAATTTAAAATGTCACTGCTTGACCAGGTAAGGATGGGTGCATAGTCGCTGGGTCAGATGAGGTGATGAATCATTCACAAAAGAGACAGTCTAGGATATGAAGAGATAAAGAAAGAATTGGGAGATGAGTTGCAGCTTTATGGTACTTGAGTTTGGAAAGTGGGGAAGCCACCCTAACAAATAAACATGAGTGAAAGCCCAGATTTTGTGTGTTTTTGTTTTGCTTTTAATTATATTATCAAAGAATGACACTACTTTTAATAAGTTTAGTCTACTTGGCATGACTCTGTGTTGTAAAGACATTGAGGAGTTCTTCTATTACACGTTTCGTTTCTTAGAATAGTGTTGATCAGTGAGTTTTTCTTTTTCTTCTTTATTGTTCTGTTTGACTGATCTTCTTCTTGTAATGCTGTTGCCACATCTCTAAACCTTCAAATGCCTTGATAACCTTATTTTTCATGGATGATGCCCTTTAGTCCATGCAAAGCAACACATCACAGCAAACATTTTGCCTTATGGTTCTTCAGGCCCCTGAATCTCCTGCATTTTTAATATTTCTTTTGATATTCTATTCATATTATCACTGGCATTAGATAGATAGATAGATAGATAGATAGATAGATAGATAGATAGATAGATAGATAGATAGATAGATAGATAGATAGATAGATAGATAGATAGATAGATAGATAGATAGATAGATAGATAGATAGATAGATAGATAGATAGATAGATAGATACTTTATTAATCCCAAGGGGAAATTCATATACTCCAGCAGCAGCATACTGATGAAAAGCAATATTAAATTAAAGAGTGGTAAAAATACAGGTATAACAGACAATAACTTTGTATAATGTTAACGTTCACCCCCCCGAGTGGAACTAAAGAGTTGCATAGTGTGGGGCAGGAACGATCTCCTCAGTCTGTCAGTGGAGTAGGACAATGACAGCAGTCTGTCGCTGAAGCTGCTCCTCTGTCTGGAGATGATACTGTTTAGTGGATGCAGTGGATTCTCCATGATTGACAGGAGCCTGCTCAGCGCCTGTCGCTCTGCCACGGATGTCAAACTGTCCAGCTCCGTGCCTACAGTAGAGCCTGCCTTCCTCACCAGTTTGTCCAGGCGTGAGGTGTCCCTTTTCTTTACGCTGCATCCCCAGCACACCACCGCATAGAAGAGAACGCTCGCCACAACCATCTGATAGAACATCTGCAACATCTTATTGCAGATGTTGAAAGATGCCAGCCTTCTAAGGAAGTATAGTTGGCTCTGTCCTCTCTTGCACAGAGCATCAGTATTGGCAGTCCAGTCCAATTTATCATCCAGCTGCAATCCCAGGTATTTATAGGTCTGTACCCTCTGCACACAGTTACCTCTGATGACCACAAGGTCCATGAGGGGCCTGGTCCTCCTAAAATCCACCACCAGCTTATACTTTATACTTGCAGAAGACAATAATGGAACAGAAAATAATATAAAACATAATTAAAATTAATTTCCTTCACAATATGACAGAGAACATATATCTAAAATGCACCAAAATATTTATAAATGACTGGAGATTGATGACAGTTCTCATTTTATTTGAACACTTTTTTTCTACACTTCTCCAGAATGCACCTGGTTTCTTTAATGTCCATTTTAGACTTTTGGAATCGCTTTTAAGCTTGGCTTGATCATCTTCAAATCTTTTATCCTTCATAGATCACCCAGCTTTTCTTTCTCATTTACTTGTTCAGTACTTTCAGTGCTTCTGCAAAGTTTTTTCTAGCCTCTAAAAAGTATTGCTGATATCAGACATCCCTGTCTCACTGATTTCTCAACAAATTTCTGCTGTAGAATAAATATATGTACAGCATATGGGTGCAGCTGGGGGTTGGGACAGGCAGAAATGTCCTATGGCTTTATTTTTAACTTCTAAACTATTGCTAAAAACTATCTGCAAGGTTTTCTCCCTCTTATCAGCAGACAGTCTGTGCTTCTTTATTGTTAAAGACTAACCACCAAGTAAGATACCATATGAGACATGTCCTGTAAACTAAGACAAGGGCCCTTCACCCATATTTGCTGCCGCTATATAAGGGACTACCATCTGCAGAAGCATATACTATGTCTATTGCTGATGTCTCATGATTTTAAACATGTAGTGTGAATTAATAGTGTTTGATTCACTCTGCTAATCCTCTCAGGTATATTCCATGACACTACTCAAGACTGTTCTTCTTGTGTTCTTATCCTGACTGTCTGAATAAAGTTAAAGTTCAATGACAGTCATCTGTTTGATCAATCATATTGAAAATAAAAATTAATTGAAATAAAATCATTTAGATAGAAACATTTTCAGTGATTGATGCATTCCATTCCATTTACTTCCTTCTTTATGTGAAGCATCACAGTATGAAAAACACCTTCTGGCTATTCTTTTTATCTGTGATAATTGGATCCCCTTTGTCCCAGTAGCTTAATTGTTGTTTTCTTTATTTATTTCATTTCTCACAAACGTACTCATGGGAGGCAGCTAAAAGGCTCCATTGATGGTAATTCCTTGCCAAACCAGGGGATGGCAGAGTTGCCTAATCCTTGCTCTTTTCAAATTGAAAGACCGATCACGGGAAATTCCGTTTAGTTCTGATGACGTCATTTCCAGTCCCGGGCCCAAGATGTCACTTCCGGTTCTGGCTACATTACTTCTGGCCTTGGGCCCGAGGATGTCACTTCCGGTCCCAGTCACGTCACTTCTGGTCCCGGTCCTGAGGACGACACCTCCAGTTCCTGTCTGATGACATTATTTCCCATTTCCCACTATATAACCACTATGTTTGCCTGTTTGCTTTGTTCTTGTTCTGGACTGAAGTCTATAACATCAATAACCACAATGTTCTGGCAGCCAAATTCAAGTATACGGACGGCCCCTAAACCTCTTTCTGTGTGGTGTGGAATCTATTACACATTCTTTATTAACCATATATTAAGGATCAATTATAAAGCTATAATAGCAATGTTAAATGAAGCCATCCCTACCTAGCAGGAGAGATGTAAATTCAACTGAGTTAATATGAGGTAAATTTCCACAAATACTGACTTAGCCAGAACGTTTACAGCTGGTAAATGTATTGATGTATTAAGTATGGCATTAACAGCAAGACCTGCAGTTCTAAGACTAATTCTATCTATCTATCTATCTATCTATCTATCTATCTATCTATCTATCTATCTATCTATCTATCTATCTATCTATCTATCTATCTATCTATCTATCTATCTATCTATCTATCTATCTATCTATCTATCTATCATACTAGGGTGTCCATAAAAAAGACAGAGTCAAGTTCTCCGCATTGCTAGTTTTATTCTTTATCATATATATAACAAACACCCAAAATTAAAATGAACATTTAGTGGTCACTCTGGAAGGTGCTGAAGGTAGAAGGAAGGATGGAGTTTTGTTAGAGGGAGAAGGATGTCCTAAAATGGACATTGTATATTTGGGATTTTTGTATGTTATCTGAGTAGAACAGCAGAAAACTGTTATACACTTGTAGGTCTACAACATTAATGCTATCTTTGATGAAGTTGGAAAATTCTTGTGATGGCTGGCAACCATTTGAATAGTAAAGAGCTTCTGTCCCTCATCTTTTGTCAGTATGTTCTTGTACTTTTTGATAAGACTTATTTCTCTTTCAGTTGCGTTATTCACTAGTGTAATGCGTGGCAACAATTCACAAAATTTGTTGAAGATTGGGTCATCAGCACACTGTTTTAATGGTTTTGTGAGAAACCCCTGAAACCTTTCTTTGCTTTTCTCCATAAGGATATCAAAAATGGATGTTGTTCTTTCTGCTACCAGATCCTCCAGCTTCAGGTGTTCAGATACATTTGTCAGCTTAAGACGCTGTGTAATGGTGGCTGGTGATGGCTTTACACATCTTTTCCCTTGTTTCTGCAGAAAGTCTGTCATCAAAAAGGACTAAGCCAGTCAAATGTTCAGACAAAAACCTGAGATGCCTTGAAAATGCTGCATAAGCATTATCGCAACAACATGGTTTGGTTAAGTCTTAAGAACTGATACAATTTTGATGTTATTCAGTGAACAAGTGGTTCTTCATTCCACTGTCTCAAATATACGAGACTGACAAACAAAGTAAAATCCGTGATAATCTTGGATTCATGTGCAGTCATCCTGAACTGAGCCTTAAAAAGGAATGTTTAAAATGCATAAACACCTGGACTAGTTGCAGCATGTGGTAGTCTTGCTGTAGATAAATGACCATTTGGTTTTCCAAGCAACCAATCTCTGGGTCAGATCTTAAAGTAGACAAGGCGAATATAGTTCAATAACAGTAACACACTTTTACTTTTATGACTAGTACATGTAACAACATATGACTTGTGAAGTTTTTGACACTTTATAAAGCTAACTGTCATTACCAGGAGGAGGAGGAGGTGGGGAGCATGTGCTGATAGCACATTGCCACACAATTACCAGACACTTTGAAAAATTCTGTGTAGACTACAAATGAACTAGAAATAAAATAAAAACTCCTTACTGCTAAAATGTTCTTGAAACTCCTACAAAATACTAGAATGTTCTGGAAACCCAAGGATTTACCGGAGAGACACAGTGCCAAAGGAGTCCAGTCTTTATCTCAGGTCACTGGATAGCATCCATGTCTCGCAACCATATAGCAAGACAGGAAACACCAGGACTCTAAAGACTTGGACCTTCGTCCTTTGCATAGATACCGAGAGCGCCATACACCACTTTCCAGCGACCACATGACCTTCCATTCTCACCCAATCTGTCTACTGACTTCATAGTAAGAGTCACCAGAGACATGAATGTCACTGCCAAGGTAAATAAATCTCTCGACAAGGTCGACATTCATTCCGCAAACAGACACACTGCTGATGGTTGTGCCCTAGAGGTCATTAAAGGCCTGGATCTTGATTTTTATCCAGGACACTCACAAGCCCAGACACTCAGACTCCTCGCTCAGTATCTCAAACGCCCCGATCAGAGATTCCATTGACTCCGTGAAGACACAGCATCGTCAGCAAAGTCAAGATCCGTGAATCTTTCTTCATCAACAGATGCCCCATAGCCGCTGGACCCCACGACCTTGCCCAATACCCAGTCCATACAAGCATTGAACAGTGTAGGAGCAAGAACATACCCCTAATGAACCCCAGAATCAACTTGGAAAAACACAGAGGTTCTGCCTCCACTCTGCACAGCACTCACAGTACTAGTGTACAGGCCGGCCATGATATCCAGCAACCTCGAGGGGATCCCGCGAACCCTCAGGATGTGTCACAGGACAGTTCGATCAACTGAGTTGAACGCTTTACACAAATTAACAAAGGTTGCAAAGAAACTCTGCCGATATTCGCGTTTGCGCTCTATGAGAACCCTCAGAGCCAGGATGCGGTTGATGGCAGACTTCATAGCTGTAAAACCAGACTGTTCCGGTCGCTGGTAGGTGAGCAAGTGATCACGGATCCTATTGAGGACGACCTTAGCAAAGACCATACCCGGCACAGAGAGCAGTGTTATCCCCCTGTAGTTGCTACAATCCGGGCGATCACCCTTCCCTTTCCAGATGGGGACGACAAGTCCTGTTTCCCAGTCATTTGGGATGATGCCAGTCTCCCAAATGGAATCAAAGATTGCTTGCAATGGCAGGAGGACAGCCTTACACCGGCCTGGAGAAGTTCACCCTGACTACCACAGATCCCTGCATCCTTTCCTCCCCTCAGCTGGTTCACCACCTGTGCAATCTCAGTGAGATTGGGGGGTTCACAGCTAATTGGAGGATCAGCCTCAAGGACCATGGACCCGGAGATAGCCAACATCCTAGCCAGAGGATCAGCTTTGAACAACTGCTCAAAGTAGCCAGCCCAGTGGGTCACAACTGCAGCATCATCCATAAGGACCGTTCCATCAGCCGCCCTGACTGCGACTCTCCGAAGAACAGATTCTGATGTGCGTAATGCTTCGATTCCTCTGTAAGTGGGACGTGGGTCACTAGACTACAGATGGGATGGTGTGTCACCTGCTCACAGATTCCTCTAACAAACGCCTATTTATCTGCCCTCAGAGCCCTCGCAGCCGTCCTTCTCAGTTCCCGTTACAGACCAGAGTTGTCATTGAGCCATGCACTGCTACTCCTCTCGATGACATCCAGGGTGCCCTGCGAGATGAAACTCCTCCTTCTGGGAACTCCGGTAACACCAACACAACCCTCAGCAACCTTCAGGGTCTCCCACATCACATTAGGATCAACAGTCGCACCCAAATCCACAAGTTCCTCACACAAACTGCATGGAAACTCGTTAGAAACAGCCTGGTCTTGGAGTCTGGCCAAGTCCAGGCTCATTTTCCTAATAGGTGGTAACCAACTGGACCTAAGCTGGATCCTAAGAGTAGCAACCACAAGTCTGTGGTCAGAATTCACAAACTGAGCACTTCTGTAGACTCTGCAGTTTTGCAAGAGCCTCCAGCGTCTGCCCACGAGGATGTGACTGATCTCCTTCACCGCACCACCAGTATTGGAGTACCAAGTCCAGTGATGTGGTTCTGGGTGCTGGAACCAGGATCCAGCGATTCGCAGCCCCTGACCCTTTGCAAAGTCAAGGAATATGGAGCCACTTTCACCACGGTCACCAGACCCATGGGGACCGAGACAATACTCATAGCCAGCCCTGTCAGTGCCAGTGGTTGCATTGAAGTCACCCATGACCAGAGGAGTGTCACCTAGTGGGCACCCATCAACCACTGAGCGAAGCTGCGAATAAAATGTCTCCCTCGCCAAGACATCACTCACCATAGTCGGAGCATACACTGAGACAATAGACAAGGCACCCAGGGAGTGCTGTAATCTGAGTCTCATAATACGCTCGTTGAAAGGAGTGACATCAGACACCATCGGAAGAAGCCAATCCACTACAGCAGGGGTCCCCAGCCCCCGGTCCGCGGCCCACTACCGGGCCACAGCCGTCTGACAGCCGGGCCGCGAGAGAACTGCCGGCAACAGAGACTCACTCAGACTTTTCAGAACGCTTGGCGGGCGGGGCTTTGCAGCGGCACAGAGAGAGGAGAGAGACCGAGGTAAGTGAGTATTACAACAAAAGTATTTTATGGTCCAGACAGTTTCCCCATATGACACGAGTCTATAGAAATCTCGTTACTACGAAATACATTCAGTAGATACTTTCATTACAACGAAGTGACCTTGAAATGCTTGAATGAATCCACAGAGCAGTTAGATTTGTGGTCGCAGCTCAGTTGTACACATTTGCACAACGATCCCCAAACAGAAACAATGTAAAAAAAAAATTCTTTCTTCTGACTTTCCTCGTACTGTTTTTTTTTTTGATGTTTTTGTTTTCTGTGGTTTTCAGTGATACCTTTTGCTTATTGCTTGTCAACATTTGAAAAACATCCATTGGAATTTAACTCATTGTCACCCTCCTATAGAAACTGCAGACACGAAAAAACGATAACAGTGTTAATGTTTGTGATGTGCAATCTGTTGGAATGACAAATGCAATGCATGTCTTTATTATATGCAAAAAAAAGAAGAAAAATCACGGGTTGCAAACGTATGCGAACTGCTTAATAACTTAATAATAATAGAAATGTAATGTAAATTGTGTATAAAACTGCCCCACAAACCCAACCCGAATCCTCAACCCCCCCCCCCCCATTCCAACTACCCCCCCCCCCCACACCAGTCCCTGGAAAAATTTGCTTCTAGTAAAGTGGTCCTTGCTGTCAAAAAGGTTGGGGACCACTGCGCTACAGCAACAGCTATTCCCCCGAGTTCGATAGCCATCAGAGCAACCAGATCAATAGAGGTTGCATCCACCAACAGAGATCTGGCCAGTCCCTGGTCTGCACACCTCAGAGAGTGCCGCCACTGAAATGCAGAGCTTACACAGCTCCTCAGACAGCCGAGGAAGATGATCATCTTGCCAGAGAGACAAGACGTTCCATGCACCTACTCATATGGGCCGCCTCAAATTGGGACCCAAGAGCTGCCATGCAGCAGGCGACGCCTCAGCACCACACCAGTTCTGATCCCCAACAGACCTGACCCCATTGGCTCTCTGACAGTTTAGACTCTTCCAGGGATGGGGCTCCCGAGAGCTTTCCCCCATCCCCTTCATGATGTGAGCAGCCTTCCTATGGGCGGCTGCAGCAGAGCTACTCCCGCGGAGAGCAAAAAGGAGTCCTTTCTGTCGTCTCGGAGCTGTGTGAAGTTTTTTATGGTGGCTGGAGTGCCAATCCTGCCACCAACCCCAATGATTTCCCTGCAAGTTGGAGGACCACTTGCAGGAACGGATGCAGTTTAACATTATACCCAGAACAAATTATGTAGTAACAATGCAAATAAAATGTTCAGAATGGAACCACCACTAAATGTTTTCCAATTAGGCTAAAATTTGACAGGTAAACAAACTATCCCTAATGGATAAAAATAATCCATGTGGAGAAAAGATTCTGTAAACATGAACTCTTTGCATTGGCTTGTGGACCACCCTACATACATGTGCACAAGGGGCTCTTTGAACGCTCTGATAAGGTAAGCACTACCATCCAGGGAAGAGAAGGGCTGCTATTGCTCAGAACCTTGCCTTTCCTCAAAAGACCACAGCCACATGACGCCTGACCACACCTGCCACACACTTCCCAGGCCATGTCCCTTCCTGGCTTAGAGACATGTATACCCCCACACCAACTGTAGACTGTGTCCTTATTGTCTGACCCTTAAGCAAGAGACAGAAAGAAGATGGGTTCCTCTCTAGTCATTCCTAGCCTTTGATTATTGTTATCGTCAGTGGCTGACTCTTTGCTTTGTACCTTTTTTTATTTTCTTTTCTGCCATTTAAAGTGGGTTACCAGGGTGGTACCCCAAATCTTTAACATTTGTCCAGCCACTCTGTTCTATCTATCAGGTATGCTCTGAGATAATTCAGGTAAGGAAGACAGAAGTTTCGACATGGGGTAGTTTTACTCATCACTCATGGGTCACGAGATTAATTTCAATACACCCTTTATATGTGGCAAAAATGACCCTATAAAACTATACTGTGTGCATTTCAAAGGTTGTCCCTAGAACACTGAATTACATTATTTCTAACATTAAAAACCACAACACATCATTTTCCCCATTGCACAATGGTAGGGATGCTATTTTTTTTTCCAGTTAAGCAGAATGAGTTGCCTTTGTAGCAGCACTGTGTATAATACTATTGCAGGTTGTTCATTAAACTGTAATGTCCCATTAAGCGATTAGCGCTTCTTGTCCCACTTAGGCTGTCTGAAGTCATTCCTAGGCTGTCTGACAGATTTTCAAAGACTTTACTCCAATGTAGGTTAAGCAAATGGCCAGCAGTGTACGATGTGTTCTCTCATAGAAACATGCACCCATTAGTGGCAAAGAGGTGGTGTACCCTCTGGCATCTGTTCTCTTTTATACTTGTACTCCTACAACTAATAATGAAAATCTTTGTTCCACTGCATGTTTTATTCCCTTTGCCTGAGTTTCTTTGTGCTAGCCCTTCTTTTTTTTAACATGAATACCACTTCCCTCATTGCAGTAGCTACTGTGTTTTAGGCCATTGCCTTTTTTCCATTTAGTCAATGAATGTGGAAGTATTTTGTTGTGCATAGGCACACATAATATCATGTTAACTTGTAAAAATATTCTGCTGCCACAGTTATATTTGCATTGTCTGCAAAGATGACACATGTATATGCTTAAACCACGGTACTGCCTCTACCACATATGAAATAGTATACTTTGGAACATCTACACGTCACTTCTCCTCCATACTTTCACTTTCTACTGCTTTTACAGTTTCTGAGTGATTTATGTTTGTCTCATCTACATAGAACTCTACTAACATACTGCTCCTCTTTATAGAATTTGAATCTGATTCTTCATTTGTAGTGTTAAAGAGAATTTTGCATTTAGAAATTTTGCTTCTGTAAACAGTAAATTTTGATAACTTTCACCTCAGCACTGTGCAGGTGGTTGGTAATTTCATTCACGTTTTTTTAAAACCTTTATATCACAGCTCTTAAAAGTTTTCTAAAAATCTGCTGCAGTTGTGTTTGTTGGTCAACCTTGCCATTATTGATTTCTGTATGATTACGTCATCCATCCATTCATCCATTATCCAACCTGCTATAGTCTAACTGCAGGGTCACGGGGGTCTGCTGGAGCCAATCCGGGCCAACACAGGGTGCAAGGCAGGAAACAAACCCCGGGTAGGACGCCAGCCCACCGCAGTGATTGCATCATTGATTGATTCAATATAATAATCCCAATTTGTTCACTTTGCCTAGCCAAGCTCCTGTATTAATGGCCCTGAGTAAATTTCTTTTTTTTTTTCTTTTTGGAATCCACATTTTCTGCTTTTCTTTCATCTGCAGTTCTCAAGCCTTCATGCTCTTTTAGGCTGACAGGCTCCAAATGCAGACATCAAAGGGAAGAGCAAAGTCAGAATCCAACACTTCCACATTCACAAGACTTTTATCTGCAAACCAAAAATAAACCATGCACTCTCTGACTACAAATAAACTCTCGACAGCAAACTGTCTCAATACTTACGTTCACTTGAAGCAGGGAGGGGGAATACAAAACTGTATTATTATTTTAATATGTTAAAGGATCTAATTGGGCCAGTATTACCCATTGTCACATCTCACAGCTGTCAAAAGTGTGCTGTGACTGGCCCCAGGTGTTACTCTGATTTTTCTAGTTAAGATCTCTAGTCCTTAATGATTGAATAATAAATGGTTGCTATTAAATTCTCTTATGAGACACCCAGAAGTATTGACCTAAGCATACTTAAAAGGCCAAACTTAATTATTTGGCTGCCCATCTAAGATGGATTGAAATCTAAGTAATGAACGGCCTTGGCATTACAGCATGCAATGCATACATCTCCATTATATGCTACTTGGTATCGGATTCATGAAAGCAGTGTTAATATTTGTGATGTGCCATCTATTGGAATGACAGAGACATAGCAAATGAACAGACACACAGACACTTGTCCTTTTATTAAGGTGGATACAAGGTAATGGGCAAAGTTTTTGTTAGAACCTTAGACCAGAACAGGCAATGTTTGCACTAAAAAAATTGCCAATATGGACAGGCTAAACCAAAAGTGTTGTAGATGTCACGTGGGTTGGACGGGCATCCCGGCCAACAGAAAACCCAGAAGGAAGGACCAGAAAGGGTGGACGGACAGCCCATTAAAAACAGAAGATATCGCTGGGGTTTTTTTATTCCCCCAGCACACTAGATGGCAGCAGCCCTGGTTATCAGTGCCACGTGGGAAGTTAGCAGAGCATGCCTAGAAATGTAGTTCAGCAGGGCAGCCCTGCTGGGGTCATGAGGTGCAGCAAGAGGGTGCTGCAGGGAATCAAGCTCCCTACTGTGATGATGGGCTTCCGTGTTACCTGGAAGTGCTTTGATCGGGCAATCGCCCTGGCACCGGAAGTACTCCCGGGTCTGTAATAAAAGGGACCACACTCCCTTATCCAGGCGAGTCGGAGTTGGGTGGCAGAGAGGCAACACTTGACTGGAGGAGGGTAGTACGATGGTGAGAGAAAGGAGAGGAAGACTTGTAGGTTGTGCTTTTTCTACCATATTTGAATTTGATTAATAAACGACCTCTATTTGAACCCAGGACTGTGATTCTGTGTTCGTGTTGGGGTTTGGGCTGGCTGACGCCTGGGGCTCCATGACAGTGTAATAAAAGGCCCTGTGATAAACTATTACCCTACCCAGTGTTGATTCCTGCCTTACACCGGATGCTGCTGAAATAGGCCCAGCGTCAAACCCCAAAGAGGATTAAACAGGTTTAGTTCAAGTTATTAAAGTGTTTGTTTTACTGATCTAAGATGTTAATGAAAAAGGTGTACATTTTATGTATGGAAAAGATTTAGTGTCATTGAGCTTAACAATCATCTACTTAATTCTTTTGCAATTCTTAATCATATTGTTTGTTATTCTGTTAGAGTTTATTATCTCTATATTATTGGATCTTTTCAAGTAATTTCTGTTTTTTTTTTTTTGTTAAATTCAGCATTGAACTTAAGGGTCGTCTCCATTATAAGTGATCTTGTCTTACATTTAAAGCAAAATTATTTATTTATTTGCCCTTGACAGCCAGTGTCCATAATCTTTTCATAAGCACTGTTATTACTCAGTTCACCTGGTCCTAAAATTATCAATAAGCCATAAATTTTGTGGACTTCAGATATATGGCTCGATACCTTACATTTGTTGTTGGTAGCTAAATCTTGTCAAATTATGTAGCAAGAAATTACTATGCTTAAAGGAATTCACGGCATTCATTTATTCCCTGATCCACTCAGTTTGTTGAATTTGCTTTTCCACTTCAGGCTTGCTAGGAGCCACACAGCTAAAATGAATTGTGCATCAGTCAACCACAGAACAACAACAACAACAACATTTATTTATATAGCACATTTTCATACAAAAAGTAGCTCAAAGTGCTTTACATAATGAAGAGAAGAAAAATAAAAGACAAAATAAGAAATTAAAATAAGACAACATTAGTTAACATAGAAAGGAGTAAGGTCCGATGGCCAGGGTGGACAGAAAAAACAAAAAAAACTCCAGAAGGCTGGAGAAAAAAATAAAATCTGTAGGGGTTCCAGGCCACGAGACCGCCCAGTCCCCTCTGGGCATTCTACCTAACATAAATGAAATAGTCCTCTTTGTAGTTCGGGTTTTTCACGGAGTCACTTGATGCCGATGGTCATACAGACTTCTGGCTTTTAATCCATCCATCATTGTTGGAACATCATGGTGCTTTGGGTAGATGGTGGTGGCGCACGCCACCACCAACAGGACACCGGAAAAGGAAACAGAAGAGAGAGTAGGGGTTAGTACAGATTTTGAATGAATAGTTATTATAATGAATTGGATATACAGAGTATCAGGATTAAATTACAGTGAAGTTATGAGAAGGCCATGTTAAAATAATGTGTTTTCAGTAGTTTTTTAAAGTGCTCCACTGTATTAGCCTGGTGAATTCCTACTGGCAGGCTATTCCAGATTTTAGGTGCATAACAGCAGAAGGCTGCCTCACCACTTCTTTTAAGTTTTGCTCTTGGAATTCTAAGGAGACACTCAGTTGAGGATCTGAGGTTACGATTTGGAATATAAGGTGTCAGACATTCCGATATATAAGCCGGGGCGAGATTATTTAAAGCTTTATAAACCATAAGCAGAATTTTAAAGTCAAATCTGAATGACACAGGTAACCAGTGTAGTGACATCAAAACTGGAGAAATGTGCTCGGATTTTCTTTTCCTGGTAAGGATTCTAGCAGCTGCATTCTGCACTAGTTGCAAACGATTGATGTCTTTTTTGGGTAGACCTGAGAGGAGTGCATTACAGTAATCTAGCCAACTGAAAACAAACGCATGAACTAATTTCTCTGCATCTTTCGATGATATAAGAGGTCTAACTTTTGCTATATTTCTTAGGTGAAAAAATGCTGTCCTAGTGATCTGATTAATATGCGATTTAAAATTCAGATTACAATCAACGGTTACCCCTAAGCTTTTTACCTCCGATTTGACTTTTAATCCTAATGCATCCAGTTTATTTCTAATAGCCTCATTGTATCCATTATTGCCAATCACTAAGATTTCGGTTTTTTCTTTATTTAATTTGAGAAAGTTACTATTCATCCATTCTGAGATACAAGTTAGACATTGTGTTAGCGAATCAAGAGATTTGGGGTCATCAGGTGCTATTGATAAATACAGCTGTGTGTCATCAGCATAGCTGTGGTAGCTCACGTTGTGCCCTGAGATAATCTGACCTAATGGAAGCATGTAGAATTGAGAAGAGCAGTGGACCCAGGATAGAGCCTTGTGGAACACCATATAGAATATCATGTGTCTTTGAGTTATAATTACCACAACTAACAAAGAATTTTCTCCCTGCCAGGTAGGATTCAAACCAATTTAAGACACTGCCAGAGAGGCCCACCCATTGACTAAGGCGATTCTTAAGAATATTATGATCAATGGTGTCAAATGCGGCACTCAGATCTAAGAGGATGAGAACAGATAAATGGCCTCTGTCTGTATTTACCCGCAAGTCATTTACTACTTTAACGAGTGCAGTTTCTGTGCTGTGATTTGTTCTAAAACCTGACTGAAATTTATCAAGAATAGCATGTTTATTGAGGTGCTCATTTAACTGCATAATGACTGCCTTCTCTAGAATTTTACTTAAGAAAGGCAGGTTAGAGATGGGTCTATAATTTTCAAGAGCAGAGGGATCGAGATTATTTTTCTTAAGTAGGGGTTTAACTACCGCAGTCTTAAGACAGTCTGGGAAGACCCCCGTATCTAATGACGAATTTACTGTCAAGAACATTATCAATAAGCACGCCCAATACTTCTTTGAAAAAATTTGTTGGTATTGGGTCAAGGGCACAGGTGGAAGGTTTCATTTGAGAAATTATTTTATGTAAATCAGGTAAATCTATCCTTGTGAAAGACTTTAATTTGTTTATTATGGGGTACTGGGGTTTAGGAGGATCCTTAGTGTTGGGGAGATATACTATGTTATTTCTAATATCATTAATTTTTTGATTGAAAAATACAGCGATAGCCTCACAGGTTTTACTGGAAGTACTTAGGAGGCATTCCTTTGAGTTACTTGGGTTTAACAGACGATCAATCGTCGAAAATAAGACTCTGGGATTACTAGCATTGTTATTTATAATCTTATAGAAATAGCAGCGCCTCTCAAGACGGACTGTGTTATTGTATTCTGTTATTTTAACTTTTAATATTTCATAGTCAATAGTTAGTTTAGTTTTCCTCCATTTACGCTCAGTTCTACGGCATGTTCTCTTTAAATCAGACACTCTTTGGGTCTTCCATGGTATAACAATGTTAGAAGATTTTTTAACTGTCTTTTCAGGTGCAACTAAGTCAACAGCAGCCCTCACTTTAGTATTAAATCTTTCCACCTTACTATTTACATTCTCCTCGCTATTATAGTTGGCACTATAAACAGACTGATTGGTTAGAATGTTTGAAAGTTTTAAAGCTGCTGAGGAGTCAAAGAAGCATTTTTTAACAATATGCTTCTCATGAGTGTTTTCTATCATTATTTCTATATTAAAGAGTAGAAGAAAATGGTCTGATAGACCAATATCAATGACCTGCTTTATATCAACTTTTAGTCCTTTAGTAATCACTAAGTCTAACGTATGACCTGCTTTATGTGTAGGCTGATTAACGAGCTGTCTCAAATCAAAAGAGTCCAGGAGGTTCATAAATTCTTTTACTTTTTGGTCACATTGATTATCTATATGAAAATTAAAGTCGCCGACTATTAAGAGTGTGTCATAGTTCGTAATTAAGATTGACATTAAGTCAGAGAATTCCTCAAAGAAAGACGCGTTGAATTTTGGAGGTCTATACATGGATAATACTAGAACGTGAGAATCTCCCTGAATAATAATGGCGAGATACTCAAAAGACTTGAATTTACCAAAACTGATATTTTTACATTTTAACCTGCTTGAGTAAATGTTTGCTAGCCCTCCACCTCTCTTTCCTTGGCGATCAGCACGAGTAAAACTGTAATCCGGAGGCGCAGATTCGATTAAAACAGCTGCGCCATCTGAGCTAAGCCACGTTTCACTTAGTGCAATAAAATCTATTTTTTTATCACTAATAAGATCGTTGATAAAAAACGTCATGTTAGTTAAAGCTCTAATATTTAATAGTGCCATATTCAATGTTTCGGAGGAGCAGAGATGAATACTATGTGCGTTATTGATATATGGAACAGGAATTAAGTTATTTTTATTAGCGCCGCTCTGCGTGTATTTTTTGTTTAATCTATGATCTGTTTTTATAGTTTTAATACATTGTTCATCTAAAGTAGTAACTTTAATTAAATTATTGGTATTTATGCCGTATTGCCTAGATTTTCTATGTGCATTAAGATTGGTTATTACAGTATTTATGTTGTGCACTTTTATGGAAGATTTTATTAAACAATTATGACCAAGCACAGGAGTGGCATTTCGGAAGGGGTTAAAAGCAGAGATAGATAGTCAAGATAAACGAATTACCTTGGATATGTTTTCGGAGAGGACCCGGGCGCCGAAACTATTCGGATGCAGGCCATCTCGCTTGAAAAAACGCGGTCTTTCCCAAAAGAGGTCCCAGTTGTTGATGAACCCGATGTCTTGATTCTTGCAGAAGCCCTGCAGCCAGTTGTTTAAACCAAGCAGACGACTGTAGTACTCGTACAGAAGAGGCAACCTCAAGCCATTTCGCACAATTCAGAATCACCATTTGACTCACTGTAATTTAAAAATCTTAAACAACACCAGAAGAGTTGGAGAAACAGATTCCAGAGATAGGAAGAATGTGTGAGCTCTATGCAAATGCAACTAGACTAGGAATCACATTCAGTTCTCTGGAATGCGCAACATTAAATACTATGGTGTGTGGTACCCGGCTGGGGTTTATGCCCGGCCGGGATGCCCAGGAGGACCGGAGGAGGGCTTGTGCCTCCTCCAGAACATGGGGGCGCCTGCCCTGGTTGCTTTGTGGGCCACGGGTACAGAGCTTGGAAGCTCAGTTCTGTAGGGGCCCGTGGTCACCGCCAGGGGGCGTCCCGATGCCTTGGGAGCCCTGGACCTCAGCACTTCTGCCACACCCGGAAGTGCTGGGAAGAGGATTGGGGACACTCGGAGGACTTCCAGATACACCGCCAGAGCTTCTGCCACACAGGGGTGTGGCTACAGAAGTTCCTCAGGATGCACCTGGAGTCCATCCGGAGTGTATAAAAGGGGCCGCCTCCCTCCAGTCATTGGCAAGAGTCGGGTGGAAGAAGGACAGAGCTCAGAGGAGAGGAGTGGAGGCGGACCAGAGACTGAAGGCATTGCGTTGTATGGCCAAGGACTTAAGGGGTGATTGGTGCTGCGGCACTGGGTTTGTGCACTGTAAATATGAAAAATAAATGTGTGTGTGGTGAAACCATCTTGTCTACCTGTCTGTGTCCGGGCTGTTCCCCACAGGTGGCATACATTTTTCCTGCTGTGTTACAATATTAGACCAATTTCTACAAACAAGCACTGGTTGTCATAGATTGTTATATTTTGTTTATTTCTTATAATTGTTATAAATTAGTTATAGCAGCGTTTCTCAACCTTTAAGTATTTGTGACCTGAGTTTTCATAACAGTTTTAATCGCGCCCCCCTAATGTTTTTTTGAAAGGAGCCCACTAATACCAATTTGTTCTTTTTTAATTAATGATATATCATAGATGCATATTTTATTATACCTACTTAACTTTTATCGACATTTATCTAACTCTATATTTATTTTTCTAGTATCAGAATGTAGTTTCAGTTAATTTGTTTTGGTTTCAATAGATGTATTTTTCATATTTTCGATTCTTGTTTTCTTTTTTTCACATCTTCGTGCCCCCCTTTTTGTTACTTCGCGCCCCCCCCCTAAGTTTGAGAACCACTGGGTTATAGTAAACACTTTGCTCTCCAAACCCCCCGGTCTGCACTACGTACCAGCCACTTTGCGTCTGTGCTATTTGCATTGTGAAGAGAGACGCAGTCACTCCTCTGAAACCCCCTCTTAAATGGTAATAGGCCGGGTTTATATGTCACACGACACGACATATGCTCCAGCGGACGCTCCTGCTACACAAGCGTTTTACTGTTTATATTTGTGCGTGTTCTTTACGTAAATCTGGAGGGATCCACCAGGTGGCAGTGTGAGATATTATCACGGTGAGAGAAAGTTTGGCTTCACTGTGTTGTGAATTGCCGGGAACACCCATTAAATTCCAATGACACCTTACTGCAATATCTCTAAAAAGGGTGTTTAATGATTAAATCCATCAGTCCAGGGATGTGCCCATTCCAGCTAACATTGGGCATGAAGCAGAAACAATCCCTAGACGGGGCATCAGCTCATCGCAAGGTGAACACCAGCACACGCACACAATAGTGTCATTTTAGCGTCACCAAATCTGCATATTTTTGGAAGGAAACTGGAGCACACTGTGAAAACCCAGCAGGAAAACATGTAAACTCCAGGCAGGGAATACCAGTGACGTGACAGCAGTGCTACCGTTCTGCAACCGTGTCACCCCCATGTGTGTAATTATTAACAGTATTCATTATTTAAACAAAATTAACGATTTATCTGTAAAATGTAGTATACATACTTTAATGCATTTCATCATGAAAGTGATATCAAGTATACAGTGGTGTGAAAAACTATTTGCCCCCTTCCTGATTTCTTATTCTTTTGCATGTTTGTCACACAAAATGTTTCTGATCATCAAACACATTTAACCATTAGTCAAATATAACACAAGTAAACACAAAATGCAGTTTGTAAATGGTGGTTTTTATTATTTAGGGAGAAAAAAAAATCCAAACCTAGATGGCCCTGTGTGAAAAAGTAATTGCCCCCTGAACCTAATAACTGGTTGGGCCACCCTTAGCAGCAATAACTGCAATCAAGCGTTTGCGATAACTTGCAATGAGTCTTTTACAGCGCTCTGGAGGAATTTTGGCCCACTCATCTTTGCAAAATTGTTGTAATTCAGCTTTATTTGAGGGTTTTCTAGCATGAACCGCCTTTTTAAGGTCATGCCATAGCATCTCAATTGGATTCAGGTCAGGACTTTGACTAGGCCACTCCAAAGTCTTCATTTTGTTTTTCTTCAGCCATTCTGAGGTGGATTTGCTGGTGTGTTTTGGGTCATTGTCCTGTTGCAGCACCCAAGATCGCTTCAGCTTGAGTTGACGAACAGATGGCCGGACATTCTCCTTCAGGATTTTTTGGTAGACAGTAGAATTCATGGTTCCATCTATCACAGCAAGCCTTCCAGGTCCTGAAGCAGCAAAACAACCCCAGACCATCACACTACCACCACCATATTTTACTGTTGGTATGATGTTCTTTTTCTGAAATGCTGTGTTCCTTTTACGCCAGATGTAACGGGACATTTGCCTTCCAAAAAGTTCAACTTTTGACTCATCAGTCCACAAGGTATTTTCCCAAAAGTCTTGGCAATCATTGAGATGTTTCTTAGCAAAATTGAGACGAGCCCTAATGTTCTTTTTGCTTAACAGTGGTTTGCGTCTTGGAAATCTGCCATGCAGGCTGTTTTTGCCCAGTCTCTTTCTTATGGTGGAGTCGTGAACACTGACCTTAATTGAGGCCAGTGAGGCCTGCAGTTCTTTAGACGTTGTCCTGGGGTCTTTTGTGACCTCTCGGATGAGTCGTCTCTGCGCTCTTGGGGTAATTTTGGTCGGCCGGCCACTCCTGGGAAGGTTCACCACTGTTCCATGTTTTTGCCATTTGTGGATAATGGCTCTCACTGTGGTTCGCTGGAGTCCCAAAGCTTTAGAAATGGCTTTATTACCTTTACCAGACTGATAGATCTCAATTACTTCTGTTCTCATTTGTTCCTGAATTTCTTTGGATCTTGGCATGATGTCTAGCTTTTGAGGTGCTTTTGGTCTACTTCTCTGTGTCAGGCAGCTCCTATTTAAGTGATTTCTTGATTGAAACAGGTGTGGCAGTAATCAGGCCTGGGGGTGGCTACGGAAATTGAACTCAGGTGTGATACACCACAGTTAGGTTATTTTTTAACAAGGGGGCAATTACTTTTTCACACAGGGCCATGTAGGTTTGGATTTTTTTTCTCCCTAAATAATAAACACCATCATTTAAAAACTGCATTTTGTGTTTACTTGTGTTATATTTGACTAATGGTTAAATGTGTTTGATGATCAGAAACATTTTGTGTGACAAACATGCAAAAGAATAAGAAATCAGGAAGGGGGCAAATAGTTTTTCACACCACTGTAAATCTAAGGATTCTAAATGTGAAGAGTTATCATACATTTAATGTGTTCTGTGTGGTGATCTATTGCTGTTTGCCGCTGCTGTCAGGTCAGGAGGAAGCCCCAGAAAAAAAAGAAGACACAGAAGATGGTATGTAAGACTTTTAAAATGTATTGTGTCATTACGATCGGAAATATGCAACGTTTGAATATACAAGCACCACAAATCTGTATGTCGCCATTTTGCTTCACCACATCGAATCATTCATCAAACATCGAAGCGCACACATCGATCCCGTAGGATCCTCAAAGCGGCTTTCTGTCACATGTAGATAGTAAACAGAGACTCTGACATCACATTCCGACTTTTATCACACTGCGCCCCCTGACTTTTTGCCGGTACTGCAATTAAGGCATGTGTCGCATTAATCTCTGAGGATCTGCTCAGAGGACACATCAAATGAATGCTGAGCACGCGTGGCAGCCATGATGCGTGCGTGTATGTGTTCTGAGCATGAAGTATAAATGAGCCCATACAATGGGAAACAAATACAGTTTTTTTTTTTTTTTTTACCTCATCTTTGCTCAATCAGCTGCTGGCTTGCTGCTGCTGCTGCCATGCCACGTGATCTGCATCTTGCGCTGCGCTTCAAACATTTAAAACCCTGTACAGCAGCTGTCCTACTCTTTCTCATTTATTTCCGGCCCTGGGTGTGGTTAAAACTCTTGGCACAAAGTCTCATCTCGTGGGATTTGAGTTCTTGATATTTTTTACTTTATAATTTAAAAATGAAAAAAGAATCTGAAAATCTAATACCATCACATTAAACTTCGATAAATTCTGAAAAGAATGATACCAAACATATATATGCAGGTTTTAAAATATGCCAATTTAAAGCGTCACAAATAAATGACATAAAAAGTCACATAAAATTGTTGCACAAAATCGTTGCACTTTTAGGCTTAGGATTTTATATATAGAGAGTTGATTTACCAGCAAAATGATAAGAACATTTCTTTTCTAGCTACAAACCTAGCCCTAAAAATAGCTGTAGAGTTCAGCAGACTAAGAACTAACAAAATACAAAGTACATTTCTTATGTTAATATGACAAAGAGCCCCTTGTTCTGGAGATACTCTTTACAAGCTTTTTGAAATAAGGACTGCTGAATGTGGTGTGGCACTTACACAGCCAGGACACCTCGACAGTGGGAAGGACCGGGGGAGAGAGCTTATTCAGGGCACTGAACGCTAGGTGCCCTTCCCCCTGGATTGCCTCAGACTTCCACGGGGCTCCTTGGGAGTTAGAGTTGGGGGCTGTCCTGCTGAGTTCTGTGGGAGCCGCCGGGGGGGCACTGCAGATACTATTGAGCCCTGTGAGGCAGCACTGCCACTACACCCAGAAGTGATGATGGAAGAAGGTTGTTGAACACCTAAAGCACTTCCGGGTGCCCTATAAAAGGAGCCAGTTGCCACTACTCCGGGAGAAAGAAAGAAAGAAAGAAAGAAAGAAAGAAAGAAAGAAAGAAAGAAAGAAAGAAAAGTGTGTTTTGTGCAGTGTTCTGTGCTTAAATTGTGTGGTAGAGGTGGGGAATGGAGGAATTCATTTCCCATGATGAAAAATGAAAAAACAATAAAATGTGTGTGCTAAACTTGTGCCCTGCATCTGTCTGTGTCGAGTTTGGGCGGCAGGAGTGCCCTCTGCAGGCCACAGTGATAATAATGCGAAGGTTCCATCCATCCATCCATTTTCCAACCCACTGAATTCGAACACAGGGTCACGGGGGTCTGCTGGAGCCAATCCCAGCCAACACAGGGCAGGAACCAATCCCAGGCAGGGTGCCAACCCACCGCAGGACACACACCACACACACCAAGCATACACTAGGGCCAATTTAGAATCGCCAATCCACCTAACCAGCATGTCTTTGGACTGTGGGAGGAAACCGGAGTGCCCGGAGGAAACCCACACAGACACGGGGAGAACATGCAAGCTCCACGCAGGGAGGGCCCAGGAAGCGAACCCGGGCCCCCAGGTCTCCCAACTGCGAGGCAGCAGCGCTACCCACTGCGCCACCATGCCGCTGTGAAGGTTCTTGATTCCCAAATACTTATTTTGTTTTTTAGGAAATTCATTAAGTAGAATATGAAATGAGTGAGCAGCAGGGGGTCTTGATGACTGAGGATGCCACAATAACTACTCACTTCTTCTTTCTCTATAACTTGTTGCACTTGAGGATATTTTGAATTTGATAGTCTACTAGTTTGCATGTCTTTGCATTGTGGACAAATATATACTGTACATAAACAAGAGAGACAATATGTAAACTCCACACAGATCACAAACCACCCTCAAATGCATTTCCAAAAGCTTCGAAGCACCAGAGCTACCCACTGTCAAACTATGGCACTCGTATAAAGAAATGCAATCAATAATATACAATGTGGATTTGAAAAAATATTTAAAAAGAGAATTAAAAAGAGAGTAAAAGTTTATTTAGAAAAAATAATAACAATAATAATAAACACATACCACAATGAGATGCAAATCTTTTACCAATGAAACATGGAAAGTGAAGAATGGTAACAAATAAACAAAATCAGAAAAATCACAACACAGAAATGTGCTTGCTTACTGCGCTGAATTCTTTAAACACAAATATGCAGCAGTGTTGTCTTGTTTTCGCAAAGACACTGCCTGCTACTCTCTGAGTAACACTTTCCATGCCTGTCCACTGGCCATCTGGTGGCAGCTAGTAAAGAAGAGGTTAAGTACATGCGTAACACACAATCAACTAAAAAGAAACAAACATAAATGATAGTTATACATTTAATCCTGCATGTGCTGAGGGGTAAATTTAATCTGCACAGTTTAGGGTCTAAGGGAGCCAGTGATCATCACAGCAACACTATGTGTAAGGCAAGAAGCTGATGGCTTTTAGCTGTCAGGAGACGTGATCAAAGAACTCTCTAATTTTTGTGTCTTCACCCTCCTCTGCTGCCCTGGGGGCTGCTTTTCATAGCCAGTATCTCCAGGCATTCCCACCCCTCAGACAAGTCTCGGCCACATGAGGACCGTGTCCCTCTCAGGTCCAGACCCAGCGATACTACAGTATTTATAAAACAGAAAAAAAATGGTCAGATTTGACTGTTTCTGGTTGGTTCCATGAAGTGCTACCCAGTGAAATGTGCAGTTTTTCATACAAAACAAAAAAAGCAATGTACTACTTTGGAACACATTACATATTATTACAAGTAACTATGCAACATTTTTAGTTACATTTTTTTGTAAATAATGAGTAATGTAACCAAGTTACTTTTAAAAGTAACATTTCCCACCACTTGTAGTAATGGAACTGGAAATGAGGGTGGAAACTTCTAATGATTGGCTTTGAATATCCAGTGGATACTACTCAATCTGACACTTTCAGATCTTGCGATTAAACCAAAGGCAGCACATATGAAGTTTGTCGTTCCTTTACATCACACATGTCACACAGACATGACTGACAGTTTTGACTAAAATGTCCAAGAGTATTACTTTGATGATAGGGCTATAGGATAGGGCTACTGGCCACTTTTCCGTGTCTTTTTCCCTCCCTCCAGCTGATTCCTTATCTGAGTCTCCTAACTTTAAATTCACTCGTTTTACAGTCAGCAATCTCATTCACATTCCAGACCATATGCACCTTTTGTCCCCTCAGAACGACTTCCAATCCAGGGTCTAGCCTGTCCCTTGAATAGAGAATAGAGTCCCACCTATAGGTGCCTGCTGCCCCTGTAACTCTAAGAGGCCACAAGTTCGTGTATACTATCTCACATGTGCGTATAGGGGACAGTTAACAGGCTCAAATTGTTTTTTAGTCTGACACAGCATTGGCACTCTCATTTGATCCTTTCTCCTCTTGTCCTTTTGCAGATCAGCCAAAGATCAAACCTCTCAGTGACATTACCACCGGTCCACTGACTGATGATGTCACTTCCAGCACCTCTTGACGATGTCACTTCCGTTACCCAGAACACGTCTACCTGCCACATCAGGTTTTGGCCTCCCTGACTCCACCTCTTCCTTTTATCCACCATATTTATAACCCAGTCTTGTAAAGTTATAACCCAGTTATAACCCTTGTAAAGACGTGTTTGCTTTATTTTCTTGATTTTTCAGTATACCCTTTTCTGTCTGCTGCCTGTTTTTTTACCATAATACAATAAAGCTTTGTTTTTTAATCTCAATTTTTTGTCTTGCAAGTTGGTTTTGTTATGGTGGTTGGTCCCAAAAACAGGCTTCAAAGTCAAAAGTAGGCCTCAAAAAATCTAAGAAATCCTTAAAACATAAAGTGGGCCTGGGAACAACAATTCTTTCAATAAAGATTATCATTGTTTTTGAGTTTCATCTTTGTTAAAAGGATTGTTGTTTTGCTTTGATCGAGCCAGTGTTTATATGGTTCACCATGTCCTTTCTTAAGATTAATAGGCTTAGCCTTTTGTCAGTATGGGTCAAATCTCCATTTTAGTCCAGGACTAGGCCCACTTTGTGTTTTAAGGGTTTCTTAGATTTTTTTGAAGCCTAGGTTTGACTTGTTCGCAGACAGCAAAACAAAACCAAATCGCAAGATAAAAATTAAGATTGAAAAACAAAGCTACAGGTTTGACTATTAAATATTTTTTTCCCAATTTAACTTATCACTCACCAAAGTATTGTAGATTAACATCTTTATCAATAAATTTGAATGAACTGAATTCTGCTGTACCATCTTGTATACGGGCAGTGTGATGACATAATGCATCATACAACCTCTTTCTCCCATGATTGGCAACTAGTGATGAGTAAACTCCATGGTGTTCGCTTTGCCTCAAGTTCAGAGAAATCACAGAAGTCAAAGGTTGAAGAACTAACTGAACTAGATTTGACTGGATTATAAAGGTGCAATCTTCTTAAAAGTGTCCCTGAGAACTAGGGAAATGTTTGCCCATTACACTGGACCAATTAGCCAAAAAGGTGACCTGAGCAGTGTGGCAGCAGTTCCAACCACTGCACTACCATGTCTCCATGGGATCAAAGAAGAAAGTACGCAATCAGAGACAAGCAATCATATATTTCGGCAAAACAAAGAGGAAATGCTGAAATCATAGTCAAAAATAAAAAAAAAATACATAGGTCTTTCAAAGGCAGACAATTCAAAGTTGCGTGTCATGATGAAGCCGTTGGCTGGTTCTATTTTTTGAAGTCGCGCTGAAGTCTCTCCAAACTGTCTGTGCTGATACTTTGCTCTTTTCTTCTATCAAAAAAATAGAAATGTCTTGTAAATAGTAATAAATCTTTTGTTATTATTATTTCATAGAGCCTCCTGTGTTTAGGGGGTAGGGGTGTCAGGCTCCTTCAAGGTTTGCTTTTAATCTCCACATGGCTAAGTATGCATGCATAGGACACACGCCTCCTTCTCTTATCCTGACGTGGAATTCAAAGATCGATCTGCACATTTGGCGATAAGCAGAGATAACTAATTATTTATGCTGCATATGTTTCATAAAAATACAGTAATCCCTCCTCCATCGCGGGGGTTGCGTTCCAGAGCCACCCGCGAAATAAGAAAATCCGCGAAGTAGAAACCATATGTTTATATGGTTATTTTTATAGTTTCATGCTTGGGTCACAGCTTTGCGCAGAAACACAGGAGGTTGTAGAGAGACAGGAACGTTATTCAAACACTGCAAACAAACATTTGTCTCTTTTTCAAAAGTTTAAACTGTGCTCCATGACAAGACAGAGATGACAGTTCTGTCTCACAATTAAAAGAATGCAAACATATCTTCCTCTTCAAAGGAGTCAGGAGCAGAGACTGTCATAAAGGCAGAGGAAAATCAATAGGGCTGTTTGGCTTTTAAGTATGCGAAGCACCGCGGCACAAAGCTGTTGAAGGCAGCAGCTCACACCTTCTCCGTCAAGAGCACAGAAAGAGAGAGAGAGAGAGACAGAGAAAAACAAGCAAGCAAAAATCAATACGTGCCCTTCGAGCTTTTAAGTATGCGAAGCACCGTGCACCATGTCGTTTCAGGAAGCAGCTGCACAAAAGATAGCAACGTGAAGATAATCTTTCAGCATTTTTAGACGAGCGTCCGTATCGTCTAGGTGTGCGAACAGCCCCCCTGCTCAATCCCCCTACGTCAGGATCAGAGAAAGTCAGCGCAAGAGAAAGAGAAAAGTAAGCTGGGTAGCTTCTCAGCCATCTGCCAATAGCGTCCCTTGTATGAAATCAACTGGGCAAACCAACTGAGGAAGCATGTACCAGAAATTAAAAGACCCATTGTCCGCAGAAACCCGCGAAGCAGCGAAAAATCCGCGATATATATTTAAATATGCTTACATATAAAATCCGCGATGGAGTGAAGCCGCGAAAGGCGAAGCGCGATATAGCGAGGGATTACTGTAACATTATATAGCCAGGGGGCAGTCCCATCCAATGTCAGCTGTTACAGCTCAGAGGGATATTGTGCTGCCTTCACAAAGCATTATGGGGCGCTGGGGAAAAAAAGTTCTCCTAAACCAGCCAAATTGTCAGTAAATAATTCAACGAACAAGGGTAAATGTGAACACAGCAATATCGATGTGAATAACGCTTTGGCTAAATTGGCACGCTGGGCAGTTGCCTGCAGGGCCCCATGAGCATAGTGGCCCCATGCTAATCTACGTATGTTGTAAAATGTTGAGTGGTTGTGTAGGTAGGGGCCCCAGTGCTATGCTTTGCCTGGGGACCTATAATGCTGTTAAGATGGCCCTGCCTTGTTTTCAATTTTGGTGAACTGGTGACTCTAAACTAGTTAATTTCAGTTTGGACTTTTGTATGATGCTTTTCAATAGACTGGAATCTGCCCAGTTCCCTACAAACCTTAACCAGATAAGGCTGCTGGAAAATGGATAGATGGAGTTTTATTTGGCAAATTTTGGACAGTGTTTCCATTTCATCCTGAGAACTGTAAATGACTGAGGGAATGTGTGTGTTCTTATCTGTGAAAAGGTCCACATACTATTTAAGACCATTCCCTTTTTCTGAATCTCATCATCTTTGTTTGTTGTTAGAATTTGACTGTTGTAAATAATGCCCCCACTTTCTGAGCTGTGTTGTGTCTTCACTTGTTAATGCCAAGTGAACTGTAAATGTTGTGTATGATTTATTGTAGCAAAATAATTACTTAGCATTTAGATTACTTCTTGGTGTCTTGTACACAGCATTTTAATTCTACTTTTCTCATTTAATGTTGCTGTCCCCCAGAGATACCTGGTTATCACTGAAGATTTTCTTAAATGCAAGGATTTGAGTGTATCTTTGATGGAAAGGGTTTTGTACTCAGCTGTATAGCAGAACTGAGTGACCCTTTACTCTATCCCATCTATACCTCCAGTGGAATGTCTGCTTTTTGAATTAGGTAGGCAATTATTGATTGCCTTTGGATATGCAAATCAATGGCCCAATGTCCTTTTGCAAGCTGCAGCCTGTAGCCAACTCTGAAAAATGACTTAAATGTATATTCACGTCAGATCAGCTCATTAAAATAGGTTAATCTCCTTGATTTTGCTTACTAAAGTACTAACACTGATATTCTATAGTATATTTAAAAAGGCTCTTGTTCATCAGGAAAGAGGTTTGACCTTTATTTAATATGTTAACCAATTGATCACCACCTTTACATGTTTTCTTTACCATATGAATCATTTTAGTCTACATTCATTTTGGGGTTATGTGTAAGCAGTTTACTTTATTTAATTCAAATGCCTTGTAATTAAACGTAATTCATTTCCTTTCTCACTGGTTTTAAGGGCTGGTTTTATTAAAACAAATAACAGTGTAAGGTAGAGAAATGGGTCACCTTTTAATTTTACAGTATGAGAAAACTAATTGATAGATCAGTTCCATCCTATGCCACATAAGAGAGACAGCTTGCTTATCAGTATTGTGCAGTGCATCCTTCTGCTGCAGACAAGTTAATGAAAAAGTCTTTTACCATATAGGGATATAACTGACAAGGAAGTAAGGTAGACAGTGGGCGGGGGAAAAGTCAAAACTACAGGGAGAGACTAGCATGTAGACACTTGCAAAGATACTAGCTTTGTGTAATGCCTTACAGACTGAAAGCTCTTCAGTTCCCTTTGGGATGGAAATTATTTATACTCTATTAAAGCTAATATTGTACAAATCAGCTTTTAACTTTTTCAGTTTTAATTTTAATACATGTGAAAGAAAACTATAAAGATGGCACAGATACACAGAAATGTTAACAGCTGAATCAAAGGTGTCTTTTTTGATTTAATACTTCAGAGGTCTGCGTAATAACAAACAAGGCACTGGGGATTAACCAACTGACAATCTGAGCTTGCTGTTTAAAGCTCACAAACATTAGCGTGTCTTACGTTTTGGGAAAACAAGGGAGTTTCTCTTTTTAGATAATAATGTTTTACATGTTACTTATTAGGTAAGCAAGTCAGTTTCTCAATTGTGATGACTTATACACCACAAGTCTCACTTTGCAAAATGGTTTTTATTTTATGTAACAAAACCTTTAAATGAATCTGTGATCTGTTATGAGTGAGTGTGTCCCATAAATGGAAGGATGAAATGTGGTTGGTGGATGAAATAGTGTCCCATAATGACTCATACCTTGTGGATGTGTTACCAGATAAACTCTGTTCCCGTAAAAGCCACTTTGATGGAAAAAAGCCAACAAAATATTTACTGTACTCCTGAAACATCATCCCTGATATGACAGACCCATTCCTGATTTAGTTTCTTCCTGCCTTTTGTTCAATGCTGTTGAGAAATGCTCTGGCTTACCTTGATCCTGTAGTGCAAAATGTACAAAAATATGGATGTATAATTAAATGCCTAATTAATTTGGAAAGGTTCTATGTTACTTTTCACATTAACAAATCCATATGTGTAAATAACTTACTAAGTCATCTTCCTCAGTGAAATACACAGTTACTGATGTCCATTACTCTTTCCATAATTCTTGTAATCATGTTTTTATAAGAAATAAGGCCCACTGAATAAGGAACCATAAATGTCTACAAGTTTAATTCTCACCAGTGACAAAAGAGTGACCCTGAGCAAGTCAGTTTATCAGCCTGCAGTCACACCCTATAGAAATACATCACTGATTAAAAGAAACAAAAATCTGTGAAGTGCATAGACATCCACAAGAAACCGCCATCTACCCACCCATTTTCTCAACCTGTTTTTAACGAAGTCACAAGAAAATATTGTGAGTTGTGAGAAGACATTGCCAAACTCTGTACACCCCTGTAGCCTATCATGGAAAGCACTGAATAAAATAAAAAATATTTTCCCCAGAAAGTTGAATGAAAGATTAGTTCACTTGAATGTTACCTTTAAACTTCCCAAAAATATTTTCAGAAATGATATAAGCTGTTTGATCTTTAACTGTAGAATAACATATATAAACAAATGCCTAAGTTTAAATATGGACAACAGTGTGTGTGTATATATATATATATATATTCTTATGGTATATATATATATATATATATATATATATATATATATATATATATATATATATATATATATATATATATATATATATATATATATATTCTTATGGTATATATATGGTTCTTGTGTGACAAATAAAATATCAAAGTCATAGTATCTATCTATCTATCTATCTATCTATCTATCTATCTATCTATCTATCTATCTAGTAATATGCAAATAAGATAGTGGTTGTGACAGACAACCACTTAATAAATAAAAGCAATATTACATTCATTATATATATATACAGTATCTCACAAAAGTGAGTACACCCCTCACATTTTTGTAAATATTTTATTATATCTTTTCATGGGACAACACTGAAGATATGACACTTTGATACAATGTAAAGTAGTCAGTGTACAGCTTGTATAACAGTGTAAATTTGCTGTCCCCTCAAAATAACTCAACACACAGCCCTTAATGTCTAAACCGCTGGCAATAAAAGTGAGTACACCCATAAGTGAAAAATATCCAAATTGTGCCCAAATTGTCAATATTTTGTGTGGCCACCATTATTTTCCAGCACTGCCTTAACTCTCTTGGGCATGGAGTTCACTAGAGCTTCACAGGTTGCCACTGGAATCCTCTTCCACTCCTCCATGATGACATCACAGAGCTGGTGGATGTTAGAGACCTTGCGCTCCTCCACCTTCCATTTGAGGATGCCCCACAGATATTGGGCTTAGGTCTGGAGACATGCTTGGCCAGTCCAGCACCTTTACCCTCAGTTTCTTTAGCAAGGCAGTGGTTGTCTTGGAGGTGTGTTTGGGGTCGTTATCATGTTGGAATACAGCGATACGGCCCAGTTTCCGAAGGGAGGAGATCATGCTCTGCTTCAGTATGTCACAGTACATGTTGGCATTCTATTCCCCGGTGCCGGGAGCACTCATGCAGCCCCAAACCATGACATTCCCACCGCCATGCTTGACTGTAGGCAAGACACACTTGTCTTTGTACTCCTCACCTGGTGGCTGCCACACATGCTTGACACCATTTGAACCAAATAAGTTTATCTTGGTCTCATCAGACCACAGGACATGGTTCCAGTAATCCATGTCCTTAGTCTGCTTGTCTTCAGCAAACTGTTTGTGGGCTTTCTTGTGCATCATCTTTAGAAGAGGCTTCCTTCTGGGACGACAGACATGCAGACCAATTTGATGCAGTGTGTGGCGTATGGTCTGAGCACTGACAGGCTAACCCCCCACCCCTTCAACCTCTGCAGCAATGCTGGCAGCACTCATATGTCTATTTTCAAAAGACAACCTCTGGATATGATGCTGAGCATGTGCACTCAGCTTCTTTGGTTGACCATGGCAAGTCCTGTGCTGAGTGGAACCTGTCCTGTTAAACCGCTGTATGGTCTTGGCCACTGTGCTGCAGCTCAGTTTCAGGGTGTTGCCAGTCTTCTTACAGCCTAGACCATCTTTATGTAGAGCAACAATTCTTTTTTTCAGATCCTCAGAGAGTTCTTTGCCATGAGGTGCCATGTTGAATTTCCAGTGACCAATATGAGAGAGTGTGAGAGCGATAACACCAAATTTAACACACCTGCTCTCCATTCACACCTGAGACCTTGTAACACTAAAGAGTCACATGACACCGGGGAGGGAAAATGGCTAATTGGGCACAATTTTGACATTTTTCACTTAGGGGTGTACTCACTTTTGTTGCCAGTGGTTTAGACATTAATAGCTGTGTGTTGAGTTATTTTGTGGGGACAGCAAATTTACACTGTTATACAAGCTGTACACTGACTACTTTACATTGTATCAAAGTGTCATATCTTCAGTGTTGTCCAATGAAAAGATATAATAGAATATTTACAAAAATGTGAGGGGTGTACTCACTTTTGTGAGATACTGTATATATATATATATATATATATATATATATAAATATATATATATATACTGTATATATATATATACTGTATATATATATACCATATATACAATGGACATTCAAAAAGTTTCTGCACTTTTATATTTTCATTGGAAATGGTGAAGACAGAAGGAGTAGTAATTGGACATTAAAAAAGTGGGTACTATGCTGGGAAAATTGCATCGCAAACGAAGGTGACTATGTAGAAAAGTGATGTCATTTTTTTTAAAATTCGTAATAGATTTTAAAAAGAGTGCAGAAACGTTTGGAACGCCCCTCGTGTAAATATCTAGGCTACATACAGTACTGTTCAAGAAAATTTGACCACTCATGAAAATTGCTGAAAAGCTGTGTATACAGGTTTATTTGCTAATGAAAACACTATATTACTTTACAATAAACACAACCAAATATTGTTACTATGAAATTTAATAAGAAGTTCTTGTTTTTTTAGCAAGTCACTGTTTTGTAAAGCCTTCTTTAGAATGCAAAACTCAAGCACTGCATTTTGATATACCACTGTATAATTTTTACCAGCAGTCATGTTCAGTCCTATTGCAGGATTTGCTGTAACTCTTTTAGTCTTGGCTGCATTTTGTTCTTTTTCCTGTCCAAGTAATCCCATACAACTTTCCTTGATTTTGAGACCAATCTAATACTGTCTGGGTTCCCTCTGCAAGCTTCTTCTCCAAATAGGTCTTGTGTTTACAGTGTGTTTAGAGTTGTCATTGTACTGACAGCAGATGTTTCTGCCAATAAATTAAATTCCTGAAGGTACAGTGTGATTGATCAAAATTTGTTGATATTTCATAGCAGTCATCCTTCCATTGATTTTGACAGATCATCTACATCTTTGGCTTACATACATCCCTACACTATGACAAAGCTGTTACTGTTCTTTAGAGAAGGTTGAGATAGGGCATCCATACTTCTCAACAACTCTTCTTCTGATATGCTCTTGTTCATGAACCAAAATTTTCAAATTTGGACTCAGCCACTGATTGTTGATTCATGCTTATTTGTGTTTTGCGTGATGTAATCACTGTTGCCTTACGACAGGAACAGTTTAACTGCACTATGACTTTTAAGTCTTTTTGCTTGACAAAAGACTGTCAAATGACTCTGCCAGATAATAAGGAAGCACTTGAGTTCCTTTTGTCTCTTAAGATAGTAACATTTACAGTAAGTATACTTCATTAGATGCAATAATTTTAAGTTTATTGGGTCTTCCATTGCATTTTTTTGTCTTCAACTGGCTGAGTTTCTTGAAATTTTTTTATGACAGCTTGAACACCACATCTTGAATTTCCCATTGGGATTAATAAAGTATCTATCTATCTATCTATCTATCTATCTATCTATCTATCTATCTATCTATCTATCTATCTATCTATCTATCTATCTATCTATCTATCTATCTATCTATCTATCTATCTATCTATCTTGAAAATATAGATTAGTGTGCCATTGCTTGCTGACTATGGCCTTATTTGTATAAAGGTATGATTTTATGTTGGCCTAGTCATTTCCAGACTTCTCCCTGAAGTATTCAGTATGAGTGTTTATCATTCACGATACCTGTTTATTTATTACATTTCACCACCAACATATGTGGTTCATCTCTTTACCATTTCATTAATCTGAATCAGGTGAATTTTAACAAATAAATGGAATGGCAGGGAATTGAGCAGAAGTTTGGGAATCAATTGTGTGGTGTTTTAGCCATCCCACACAGCAGGTATTCAAAAAACACAAGGAATTTGAATTACTTTATATTGTATAAATGTTTATTTGTCTTTATTTCAAAATTATACAGTGATGTCATGAGCAAATACGCACTTTCTGCCATGGTAACTAGTTTTAATTTTCTTAGGTAGAGTAAGACATTTGCACAGTATTGCATATAAATATATATACATATACATACATATGTGTGTATGTATGTATATACAGTCTATATGTACATATATATATATATATAAATATAAATATATATATATATATATATATATATATATATATATATATATATATATATATATATATATATATATGCTGTTTAAATACAAACACACAGACACAGACACACACAGAAATACATAATATGAAAGTAAAATATCTAAAACATAACACTGTCAACCCTGCTTAATTCATAAAGCGGAAGCCTAACCTAATACAAGCTGAAATGCACTCATTAAATAAAACACATATAGAGTTTTTCAAATTAATGACAGCATGCAAACAGTGTTCCAAAAACACTTCCTTATCTTTCTCTGATTACTGGAGGGCCAAACCTACATTTACATGTCTCACGCCCCATAAACACACAGTATTCTGCTTCTCCTTAAATGGTATTGATTGTATTTTTCATTTATTTCCTGCTCAGTTCATTTCAAGAAATAGACTGCAGCTGAAAGGTTTCTTGCACCACCTTTAGGTACAGTAAAGAATTACAATTCATTCTAACAATCAACCTTCTTTAATTAAAGAAATATTTGTGTAAATTGTATACATTGCATAAGCTCAAAAATTGTAATTAAACCATTTGGAATATACTTTAATAATATTTTTGAGAAAGAAAGATTCCATTTCAGAAATATTGGCATATTGAAAACATATCATCATGTGAAATATAACATTCTAAAAATTGTTTAATCCAATTGAGGGTTGTTGCTGACCCCACTGGCTCTCACCCACAATTTTGTTTAATTACATTTTACCTCAAGGTCATGCTTACATTTACCCCAATTTTTCAAGAACTTTAATAAAAAGGTTTTTTTTCCATTATAAGTAATACATCTTTTACATCTGTTCAAATAGATGTATATTAGACAGCTATATCATTCAGAGTCCCTCATTGTCCTGATAATGGTGAAAATGTTAGATGTTTTTACTTTCAGAAGCACATTAATTAATGACCTTATATATTCTTATAGGAAGTGATGCAGCTGAAGGAAATGCAGCTGGCTTTTCTAATCAGTTTATTCAGGTGTTTAACATCCCCTGAAGCTGTTTTAACTCTCCTAGCAGACCATGTATACAGTAGAGCCACACACTACCCTGCACAGACTGGTAGAACTCTCACACACAATAAAAGGCCTAAGCCTGCTTAAAAAGTAAAGCCTGCTCTGGCCTTCTTTCACAGGAGGTCTTGGTTGCTCACTTGATCCACAGACTTTCCCAAGATGGTGACTTGAAGTCTACCACCAAACTCCTTTGTTCATGTTTAGGTGATTTTCCCTACACCACAGGACATTCTCCTGATCTCTATTGTTGAAACTACCTATATTCAAGGAATGATATGACAAGCTCAGTAAATAACATACATTGGAGTGGTTTTGAACATAAAAACTAAGAAAAGTAAGACAGTTCCCCTAATGTACTCCTCCTAATGACCTTCATACCTGTATACCTTCATACCACAGTTCTAACACTTCACAAATTGTTTTCTGTCAGTAAGCAATGGCATCTACCCACATCACCTTGAGCTTATCCCTACAACTAGAAATATTTAAAGGCACCGCGGAAATCAAAAGTTTAGAATGGACACATACAATGACCTGAAAGTTAGGCTTTTCATTTTCAGAAATAAGACTTTGACAATAAAAAGCAACTTATTTGAGGTTTCCTGTATCATTCCACCTTTCAATTTTACTTATGCTTTCATTTTAACAGAAATCTTAATGTAGCTTTGTATCATGCATAAGTGAGTGCTGGTTTGTGTTGTTCAGAATCTCTTGTCATATCCTAATTCATTCAACATTAAGCATGGCAAGAAAGCTTATAATAAACTAAGCATAATCATACAGTATCAACCAAATCACTTCACTGTCATCCACTTAAAATTTAAATTTGTTTCAAAATCCTCAACTTGTAAAGCCATGGTTTAGTTCTTCTTTACCTTTCTAAATGTATTAATGCTTACACATCCACTCGGACTCAGAAATCATATGACAAGACCCATCATACAAAACCAGAGAGCAAATGCCTTTTATAATAATATGAATGCATTGTATTTTAATAATGCCTTCCCCATGCTCAAAGTGCTTCACAGAAATTCTGAAAGAACAACAAGGCATATATAACATAACCAAAATTCCTTACAGTAGAAGAAGGTCTGATAAGATCATCATCTAGAGTTACTGAAAAGGCGCTCAGTTTCTTAAGCTGAGCCTTAGTGCTGTCTAGCATAATTTTGGTTTTATTGCAGTTTAATTTTAAAGAGTTAAAGTCCATGCAGGATTTGATTTCAAAGAGGAAAGTTGTGAGCCGAGCAACATCTCATGAATTTTCACTGTTAACACTGAAATACAGTAGACCTGAGAATAATCTGCATAAAAATAATAACTCAGTCCAAAGCTATAAATAATATGGCCAATACTGAACAGCAAAGGGACAAGGACAGAGCCTTGATGAACTCCTTCTGTGACTGGTTCTAAGCCTGACCTGCTGTTGCCAAGACAAACTCTTTTCTATCAATCACATAGGACTTGAACCACTGGAGGACAGTCCCCGAGATCCACAGAATGTTCTCCATTCTGGACAGTAAAATATCATGCTTATCAGTATTGAATGCTGCACTAACATCTAACAGAATAAAAGCGCTCGTTTGCCCAGAGTATGCTGCCATATGCGAATCATTAGTTACCCGAAGCTGAGAAGATTCTCAGCTGTCTGGTGCTCTGAGACCAGACTAAAAAGGTTCTATTAGCTTATTATAAGTTAAGTAACTAGTGAGTTAAGAGGTGGAGGCCACAACATGCTAGAGAATGTTTGACAGAAAAGGTTAGTGGCTGAAAATTGTGCAAATTGTCAACATCAAGACTGTACTTATTTAACACTGGGGTTGGAGAAGCAATTTTAAAAGCACCCGGCGCAGAAATGGTGTTAAGGGATATATTTGTTATTGCCATAACAGCAGAGATTATGGCATAAAGGCAGGATTTGAGAAGTATGGTGGGATGGGGTGCAGTACTCAAGTAGTAGGCCTCATCTTACAGAGCAAGTCATTAATAAACATAAATGTAGCTGGTGAAAATTTGATAAAGGAGTGGATGGATAGGGAAGACAGAGAAAAATATAAATGGATATGGATTTGTGTTAGTTGAATTGTTAGCTTTTTAATTTTATCATGAAAAAAGTGAAAGAATTCTTCACAATCTTCGGTTTAAGAGGTGATCCGGCCAGATGAAGGTTGAAGTAGTTTATTAACTACAGAGAACAAAGCCCTCAGGTTATCATGTCCACTCATTATTATTCTGCCATATGGTATTCATTTGAATGTCATTTGATGGTTGGTGAAAGCCTATTCTATTGACATTTTCTCAAAGCACTGGCCAACTGCTTTCTTAGATCGTAATTCTGAGGTAAACCATGAAGTTGAATGCTTAAATGAAACCTCATTATGTTTAAAAAGAGCTACTATATGTAGTGTCGAATGAAGGACTGAGTTATAGTAGTCAACAAGACTACCTAATGTGGATGGAATAGGGGAAGATGGAAAAAGATCAAAATGGATCCAGCAAGGGGGACAGATATTTTTTACGTTTTTTGAAAGAAATTTGGAATTTACAGATAAGCTCAGTGGTGTACATGTTGCCAACAGATAAGCCAGATGTACACAGCAGGCCTAATACGTGACCACCACAGTGGGTACATAATTTGGTTGTGAGGTGTACTTCAGCTTGAAAAAACACTCAACTGTATTTAAAACAGCCCAACAAACCAATGATTTGAACATATCAAAAGTTCATGTGATTCATCTAATTTGTATTTTATAGTTATGACTGCCATGCCCAATGTCTTTAATATCACTGACCTTTTTCTGTTTTCCTGAATCTTTCAATAGACTCTAGTTGCAGATCTCCAGAGCTCCACTTCATTGAGCAGGTTGTCTCCTTACAATATACGTCAGTGAAACGCCTGGTTACACTATGGTTAAGATTAGGGTTAGTGGAGGGTTATCTGGCTTACGTTGAATAAACCAGGTTACAAAAACTTGCAATCCTATTGGCTGTTTAGCGAAGCTAGTGAATCACAGAGCTGTGGAGGCCTGCACCCGGACCTATCTCATAACTTTAGTTAAGTGGCTTTTCCAATATATGTAACATACTGTATGCCTGCAGCAAAATGAAGAGAAGACATAACTGTGATTTGAACTCGGCTGAACCTGTTAAGCTATTTTCAAAGGTCACTTTTACAGTCTTGGGCATCTTGTTTGTTTATTGCTAGTCAAACCAAGGAACAGAGGATGACAGGGTATTTTATTTATAATATATATATCAAACATTAATTATATATCAAACATTATTTTTTACACAGGATTTTGTTTAAGACTGAGCTTTTGTTATTGCCAGTAAGTTTCTACTATGTATTCCATACTAGCTAATAATTTGCTGTGAAAATGAACTTGTTTCCTTCTATAGTTTGTTCCTGATGCCAATGTAAAGTCAGGGAGTTATTTTAAAATACTAACTAAATGCATTTCCTTATTAAGCAAACCTTACAATAAAAAAATTTTTTCCTAAAAAAATGAATTCAGGTTAACTTGTAGTTGGTGCATGAAACAGAAAATTGTCATAGATGTCAGTTTTAATACAGGTCTACAACTGCTCTCCTACAGGAGATAAATAGCAAATGGAGTCTGCAGTTTAATGCCATGATACATTTAGGTTAATGTTGCAGTGTTTTGTGTAGTGTAGTGTTAGCAAGAATTTGGATAGACAATGAATGGTTTGTTGAGAATGCAAGTTTACGTTGCTCTGGTGTTTTATGGGCTTTTACAGCAGAACTGTCTTTGTTTTTGGGGGCGAGGGCAGTGACATATTCTGTATTTTGCAGATGTTGAATTGTTTGGGTCTTTTGCATTCCATGTTTGGAACTGTTTAAACGTGTAGCCATTTCTTTTTTTAGGATTCCAGAATTTTTTCTGCTTCTTTATGAGTTCTCTTTATGATTAGCTGATTAGTGAGTATTACTTCCCTACCTTAAGACTTCTGTCTTCCTCATCTCAAATAACTATTCATCCACTTTAAGGTTTCCTCCTGTGAACTACCTCCAAAATATATACATCAAATGCACTTGTACTTTATAAAATTACTGTAAATACATGGATATACTTGTGAGTACGCGAAACACAGACTTTATTCTTGTATTATTAGTTATTTATTATTCTATTATTTATTTGTATTATTTGTCTTCTTATTAATATTAAAGTGTGCTTGAGTGTAGCAAGTAGACTACAAGAATGTGTAAATAATAAAGGCTTGGCTGGCAATTTGAGCACTTACAAGACTGTACCTGTGCCATTGTGACATTCTTTGGAGTTAATACATAAAACTATTTTCATAACCTGCATGTCTTTTTTCAAACAGACAACTGTAAACCTACTTTTGCCCACCCCTGTACATACAACAATATTATAATAATTGAATATTGTTAAGAGATTGCATTTTAAATGACACAATTGGCCTTAAATGACCAGTGGCAGAGAGTGACTGAAGTATAATAATGTGAACATAAAAACAAATAACAATTGTATTGAAAGCTAGGGATCTGCATCAACAGAATCTTGTAAACGCCAGAAGTGACACTACTTAAAGGCCCTTAACTTTAATCCTGGGTATAAGCGCGTGCTCCCAACCTCTCCTCTCTCTACATTATAGGCAAACATTTCAAAAACCAGACAAGTGATGCTTAAAACCCAAACATAGGGGCTAAAAGCCATGTGTTGGACACAGTATGCAATGATAGTTAATTGATTCTGCTTTTTGCTAGGCTCAGTTTAACTGCATAATGATACCCCAAGGAAATTCTGTCGCCCCTGGCATGGCTTTCTTTATGTTATTTTTCAAGATAATACCTAACCAAAACAGGTGCTACCTCCTGAGAATGCCTACATGAAGTCAACACCTACTACTTGCTCACGGTGTAACCAAAGCTGTGGTACATTGTGCAATGTTAACTACACTCCACTCCTGACCCTTCATAGACCAGTGCCTCCCTAAAGGACCAATTGTCCAATGTTTGGTTGGATATGGTACAAAAAAGCTATTCTTCATCTAAATGACTAAATGCAATGCTTATGTTCTCAAAAAATGTCGGTTTTCACCAATGCAAATGATTGTAACATTTTGTTCTGTTCTGGACCAATAAATCATTCCTTAGTTCAGATTTTTGCATATCACACTGTATCTAGCAGAGTGTGCAGCACAAGTCCTGATCCTGATTTTGGTCTTGTCATATCTAGACTACTGCAACTCTCTACTGGCAGGAGCATCAACATGTGTTACTAAGCAATTTCAGATTATTCAAAATACAGCAACATGTCTAATTCTCAACCAACCAAGGTAGGAACATGTCACATCTCTTTTTAGCTTCCTATGGCGCATGTATTAAGTTCAAATCCTTGATACTTGCCTACAGAGCAGTCAGTGGGTGAGCACCAATATACACTCACTGGCCACTTTATAGGTGCACCTTTCTAGTACCGGGTTGTACTCCCTTTTGCCTTTAGAACTGCTGTAATTCTTCATGGCATTGATTCAACAAAGTGCTGGACACATTCCTTAGGTATTTTGGTCCATATTGACATGATAGCATCATGCAGTTGCTGCAGATTTGTCAGCTGCACATCCATAATGCGAATCTCCCATTTCACCATATCCCAAATGTGCTCTATTGGATTGAGATCTAGTGACTGTGGAGGCCACTTGAGTATGGTGAACTCATTTGTCATGTTCAAGAAACCAGTTTGAGCTTTGTGACATGGCACGTTATCCTGCTGAAGTAGCCATCAGATGAAGGGTACACTGTGGTCATAAAAGAATGGACCAGGTCAGCAACAATACTCAGGTAGACTGTGGCATTTAAATGATGCACACTTGGTACTAAGGGTCCCAAAGTGTACCATGAAAATATCCCCCACACCATTATACCACCACCACCTGTCCTGAACATGTTGATACAAGGCAGGATGGATCCATGCTTTCATGTTGTTGACTCCAAATTCTGACCCTACCATCTGAATGTCACAGCTGAAATCGAGACTCATCAGACCAGGCAACATTAATCTTCTATTGTCCAGTTGTGAGTGAGGCTATGAGAATTGTAGCATTAGTTGCCTGTTCGTAGCTGAGAGGAGTGGCACCTGGTGTGGTCTCCTGCTGCTGTAGCCCATATGCTTCAAGGTTCAACATGTTGTGCATTCAGAGATGCTCTTCTGCATACCTTGATTGTAATGAGCGGGTATTTGAGTTACTGTTGACTTTCTATCAGCTCGAACGAGTCTGGTCATTCTCCTCGGACCTCTAGCATCAATAAGTAATTTTTGCCTAGATAACTGCCGCTCACTGGATATTTTCCCTTTTTTGGACCATTCTCTGTAAACCCTAGAGATGGTTGTGTGTGAAAGTCCCAGTAGATCAGCAGTTTCTGAAATACTCAGTCCAACCTATCTGGCACCAACAAACATGGCACGTTCAAAGTCACTTAAGTTATTTTTCTTTCCTATTCTGTTAGGTTTGAACTTCAGCAGGTCGTCTCAACAATGTATACATGTCTAAATACACTGAGTTGCTGCCATGTGATTGGCTGATTAGATATTTATGTTAATAAGCAGTCAAACATTTGTTCCTAATAAAGTGGCTGGTGAGTATTTATAGGGACACTTGTCAAGAAGGAGCCTGGGACCTCACAACTCAGGTCTGCTAATGAACTGCGCCTGGTGATGCCACCTCTGCATGATATCAAATCTCAATCCAGACTCTTTTCATGTCTAGCTCCTGGCTGATGGAATGAGCTGCCCACCTCCATTCGAAATGTGATTCCTTCACTGTGTTTAACAAGTGTTTTAAATTTCTGCTGATTGGTTAATTTCTGTGTAACAGATGTTATATTTTGTAATTTAGAACGAATTGTAACTAGCACGTGTTTTTGTTCTGCGCTCATCAGTTGTGATAACTAATTTTGTTACCTTGTCCTGTAACACTGGTTCTCAGTTTCTCAGGATGATGTTAAATGGATTATATTGACCTCTTTTGTAAGTCACGTTGGATAAAAGCAAGTAAATGTAAATGAATGTCTTAATAAAATGTCAATTTTTCTGTACGTCCACTTCCTGAACATAGAGTCCATTACTACAGAGTGAAGTTTTTTTTGCTTAAGGCTATACACATTACTAGTGTTAATATAGATATCACTATATTAACGAGATCATTAATTTTACATTTATCCGTTTATAAATAATAGAAAATTGATTCCTCCACAGACATTTGGTTAAATTATCAAAATCAAAGTCAAAAATGGAAAGTGAACCGCGAGCCGCGCGTCAATCTCCTCGTGACTACAAAATTTATTTAATTACCACTTTTCATGAATTATTACCTTCATGACATACTATTTAGAAACTTGATTCTTCGATATTTTAGCATTGCTATGTGCTAAAAGACAAACTGCACTTGCAAGATTTCGGAGGGTTCAATGAAGGTCAGTAAGAGATGACTTCTCGATGACTTTCGCCCCGGAAGTATCAATCCATAATAGTTTAACCAATTGCATCAAAGTAGACCTCTGATTCGCTATTTGATTGGTCAAATTATTCCTTACACGTTTCACTTACATACCAGTCAAAGTTAGTCAGGGGTGGGATGTTTTGTTAACTCTTCAGGTTTCATGGTTGTTGTTAGAAATATGAGGCTATTGAAACCCTGAGGAAAAGGTAGGAAATGTTTCATTAGTAATAAATAAGGTAAATAAAACTACATGTATTGCAAAAAAAAAAAAAATTGTATTCTTACATATTGCGTAAATTGTGTTCAGTGCGGACATATGATGCGCGAGTTGGGTGATATGTAACGACTGGTTTAAAATACACTCATGAATACATGTAGGTTCGAACACCTCTTCCAAGTCTTTTATATACTTAAGCGGATATTCTTTAATGGATGGGCATTGTCAGTGTGGTGTTGGCACGTTCTCTTTATGCCTGCATGTTTTTTCTGCTGCGTTTAAAGTGTTCCACCCACATTTCAAATTGGGGATGTTTGGTAAAATAAGCCCGTACGAGTGTGCCATTCCGTGAGCTGCTTGTGTGTTCTGGGTTGGTTTTTGCCCTGTTCGCCATACAGCTGATGTAGAATCTAGTCTTCTGTAACCGAAAAAGGATATAGTTGGATTTGAAAATAAATATACGTAGTATTTGATGTGGACAAAGTAAGGTGTATCACTGATAGAATCTTTAACCTATGGTGCAGGCTTTTTTTTTCTTACTATAGTGAATATTAATGTAATGAACATGGTGATTACGTGTGTTTGTCTTTTTCCAACTGTTGCTTGCAATTTCTGTTACTGTAACTTACATATTCATATTTAATTATCTGGTTTTAATTTTTTATATTGCACTTTACAAATAGCAATATTAAATTGCACAATAAATACAGTGCATCCGGAAAGTATTCACAGCGCATCACTTTTTCCACATTTTATGTTACAGCCTTATTCCAAAATGGATTAAATTCATTTTTTTCCTCAGAATTCTACACACAACACCCCATAATGACAACGTGAAAAAAAGTTTACTTGAGATTTTTGCAAATTTATTAAAAAAAAAAAATTGAGAAAGCACATGTACATAAGTATTCACAGCCTTTGCCATGAAGCTCAAAATTGAGCTCAGGTGCATCCTGTTTCCCCTGATCATCCTTGAGATGTTTCTGCAGCTTAATTGGAGTCCACCTGTGGTAAATTCAGTTGATTGGACATGATTTGGAAAGACACACACCTGTCTATATAAGGTCCCACAGTTGACAGTTCATGTCAGAGCACAAACCAAGCATGAAGTCAAAGGAATTGTCTGTAGACCTCCGAGACAGGATTGTCTCGAGGCACATATCTGGGGAAGGTTACAAAAAAATTTCTGCTGCTTTGAAGGTCCCAATGAGCACAGTGGCCTCCATCATCCGTAAGTGGAAGAAGTTTGAAACCACCAGGACTCTTCCTAGAGCTGGCTGGCCATCTAAACTGAGCAATCGGGGGAGAAGGGCCTTAGTCAGGGAGGTGACCAAGAACCCGATGGTCACTCGGTCAGAGGTCCTCTGTGGAGAGGGGAGAACCTTCCAGAAGGACAACCATCTCTGCAGCAATCCACCAATCAGGCCTGTTTGGTAGAGTGGCCAGACGGAAGCCACTCCTTACTAAAAGGCACATGGCAGTCCGCCTGGAGTTTGCCAAAAGGCACCTGAAGGACTCTCAGACCATGAGAAAGAAAATTCTCTGGTGTGAAGAGACAAAGACTGAACTCTTTGGTGTGAATGCCAGGTGTCACGTTTGGAGGAAACCAGGCACTGCTCATCACCAGGCCAATACCATCCCTTCAGTGAAGCATGGTGGTGGCAGCATCATGCTGTGGGGATGTTTTTCAGCGGCAGGGACTGGGAGACTAGTCAGGATAAAGGGAAAGATGACTGCAGCAATGTACAGAGACATCCTGGATGAAAACCTGCTCCAGAGCGCTCTTGACCTTAGACTGGGGCGACGGTTCATCTTTCAGCAGGACAACGACCCTAAGCACACAGCCAAGATATCAAAGGAGTGGCTTCAGGACAACTCTGTGAATGTCTTTGTGTGGCCCAGCCAGAGCCCAGACTTGAATCCGATTGAACATCTCTGGAGAGATCTTAAAATGGCTGTGAATCAACACTTCACATCCAACCTGATAGAGCTTGAGAGGTGCTACAAAGAGGAATGGGCGAAACTGGCCAAGGATAGGTGTGTCAAGCTTCTGGCATCATATTCAAAAAGACTTGAGGCTGTAATTGCTGCCAAAGGTGCATCGACAAAGTATTGAGCAAAGGCTGTGAATACTTATGTACATGTGATTTCTCAGTTTTTTTTTTATTTTTAATAAATTTGCAAAAACCTCAAGTAAACTTTTTTTCACTTGCCATTATGGGGTGTTGTGTGTAGAATTCTGAGGAAAAAAAATGAATTTAATCCGTTTTGGACTAAGGCTGTAACATAACAAAATGTGGAAAAAGTGATGCGCTGTGAATACTTTAAGGATGCACTGTATGTTCTAGTAGATCTGAGCAATCCAATAAGAATCTTCTAAGTGTTTCGTCAAAAAAAAAATAAGGCTAAAGTCAAACTGTAGATACTGTTATTGAATATAGGAGTTGCAGTTTGTAATATGCAGCGGAATAAGCTGTGTTTTAATCTTTGATCCAAACTGGTCTTGTAAGTACTATGACATTCATTGACACTCCCATAGATATTGCTGATTTTTTGTATGGTACTTAGATCTCATTTTTAAAAAGGTGTTTAAGGAAATTAGCATTACAGCTCATTAAATTCATCCTGAGTGAGTGAATGCATGTTTATATTACTTTCGTACCTGGTAGGATATTGTGCTATATTTTCTTTTCAGGTAAGTGTAGGAAAAATCCTCTTGTAAATGTCTATTATCTTTCAATTAGATTCATATTTGAGTTACGTTTTACAAAGGTGTATTTTGTAAAATTCCTTGTAATTATACTTGCTTTTAAATGTAGACTTATTCACTTTTAGTGACTTATTTCCAAGACGTTTTTTTAAAAGCATTTTAAACAAATTCAGGCTTGTTCGGGACTGCATGTTATCCTGGCAAGATAAGGTACACAACGAGAACCAAGACTGGATGGGGCACCAGGCCATAACAGAGCACGCTCATGAATACACACAACACACAATCCATCATATAAAGATGATTTAAAGTCTCCGTCTTAACACGCAAGTCATAAAAGATTTGGGAATATGAAAAACTTGCAGAAATATGCAAACTCCAAATCGATGGTAACTGGAGCTGAACCAGTCCCCATGTGAGGTAGAATTAAAGTTGCTGGTAACCATGAGAAATAACAAATCTTTTTTTTTTTTTTTTTTTATGAATGACAACACTGGCATCAAATTAAGTGTATATAGACACAATATAACTATTACTACCATATAAAAAAATTTAAAGTCTCATAAATTTAATTGCTAAGCAACAGAAATAAGCAAATATTTCTTCCTGCTTTGACTATGTGTTTTACAAATTTATAAGACTACGAGGAATGCCACCTTAACACTCTATTGACAAAGAATAGACACTGTAGGTGTTTATATAAATTAGCAATTTATCCTGAACATACAGTAAATGTAAATTACATTTTACCAGCTGTTGTCACTATACTGTATTTGTTGAAGATGACCAATAAATGAAACCATGTCAAAGATGAAAACTGGTCAAGCAACACATTAATGACAAAACCCAATATGTATTGATTCTGATGGTGAATCAGGGCTCTAAATTTTATCTATTTCTCTCATAGTTTCTCTCATAGTTTAATCATTTTAGTGATTAAATGAGTAAATAAATTATGATCAATTATACAGTATTTTGCAATATGAGAGAATAATAACAACACCGAAAATAGTTACTGTGTGCTGGCAGTTTGGCAGTGGCCCTCAGTCAGGTAACTTTCAAGTTAACCGAATAAAAGAAGGAGTGTGAAAAGGGGGCATTGCTGTAGCTTGACACTTAAAAGACTTGGATTTATGAATTCGAGGATTTCTTGCCCGATTGTTAACTATAGTTCATATTGCTTTGTTTGTTCAAAAATATGTACAGAAGATTCTAATTGATGTTGCATGTAGTTGTGTCTGTCTATTAACAAACATTTGGAGGGGTAAAATATCTGCATTTCTCAATTTTAGTGTTATGAAAATGTTATGTTGCTGCTTTTGGGCTGCACATTAATATTAGTGGAAAAAAATGCAAAAGATTTCAGTATGCTAGATTTTTTTTTCCTTTTACAATTGTATATTATAGATTTTATTTTATATTGATATTTGCGTTTGTGCTTTGACATTGCAGAACCGTTTAAGAGAATGGGAAACACTGGCAGTGGTGCCTTGGATACATATCTATCACGTTTTACTCAAGATGAACAAATTTCTATCAATGGATTGTTTGATAAATTGCTGCACATGGAAGATGGTTCATCAAAAGACAAAAAGACTGTAACTGCTACAATGCTAAAGGCAAGGTGATACTACCAGTGTCTTTAAAATTTAGTTGGTAATACTCATTTATTTTGTTGTGGAGCATGCCAATACATTTTTTGTAGCATTCCTTTTTTATTATTTTTTTTATTTTTTTTTTAGCAGATTTTGCATTGTTTAACAGTACTATCAATACTATCTAAAGGTCCTTGATAGAACGATGAAAAATTTGACAGTGGTGGTTTTTTTTGCAATCCTACCTGCAAAATCCTTTAATTGTCGTACTGTTCTTTTGGTTTAGGGTGTGGAACTTATAGCAGTAAGTTTGTTTGGCAAAAAAAGAATACAACAGGAGCTTAGTACTTTTCTAACCTTTTGCAAATTAGTTAACTGTCAATCAGTCTATGTTTATTAAGAGGCTCTGGTTATTAATATGTAGCAAATTATATTAGTATAAACCCAGGTTTTCTTTTTTTCTTAAAGTCGTCTCAGCATTATGCTGTTTATTTGTGTGGCACAGTGTACTTGTGGGAATTTGTGCAGACATTATAGGTGACAGCTTCTTTTTGAGGACCCGTACTTGACTTCCAGCTATCATTAGGGCTTTTATGACACTAGGAGGAGAAGGAAGAAGAGTAAGCAAAAATAGTCTGCAAAATTGTAGCGGGAAATTTATATACACAGTGTCCATAAAGCCAGTGTGCAATTTAAAATAGTTTATATACTTACATAGTAACTTTGTAAGTATATGTGATAGAACCTGTAAAAAGGATTATAAAAAAGAAACACATTTTTTATTGTTCTCGTTAATTTTCAACATGTCCACCATCATTACTAATGCAAAGGGTAATATGATTCTGTAGTTCTCGGGAAAACATTTTCAAGCTGATTTTCAGTAATACCAGCAATCACATCAGTTATCCCAGCTTGCAAGTATTAAAAAGATTGAGGTTTGGTTAAATAAACATTAGTTTTCACATGTCCCCATAAAAAGAAATCCAATGGAGTCAAATCTGGTGAAAGTGGAGGCCAAGAAAATGGTCCACCTTTTCCAATCCATCTGTTAGGGAATTTCTCATGAAGAAACTGTCTAACATGCAAAGCAAAGTGACAAGGAGCACCAACTTGTTGAAACACTGTATTCCCTGTCAGTCCTAATTGTTCAAGTTGAGGAATAAAGTAATTTTGCAGCATTTCTAAATAGCTATCACCATTAACAACACGCCTTTCAAAAAAGAATGGCCCTATGACTGGATTTTTCCCAAAGCACACCACACATTAACTTTGGGAGAATCTCTTTCATGTTCAACAGACTCATGTGGATTTTCAGTTCCCCAAATACGGCAAAAATAAAACTTATATAGACAAAAAAAACTAGATACATCAAGCTTTCTAATCCTTTTTTACAAATTCTTTCTATCACATATACTTACAAAGGTACAACTATTTTAAATTGCACATGGACTTTATGGACACCCTGTATATATTAATTTAGTACTGCTGATAACAATAAAAAGCAGAAATAAATAAAACAAACAGAAAGAAGGAATTGCAGCAATTGCTGCCAAAAGGAGACAAGGCAAATATAATCCTAAGGACTTTCTTTCTTGGAGGTGGCCACTTTGAAGACAATGAAGAAATGGATGGACATCCTGTTAGAGAGACCTGTGCTTCTGTGTAAGGTTAATCCTGTTCTCAGGAGTATTCTGTTGGTGAATTCAACTTGTTGTCTTTCACTGGAGCAGTACTGTCTGAATCCATTATTCTGCTTTTGATTCTTCTGTATTGTTTAAACTGGCCACAAAAGCAATAAGACAGAACATTTTCATACATCATTATCGGAGTACATACATTATATACATCAAGTTGTTTTGCTTTAAATGTTTTTCTAAATATCTTTCTACCAAGTAATGGTGCACTGCACGATAATGTGCAGTGAATACACTCGACTTGAGCATTCATATTTTTCAGAATCTTTCTCTATACGTTTAGCATTCATTTGCTCAGAGGTTGATGCGCTTGCTGCTTCCTGAGAAGCTCTTCTTTTCTCCACCCTAGTGGCCCGCTTCTTCTCTTCATTCATCAGTATCTGTGTTGCAATTACTTAGTAGGTTTTCTTTAATTTTTCACTTAAGCTGGCACTTAAGTCTTCAATCTGCCTCAAGAATGATTTAAGATATGAAGAGATATGGGAAGTGATGGCGAAGGTGGTAGAAGCTGTCGAGAGTTGATTCTACAATAAAATCTATATACATAATTCACTAAGCCGGGAGACAAGTAGCCACCCATGGAAAGCACGCCGGAAGGGGCGTGGATTCACTAAACCGCCGACAAGTAAGACGCCAATGGCGCATGCAGGAAGGAGCCACGCCCACCAACTCTTAGACCATTGGATACGACGACAACTCGCAGAGCCACGCCCACCAACTCGGACACAACGCCTGGGAAAACATGCCGTCATTTCTGTTTGTCTGTGCCACAGTCCACATGCAGCTCTGAGCCACGTTGACTTTTCATTAGTCAACCTCAGTGGAACCTTGGTTCACACAGAGGCAGCGCCAGAGAGAGACAGAGGCACACACAGGCAGCCCGAGAGAGAGAGCCGCGCACACACAGGCAGCGCGATAGAGAGAGCCACGCAATCCTTTAAAACTGAGGTTAAAACACAATGAAGGAAGCAGTCTAAAAACCAATAAGCCCTGTGCCCCTTTTTCATTAGCGTCTCACCTGCTTCACCGCCCTGCAACAGTCGAGACACTTTCTCAGCAGCTGACCTTCTCTGTGCCTGACTCCACTACTGTCAGTCACCTCATTAAAAATGGTGAACTCCTGCAATGTTACTATCTTGGTTGGCTTTTACATAAAGTTCGGATTTGTTTAAATGTTTCTTTTTTTCCCCCTGTGCTTAAAACTCATTTTTAAAAAAAAGTGTTTATACAACTGCTGCAATGTTACAGAGAGAGAGGGCTCGCGGGAGACAGAGGGGGAGGGAGCTCGCGTGCTGCTGAGAGAGAGCCTGCGCGTGCATCTGAGCAAAGACAATTTCCTGTTAGATTTGCCTTTGCAATGACAATTAATAAGGCACAGGGCCAAACTTTCAAAAAGATGTGAATGAATCTGCCAAAACCAGTTTTCAGTCACGGACAGTTGTATGTTGCTCTCTCCAGAGTTCCATCTTTTCATTCACTTACTGGTATGCCTGCAGGAACACGTGCAGCGAGCGAGTGAGAGCGAGCGACACACACACGCATACAGGTGCGCGAGAGAGAGAGCGCTGGACGCATAAGAATAATAATACTTCATTACATTGATATACCGGTGTTTTCAGTATTCAAAGCGCTATCCACACAGGGAGAAACCGGGAAGCGAACCCAAAATCTTCCACAGTCTCCTTACTGCAAAACAACAGCACTGCCATTGTGCTACAAGGCAGTTAAAGAATGCACCGGCCTCGATTTTGTTTTCACTTCTGTTTACAGCGATCAGATCGTAGCGTGCATTGTTGCAATGTTACTTTTTTTGGTGGCTTATTACATTATGGGTGTTTCACATGTTAATTTTTTTCCCTGTGCTTAAAAGACATTAAAAAAGTGTTTCTCAACTGTGACTCCGGAACAACTCAGTACGCAAGCTATATTAAGTGTCAACAAAGAAGACTCGCTACACCTTAATGAACAAGTGCTGAAACTTATTCCTACCGACGAAGTAACTTTCACCAGCGTGGCCTCCATCGTCACAGACGATCCCGCTTTCAGTCACGGACAATTGTATGTTGCTCTCTCCAGAGGTCCATCTTTTCATTCACTCACAGTGGTATTCACAAACCCACCCCATTTGGACAACTGTGTCGTTCAGCAAGTGTTCACCCATCAATACATAATTATGCGGCGTATGTTACACCGCTGGTTGGCTAGTAAAAATAAAAAGAGGAATAACCTTGCAGATCAATCATCACTCTGAAAGCAGATAGTAGTTGTATGTGTACCAAATTTCAGGTCAATAGGTCAAACGGTTTGCAAGCTACAGGTGATTTAAAATCCTGGACAGACAAACAGACAGCCACGGTAGCGTATTATATAAGAAGATATATTTGGAATGAAGGGCAAATATTAATAGATTGTACAGGAGGGTGGACAACTGAGGTGAGAGGTTTCACCATTAGTGAACTCATTATTTTGTTGTATTTTATATATATTTTTATATGTACTGTTATTGGTGTTTTTAGCATTGTTCAACAACAGTACACCTTTTGGTTTAAATATACTTTTTCAAATAATGTTTTATTTGATTGGGTGGCAATTGGCTGGGGACTGGTGTAGTTTTTGCTGGTTAACCTTTCTGAACATTATCCACTTTTCTAGCGGATGGCATAGTGTAACAATTGTGTTCATAACCGGCCATATGTTACAACTATAGAATGCTTATGAAGCGATTTGCCATACATTTAACAAATATACAGTACTTAGCAGCCTGGGTTTCCTTTCTGATGAGGACTTCTTTGTCTGTTATGAGACAGTACAATAGTGCATCTTTTGTTCAGCTTTGTTATGTTGAATTCATTTATTATTTAACTTTTCTATAAATTTAAAAATATTATTTTAAAGTGCCAAGAAGTTTTGGCCTTGAGCGAGCATGGTGAACATGTAGTCCTTCTCTTAAGCTGTTTCTTTTGTCTGTGCCACAAAACTGTATACAGTAATCCCTCCTCGATCGCGGGGGTTGCGTTCCAGAACCCCCCACGAAAGGTGAAAATCCGCGAAGTAGAAACCATATGTTTGTATGGTTATTTTTATATTGTCACGCTTGGGTCACAGATTTGCACAGAAACACAGGAGGTTGTAGAGAGACAGGAACTTTATTCACACACTGCAAACTGCAAACATTTGTCTCTTTTTCAAAAGTTTAAACTGTGCTCCATGACAAGACAGAGATGACAGTTCCGTCTCACAATTAAAAGAATGCAAACATATCTTCCTCTTCAAAGGAGTGCGCGTCACGAACAGAATGTCGGAAAGAGAGGGAAAAACAAACAAAAATCATTAGGGCTGTTTGGCTTTTAAGCATGCGAAGCACCGCCGGACAAAGCAGCTGCAAGGAAGGCAGCAATGTGAAGGTAGTCTTTCAGCATTTTTTAGAGGAGCGTCCGTATCCTCTGGGCCAGTGTGCGAACAGCACCTCTGCTCACACCCTCCCTGTCAGGAGCAGAGAATGTCAGAGAGAGAGAGAGAGTGCGACAGAGAAAAACAAACAATCAAAAATCAATACGTGCCCTTCGAGCTTTTAAGTATGCGAAGCACCGTGTGGGAAGCATGTCGCTTGTCAAAGCAGCTGCACAGAAGGGAGCAACATGAAGGTAATCTTTCAGCATTTTTAGACGAGCGTCCGTATCATCTAGGGGTGTGAACAGCCCCCCTGCTTACACCCCCTCCATCAGGAGCAGAGAATGTCAGAGAGAGAGAGAGAGAGAGAGAAAAGCAAACAATCAAAGATCAATACGTGCTGTTTGATCTTTTAAGTATGCGAAGCACAGTGCGGGAAGCATATCGCTTGATAAAGCAGCCATATGTAAGTCCAGCAAGGAAGAGAGCAATGTGAAGGTAATCTTTCAGCATTTTTTGAGGAGCGGCCGTATCCTCTAGGGGTGCGAACAGCCCCCCTGCTCACAATATATTTGAGGAGTTTTATTTAATACGTAATACACGCTCTGGTTGGGGAGCTTCTCAGCCATCTGCCAATAGCGTCCCTTCTATGAAATCAACTGGGCAAACCAACTGAGGAAGCATGTACCAGAAATTAAAAGACCCATTGTCCGCAGAAATCCGCGAATCAGCAAAAAATCCGTGATATATATTTAAATATGCTTACATATAAAATCCGCGATAGAGTGAAGCCGCGAAAGTCGAAGCGCGATATAACGAGGGATTACTGTAATGCCTCCTTCAGTCATGCTTGCCTTTGCCAACATACTCAAATATGGGAAATATTTATTTATATTATTATGATATTATTGTATTTTGAACATAGTCCTTGTTATTGCACTGATGTAATAATTTTTAATTTTTTCTTTGTTCTGTGTAGCTGCTGGGGCAAGGGAAAATCCCTTCTGGAATCAGTAAAGCACGCCGTCTTTTTATTTGACAATCATTTTTTGTCCTTGATATATTGTAATATTGTTTCAGGGCTCGCAAAATTTCAAAATCCCTGGTAGCCCTTCGGGCAAGCACTCTTCAGTTTTTGGTAGCCCAAAATAAATTATAATATTGTAAAGGAAACAAAACATCAATCAAAAAATTGTTAAAACACAAATTACAACAACTGTATAAAAATTACAATCATCAACTCAAATATTTGGTTCTAATTGAACAGAAATTTCTATGAACTTGTAAGAACTGTGTAGAACATGAATCAGTCTGTGTCAGATTCTGAATCTGAAATTTCCACTGAAGTCACGGATGAGAAAATGCCACTCGACGCTGAGGACATAGCATCTCCTTCATCAGCTTTCTCTTCCTGTGCATCGGCCTCCATTTCAATGCTCTTTGTTCTTGTCGGGATTTTATGATCCAGGGGCCTCATGTATAGCGCCGTGCGTAGAACTCACACTATAACATGGCGTAAGCACAAAAGCGGGATTGTGCGTACGCAGAGAAAAATCCAGATGCAGGAATCTGTGCGCACGCAAACTTTCACGTTCTTCCACTACATAAATCCCGATCAGCGTGAAAAGTAATGCACATGCACGCGCCTTCTGTCCCGCCCCAACTCCTCCCAGAATTACGCCTCTTTCAATATGCAAATCAATATAAATAGCCTTCTGTGAAAAGACAATGGGAAAAGCACGGGGGGAAATATAAGAATTTCAGCGAATACCAAGTGGAGGCAAAGGAAAAACGTACTGTTTGTTGGTTTAAACAGTGGTATAATCAACAAAAGAAAGTTGATCGAGTGACAGAGTGTCGGAGAAACTCGAAAGATCCAAGTTCACAAAGTCGCACAGTGCCCGAAATAAAAAAGAAATCACATATCAAAGTCGCTGTGAAAGTCGTAGCCCACCGTCTGAGTGTCATATGAAAGCTTATTAGGGTACAGACATAAAATAGGCACACAGTGGGAAAAAAGCACGAAATGTCAACTTTAATCTCGAAATTTCCACTTTAATCACGTAGTTTATTTTGCCATTAAAGTAGAACATCATAACTTCATCTTAAAATCGTTTAACTTACTAGTTTCTCAAATCCCATTGTAACTAAAGTAGGACGTTAAATGTTTTGTTCTGTATTTGATCTTCTTTGTGCTCTGTGTGTGAATCACTACCTGCTTCTTAAACAGGCTTTCTCTTTCTCCGACAGGACACATAATCCATTACATTCGTGATATTACAGCTCTCTGAATAATTACAATACTGAGATGTATATGTGATATCATTTTCATGATGATAGGAATGAAAGCATGTTATTAAACATGGGAACACGGTGGCGCAGTGATTGCTCATATCTCACGCAAGAGGCTTGCTGCGCCATGTGCGACCTTCGATGAAATAATTTATTTCAGAAGTACTGTCTCTTTCAAACGTACTAACCTCCAATTCCTGCCCTTACTTTTCTTTCTCCAAATGACCAATCACCACACAATCAGCTCTGTAATAGACGTTAAGCCATCTGTAAGCTTAGAACGCTGATTCTTCAAAACTTTTAAGGAACATCGAAGTGTCTTCGTAGTACATGTTTAATTATTCTATCCGTCTATCTTTCCAGTGTCGCGTCAGCGCAAGAATACAACGCAATGCAGGAACAATCCCTGAGCTAGCTAGCGCTGCGGCACCGTGTCCTCACATGTTTAATTATTAACAATACAGATTATTTAAATGAAGTTAAAGTTTTAGCTGTATAATATAATCAACATATTTTGCTGCATTTCATCTTAAAAATGAATATGTAAATATGCACTTTATAAAGTGGCGCAGGCTGTGCAATATTATAACTGTAGTGCAAGTTTACAGTGAGGTGATTGTACTTATAAGTAAACAGTTCTACAAGGAGCACTTGATGGACTGATTGAGTGCGTTTATAGTTCTTGGGATGAAACCTTTTCTAAACCGCGAAGTCCGTACTGGGAAGTCTCTATAAAGCGTTTTGCCATCGCTCAGGCAGCATCTGCTTCATGCTGTATACCGATATTTCAGCTGCTGATGTGATTCCCCACTCAGATACAGTGATATAAATACTCCGAGTGGTGCAGCGAGAGTAAAATGGAAAAAGATGATCTGCTGTGGCAACCCTTAACTGGAGCAGCTGAAAGAAGAAGAAGATGCAGTGAGAGTTACAACGCTAAAGCAGTTATGGTATTTGGAATACAATGGCTATTCCCTGGACCATTATATTGCTGCAGGTTAATTACAATCAGATGCATTACACTAATAAACAATATGCAGTTAGTTTCAGTGTATTTATAAATCAGCGTCAGGAATGTGGATCTAAGAAAGAAAGGTGATCACACAGGAACAGTAGCACTGCTTTGACGCTGGGTGCCGCCAGTCTGCAAAACCGATCGGAGAAATTGCGTACGCCAAGGTATGAGTTACCGTGGAAATGTGCGTGGCTTTACGCCAAGTTTAGGTTTTATACATCGCGATTTGAGCGTGGAAACGGGAGTACGCAACATTTCTGTACGTACGCACCGTTTATACATGAGGCCCCAGGTGTCTTGAACCTTTTCTAGAAAACATCCAGAAACGAATTGACTTGTCAGGGCAAAAAGATTCAACTGTTTCCCCCATTAATGGAGAGTTGCATGCAGTCATTCAGTGTTTCAGGGTGTAGAGAGGTAGGATGTGTTGTCTTCACTCGGTTCATGCAAGAAAATCCTCTCTCACAGATGGCTGTTGATGGACTAAGTGTCAGCATTAATTTCACCAGCATCAAGATATGAGAGAGGTGTTCTGGATTCTCAGAGAGGAGATCTCTGTACAAGCAATCATCTACCTTGCTACCCCGGTGTTCTGCAAGCCACATTTTTAGATCCATCCATTATTGAGGAATTTTCTATTTCTCTTCCTCATCTAGCAAACTGGCAAAATGTGTGACAAGATAATCCACCTCTTCATCCCCATAATTTGCCAGCTCTTCTCTGGGGTAAGGAAGAGTGGAAGGGTCAAAAACCTTGAAACAAGAGAGAGGCTTTTCACGCAGATTTTTAAATCTGTTGTCCATGTACTTGACTGTGTTGTCAATAATCTTCTGAATCTCTGCACCAAAGGTGTCTTTGTCTGTGCCCTCACCTCTTCTAGCAGGTCACTGACTTTTTGTGAGCTGAGTTCCACAGTAGCAAATGCTACCATCCTCGTTCGCTGTGAACTTTGTGTCCAAGGTTTTCTGGTATTCTCCTGGTTTTGTTTTTAGGCTGGGTAAGCGTGATGTGGTGCTCTCAACTAACTGATTTGTTCGTGTGATGTTTAGGTTATCATGCTGAAAATCAGTACAGCACTTGGATAAGATGGTACTGTAGTCCAACATGAAATGCAGGAAGCGAACAAATTTCTCAGTCTTCATCTCCTGCACCACCCCATTAGCCTTGGCTGCATCCTCGGACTTGACATCACTTCCTCCTGCCATGTTCTCCATATGAACAACAGTGGGAGTGTAATTTTTTTCCACAGCCTTCAGACATCTCAGCCGGCTTGGAAGCCACCGTGTGCTCTTCAGGCCACTGAAATGTGCCAGTTTCTCATTTAGCAGTTCACTTATTTCTTGTCAGTTCTCTTCGCTTCTTTGGGGAATAGTAGTACATCTTAAAGATGGTTTTCAGTGTATCTTCAAATTTCACCAGATACTCACAGCCTTTCACGCTATCCAGCACGGCTAGCTCTAATTTGTGTGCCACACAGAGGATTGTTATGATGTGGGGTATCCTCTGTTTCAGTCTCCCAGCTACTCCTGTTTTCTCACCCATCATCACTGCAGCACCATCAAAATTTGCACACACTACTTTCTTTTTCCATGTGTCTTCTCTGATAACCCATGGTGTTCACTGCTTCATCAATAGCCTCTAAAATACCTGCAGCATTTGCACTCTTGACTGGCTGACATTTGATCATGTATGTGGATATGTCACCATTATCTCTCACATACCTGACATGAACCAACTCCTGTTCTATTATACCAGTGTCTGTACTGCCATCTGCAAGAATGGATAAGAACCTGCTTTCTTGAATTTCCTTTTCGATCTGGTCTCTTGCAGTTTGTGCTATTGCTCCAATAAACTCTCTGCAAGCATGGTCATTGAGGTAAGTGGAACCAAGATCTAGACCATTTGCTTTTTGAAGTTTGCAAAGACTGCTAAATTTTGCCAATGGTATTTCACTCTTTGCAACATAGTACGCTGTTCTAAACAGTTATTTCTGGACTTCTTGTTGTGCTTTGATGGGGTCTTTCCTAAAATTACTGGTCCCAGTAACAAAGGCGCTTGTCGAGTCAGAAATCGAGGGAAACTCACGACACACCCGGCAGAACATTGTTATTTAGCTTGTCATATTCCAGCCACAGAAATTGTTTTGTCCATGAAATCAAAAAGCTGCGCTTTCTTTTTGCCTCATAGTCTGATTTGTCATAACTTTTCCGCTTTGTGGTAGGCTTTTCTTTGGCTGTCCCTTCTTCACTCTGACCTGTCTTATTTGGCTGAGCAGAACTAAAATACCTGCGTAAATCCATCTATTTTTACACACACACACGCATAACGGTCAGCGATTTTTTTAATTCTCTGCGCAATCAACCTCTATCACATGTTTAAGCTTGCTGCGGGAGATTTCACTTGTCACGTTTGAATAGGAAGCTAATGAGTGATAAGACGATGTCAGAAGAATTTGTGCTCAATTAATCCGTCACTGACCAATCAGTACTGCCGCTCTCTATACACAGTTCGCGCAATCGCAAAGTGAAAGTAAAAAACAAGCGCGAATTCAAACGTGATTTCAATATTGCACATATTGACAGTGGCTCATCGATGCCCGAAAATGACATAATTACCCAGTTACATTTGCGAAAGAATGCAAAAGCATTGACATATATTTTTCCTTCCTATGATAGCCCGACGGGCAGGGCTGAGATAGATTTTGGTAGCTCAACTGGAAGACACAATAGCCCCGGGACGTCGGGCTAGCGATTTTGCGAGCCCTGTATGTTTTGGATGCTTTGAAACTCAAGGAATTAATATTGCAAATAACTATATATTTGTAAATTATATTTTTTCTTTAATTTTATTAAAATACTAAATAATTTAAATTGTAATGATGAAAATGAATACTTTTGTTTAGTAATTAATCCTGTCTTGTTATGAATTCTTTTCACATAGACCTTCTGTGAAGCACAATTGTTTTTCATGGTATTTTTGGTAATAAGCATTTTTTTGGTGTTTTATTGCTTTTGATGCAGATTTAATTTTTAATGCATTTTAACATATTGGCAGCACTTAACTTTGAGCTGGCGTTGTATCAGAATGTTTAAATAATGTTTTAAATGAGTATATATGTAAATATTTCCAGTTCATTTTATGAACCCCAAAGGAAAAACTGAAGTATAGGCTCATGTTGTGTTTTTTTGATAGATAGATAGATAGATAGATAGATAGATAGATAGATAGATAGATAGATAGATAGATAGATAGATAGATACTTTATTAATCCCAAGGGGAAATTCACAAATGTGTTTTTTGTTCTACTTTTGAAGCACTATTTACTGTGTCATCACAGGGGAGTTTCTCATTAAAAACATAAAAAAATCAGCACTAGCCTACTATACATTGTTTTTAAAGCTTTATATCAATTTAGAAGTAGTATTTCACAAATTATGTATGACATATTTGTGTGTGTTTATTTTAAATATGATTCTTTACTCCTTTCCAACCCCTTGAAGTTATCATTGGAGTGTTAATGGAAATTGAAGTCCTTGCAAAAGCACAGCTAGGATGGAACAGGATATCTTTGCACTAATCAAGCCTACTTCCAAAAAAGGTGTAAATTACATATTTTTGACAACAATCAAAATAAATAATTGTATTATTAATGCACTGTATTGCTGTATGCTGTATTGCTTTTTAGATAAAATTGTCTCTTATTTGGTTTTCCAGGGCTACTTGCATGAAGCACTTCCTGATTCTATTACCATTCAACTTTTCAATGCCATGCGGAATCTGGACCCATCAGGAAAAGGGTCTCCTGCAAGTCTTCATATATGTAAAGAACAGCTGATCATATTCCTTTCATACATACTGAGAGGAAATGCACATGAAAAGGCAATGTTAGTTCTGTCCATGATTACAGGAAGTAAAGAGCAACATGTGAAGGGGGGGCAAATATTAGAGGTATGAATAAATCCTTAACTTTTATTTTAGTTTTTTTTTTCTTTAAAATTTCATGCTAATGGTCAGTTCTAGTTTAAATGATTAAAAGTATTTAGTCTTCTATGCCTCAATTAATCTGTAAAAGGATACAATATGCAGACACTTTAAAAGTTTTCAACTATTGCAGGATTGCAAATTATATTTATTTTGGCAGTCTGCCTCACTAAAATATTTTTCTTAGCAAATTTAATTTGTTTTTAGCAGCTGTCAAAGATAGAAGCTGAAATATTCTGCATAAATATCCAGATGCCACACTTTAATGTTTGGCTGTACAACCATTTGGAATCGATGCCTGCCAGTTTTGCATGGTGACTAACAGTGATTTTGCCCATTCATTTTAGCCAGTTTACTTCAGCTTATTCAGTTTATAGTACCGTGGTTGTGTCCTTTGTTTAAATAATACCATACACTCTCAATGGAGACAAGGTGGGGCTTTCACTGAGCTACTGAAAAACATTTGTTTTTAGTACTGTGTAGTTTCATTGCATCTTTGGCTTATGGTTGGGATGACAGCCCTACTACATAATGAGCCCTTTCCTTTTTTTGAATAACTGAAACATGCCTCATTTCAGTATTTGCTTGTATAATGCTTCATCATTTTTTTTTCTTTCATGTTTTAACTAATAACCCCATCCATTTTGAAATGGAGTATTTCTGATGCTGCTGCTGCTGTAACACTTTCATTGCAGAAGTAGTGTAGCATGTTCAATATGGGGTTTTTGCACTTAAATTTTGGCTAAAAATCACAAAACCTTTTCTGTTTCTGTAAGTAGTAAATACAACTTTAGAAATTTTTTCTTTCTATACTGTACAAAATATGTTTTGTAGTGTTGAGTGATAAACATGATTGATCTACAATGTATACCTCTTCTACCAATGTCCTAAATGTTTCATCCCATTCATGCACAGAATCAACTGTAGTCCCGCCTGCACTCTAAATACAGTTAGGTCCATAAATATTTGGACAGAAACAACTTTTTTTCTAATTTTGGATCTGTACATTACCACAATGAATTTTAAATGAAACAACTCAGATGCAGTTGAAGTGCAGACTTTCAGCTTTAATTCAGTGGGGTGAATAAAACGATTGCATAAAAATGTGAGGCAACTAAAGCATTTTTTAACACAATCCCATCATTTCAGGGACTCAAAAGTAATCGGACAAATTAAATAACTGGAAATAAAATGTTCATTTCTAATACTTGGTTGAAAACCCTTTGAAGTCTTGAATTCATGGACATCACCAGATGCTGGGTTTCCTCCTTTTAATGCTCTGCCAGGCCTTTACTGCAGCGGCTTTCAGTTGCTGTTTGTTTGTGGACCTTTCTGTCTGAAGTTTAGTCTTCAACAAGTGAAATGCATGCTCAATTGGGTTAAGATCTGGTGACTGACTTGGCCATTCAAGAATTTTCCACTTCTTTGCTTTAATAAACTCCTGGGTTGCTTTGGCTGTATGTTTTGGGTCATTGTCCATCTGTATCATGAAACACCACCCAATCAATTTGACTGCATTTAGCTGGATTTGAGCAGACAGTATGTCTCTGAACACCTCAGAATTAATTCGGCTGCTTCTGTCCTGTGTCACATCATCAATAAACACTAGTGTCCCAGTGCCACTGGCAGCCATGCACACCCAAGCGATCACACTGCCTCCACCGTGTTTTACAGATGATGTGGTATGCTTTGGATAATGAGCTGTTCCACGCCTTCTCCATGCTTTTTTCTTGCCATCATTCTGGTAGAGGTTGATCTTGGTTTCATCTGTCCAAAGAATGTTTTTCCAGAACTGTGCTGGCTTTTTTAGATGTTCTTTAGCAAAGTCCAATCTAGCCTTTCTATTCTTGAGGCTTATGAATGGCTTGCACCTTGCAGTGCATCCTCTGTATTTACTTTCATGCAGTCTCCTCTATATGGTAGACTTGGATATCGATACGCCTACCCCCTGGAGAGTGTTGTTCACTTGGTTGGCTGTTGTGAAGGGGTTTCTATTCACCATGGAAATAATTCTGCGATCATCCACCACTGTTGTCTTTTGTGGACGTTCAGGTCTTTTTGCGTTGCTGAGTTCACCAGTGCTTGCTTTCTTTCTCAGGATGTACCAAACTGTAGATTTTGCCACTCGTAATATTGTAGCAATTTCTCGGATGGGTTTTTTCTGTTTTTGCAGCTTAAGGATGGCTTCTTTCACCTGCATGGAGAGCTCCTTTGACCGCATGTTGTCTGTTCACAGCAAAATCTTCCACATGCAAGCACCACACCTCAAATCAACTCCAGGCCTTTTATCTGCTTAATTGATAATGACATAACGACGGACTTGCCCACACCTGCCCATGAAATAGACTTTTGAGTCTATTGTCCAATTACTTTTGAGCCCCTGAAATGAAGGGATTGTGTTAAAAAATGCTTTAGTTGCCTCACATTTTTATGCAATCGTTTTGTTCACCCCACTGAATTAAAGCTAAAAGTCTGCACTTCCACTGCATCTGAGTTTTCATTTAAAATTCATTGTGGTAATGTACAGAACCAAAATTAAAAAAAAGTTGTCTCTGTCCAAATAATTATGGACCTAACTGTATGTTGTTGTACTTTTAAAAACATAGATTTATGTAACCTTTGTTACATTTATGCAACAGCTAAAAAGTCAGAACAATTTTAGTTCTTTATTAAACTACTGCTTCTATACACATGGCTAAAATTGCATCTCAGTTGCAGCTATAGTTGCACGGGCAGTTCAGAATACTTACTCAAGCAACATAGTTCAGTTTTTTGCTGAAAATGATTTTATCTCTAAAATGTCTTTTTGAACTTGTGAAATTACAGTAAAATATGGTATAGAATAATGTGCCCATTCCCTTTAAGGATTATGTGTTTCCTTATCTTTTTGTTAATGGGACAGATATTGGCTCCCTGTAAACCAAATGAGTGGTGAGATAAGGAGTAAGAAGTATCAAATTATTATTCTGTCATGCTTGAAGTTTGTCTGTATATAAATGGCATTGCCTCACTTTTGGAAGGTAGTAACTGGTGTGTTATTCCCTTAGTTTACAGAGACTTTGATATCTTCAGTACTTCATCTGTTGAAGCACAGGGACTTGTTGAAAGGATGGTGTTTGGATGGAACCAGGGACAACACAGAAGGAGTGAAGCTCATGGCTGTATACTTAACATCAGAACTAAAACCAGCAGGTTATACTTTTAAAATTAATTTTGGATTGTGTTTTTGATATCCACTATGTATATTTATCATTCAGTCAGATCGTATATTCGAACAATACTTTAGATGTTTTCAGAATCTAATATTAATTTATTGGAGTTGGACAGCAAAAAAGTGTAAGTTTGGTATTAATTTATGCTGGCGCTGTTATTTAGGGTCAGATCAGGAGGGGAGGAAGATAAATTTACACCCGATCTGTTTGTTTTCAAATAATATTGCATTAGTGCGATGATGTTTTCTGATTGGTACTATTCAGGTCATAAAATGATTTCTTCAAAATGTCACATATATTTGTCTCTTTCTTTTTTTCCCCGGTGCCGTGCCGACATCATTAACCAGAAGGCTTGAGCTTATTCAGTGTGAACAGGAACACACAGGTGGCCGGTTGCTTGTGCTATAACAAGCTTGACCTGGCGGCCATCAACGCGCATGTACTGTGCAAGGCATGTACGGGCTCCACTGAGAAAAAAAGAGTGTTCATGGCTCACCTTGTAGAGGAACTATCTTTCCTCTGCATGTCCTGGAGTACAAAAGAAACACCACCATGCACCAACATGTGGCGACTGGGAAAAAAAACACGAGGCCACTGATTACAACCGCAAGATATTATGCGAAGGAATATGAATAATATGAATAATGTTACATCAGTGCCACAATGTTTTCCAAAATGTACTTATACAGGTCATAACATGAATAATTCCAAATATCATATGTCTGTGTTTAGTTTTTTTTTGACATCATAGACCATAAGGTGCATACTAATTCAGCGAAAGCAGGAACACTCAATAAAACTGAATAAAAAAAAGTCAAGGGACAATGAGATATGAATAAGGCAGATTCACCAGCATTTGTGTGTCAGCTTTTATCACTCCAGATCAGAGAATTTCCAGTTCGATTGTCTCAAAACACCACTCACATCTACATTTATTCCAAGTTTCAAATAAAAACTAACAGCATCCGATCCCTTGGGATGGGGGGTTAGTACAGTATGTATCATGATCGTGACTGAGAGAATAAAAATGAAAAAAAACCTAACTTTTACGACTCCTATACATTTACACCGGCCGTTACAGACACAAATCAAATATATGTTTTTATTGTATAATGTTAACAATAAGAGCAGCTCACTACTCAAAGCGGTAAATATACGAGGCAGTCAGGATCGAACCGGGGGACTCTTGATTACAAGTCAGCAATTCTTACCACTGCGCCATGGAAGCTGTTGTATCATTGTTGAACCTTTTGTGAAAGTGTTTATTTCATCTTTGGACTTCAGGCTTTACACATTGCATAGTTTATGTCTACATTTTGTCATTTATTACTAAAATATGAAAAATGTTTCTGTTTTAACGATGTGTTTACACAGATTATTGTTGAAACGGAACACACATGAGATGCATGTGTTCCAAATAACGATCTATCTCCATTCTAAAACTCCAGCACTTCACTCCCAGATAATCAATCAAGGCTGGAACTGGGAAAACTTTGTTCTGCAGCGGTGCAGGAATGGAATAGTAGGCTGCTTGTCTTGATCAGCACATTTACAAGACAAAAGACACTGACGGAGAGGTGTGAAGGGATTTAAGGTGGGCTGGATTTACAAGTTTTTTCATAGGCTTTGGTAATTCTAGTGTTAATCCCCAAGTCAGTAATAAATAACTTCAGCAAAAAGGTAATCTGAGCATACAGGTTTACATTAAAATAAGGACATGTACGCAATACACATTAAAACCGGTGAGGATTAGGTTTTATATGCATAATCATTATGTTACATTTTGAATACAATGTGCAATTCACATTTCCATAATTCAACAGTTAAGTGATTGGCAGCTGCCAATCATTCATCCATTAAAACATTGTCAGAATTGTAGACCACCATAACCTTTATATAGTAAATGTACACAGTAAATAATTAAAATTCTATTGTAATTAACATTAGAATGAAATATTTCCATTAAAGATCAGATGCTTAAATCGGCTTATTAGATGCGTAAATTTAACTAAATATAAAATATTAAAAAACAGTGTATAACATTGGTTTAGTTATAGACACATCCACTGAAATATAGTAAAGTGTTTCAATTTTGTTGTGTTCAAGTATAATTTGAGAAAAAACTAAATAAGATGGATCAAGAGTTTTAGAGAAAAGATGGTTACTATAATATTATCATATTAAATACAGTATTTTTACATTCAGTTTTTTAATATGGCATCATTTCAAGTCTATATAGCAATGCAACAGTTATCCAAAAAGATTTGTGCACATTAAAACAATAAATTGATATTGGCAGCTAAAACATAGCTTGAATTTAAATACACATTCATTTTTATGTTTTAGATCATTTTTAACTGTTAATTGTACCTTTTTTTTTTTAAACTGTAAAAATACAGCATATGGTTAATCTAATGCAGTGTTTCTCAACAATTTCGTCGTCATGACCCATTGGGGGGGCAATCCTTCACAATTGTTAGAGTGGGCTGGGGTCCCCCCTTGGTAAATCTAGCACAATCGCCATAGTAGGGTCATCTCTGTTGGTAAATCAAGTGCAATTGTGAGAGCTTTCCCCCTTGAATGAATCAAACACAGTAGGCTATATGCACACTCTTTTTCAAATTCTGCGCCAGCCAGCTGCTACACTTCCGGCACTGATATTAAAATGGACTAGCTATGGTATTTTTTTACCTGATCGCTTTAAGACATGCCCATACTTAATGGTAAACGAAGCAAAGTCGCATTATTCAAACTTTGTGCCAAATATCAGAAGTTAAAAAGGAGAAGGGCTTCAAACTATATGTTTCAAGCTGGATCCACAGATACAAAGGTACGATCCGGACGTATTTAAAACTACTGTGAACTTACATGGGACAAATATGTGATTACATTAGGCTTCTTTAAAAAAACAGAATTTCAATAATTAGTCATTTAGCTTTATACTGTGACAGGATTTAAGCTTAATTCTGTAGTGGTTTAGGACAAGTTATATCAAGAATGAGTCACAAAAAAGAATGAGCTGGCATCCTCCTTAGTTGGAGGATCTCCAACCTGAGAGACCTATTTTCATCAAGCGCTAGGTTGACAACTGCTGAATCTGGAGCCAAGGCGTAATCATGGTTCTCGAGGATTTTGTCATCCTCCTCTGGTTGCTTTCTTCTTTTCCCAACCCCCAGTCTTGAAAGTGGAATGGAAAAATTGTTCCACTCACATAACAGAGGAACTGCTTCCTTCTTCAACAGTCACCACCCTGGCTTGTGAAAATGCTCTTTTTAAAATGCTTGCTACAAACTTTGGTATGGGGACGTACCACAAAGCTATCTTTCTGGATAGCAACGATCCATTTAGGTTTCTGTATCATAGGGAAATGTATGAAAACTAAGTAACTTGTTGTACTTCCTGGAATCTCGACATAAAGGTACACACCAATGTTCAGCTGTAGAAATATCTGTACGCTGAACCTTAATCTACTTTTTCTCTGACATTCTCGTCATTAAAACAAACTGCAGTATGTTCAACAGAAGTGACTGAGCTGGCTGAGATTTCACTGGAAGTATGTCAGCAATACCGTGTACGTATAGCCTTTTGCTAGACCGGCGGGGTTGGGGGGGTATGTTAAGTGTGATCATTTGTGACCCATTTAGCAATCCACCATCAATATAAACAGTAGCAACTTGCAGCCGAAACATAGTTCCCGGCCCAGTCATTGAGAAACACTGATTTAATGTATTTTATGGGTTTTTGTTTTTTAACAATGCTAACTAGTCATGCCTATCATTATGCAGTACTTTTTCCTAGCTGCTTTACACTTAATGATACACACAGAGAAATAATATACACAGTTCATTCAGTTTTAATTATTTTGAAAAAACTGTCAACTATTTTGTCAAAACTAATATTTTGTAGTACAGAGTTTGATTGCTAGAACTGCTGATCTTGTTTAATTTGGATGAGTTATATTGAAACTTAAATATTTTTGACTGTTAATGAAAGTGCACTGAATGACCTTTAGCCAATTGAATTTGATAACTGTTATTAGCCATCTCATGTTTTTTTGTCCTCTGCGACTACAAATAAAAGATGCAGCTTTGTTTCTTGTGCTTTTAATATATCCATCATCAGATGTCCATAATTGAAAAAAGTAAAAAAAAAAAAAAAAATCCATATTACAGTTTATATAAAAAGTGTTAATGACTTTTCTGATCACTTCAGAGTAAACAACCATGTCCACTCACAGAACAGTATCCTAATTTTTCTGAACTTCCACAGGCTTACTTTGTCATCCTCTTTGCACACCACGCACAGAGCTGACATCAACACACAAATTACTTCAGAATCTGAAATCTTGAAATTTGTCACAGAAAGCATAGATTTGCCAGTGAGGAAAAAAAAACACAAAACAAACCCAAGTCATTTCTAGTATTTTTTTGGTTTTGGAGAAAGGGCTCACCATTGTGAGGGAATATTGTTGATCAGCAAATATACCAAATTGTTTTCACAGAGAAATTTGCCTTTGGTTGGCTTAGGCGAATATATTTTTCCCAGGGCTCCATGATTGTGACGATGCGGGTTTGCTGCATGCTCCTGTGTTCTGTCCGGGAGCCCTTAAACCCAACACCGTTGGTAATGCTACCGATGAGCTAGGCAGTGAGGCAACAAAAATTGAGCAAGAGGATGGTGTACAAAAAGTGTCAAGTACTTTTATTAAAACAACAGAACAAAACAATGTTCAAATTAAAGTGTAGTGCTTCAAAACAGTCTCTTAAATAAATAATCCATTAAAAGCAAGTGAAAAGTGGAGGTTAAAAATATAGAAAAACAATCCTTTAAAAACTGAGGTTAAAACACAATGCAGGAAGCAATCCTCTAAAATACAATTCAAAGCCCAGTGTCTTCTACCTGGTGGCTCCCCTACTTCCCCCGTCTGGACTTCTTAATAGGGGAGTCACCCTACATGCAGCTGACCTTCTCTTGTGCCTGCTTGCCTCACTGATCCCTGGCTCCAATAGGCTCCTCCTGACAGCAACTTGAGATTCCCCAACGACCAGGGCTCTCACGCTGGGGACACCATGTCCCAAGTTCCAATTCCCACGACCTTCTGCGGAGAGTCATCCGCCTTCCAGTCACTCCCGCCCTTCAGAATCAACTCTGCGGGAGCGACCACTACTGCTACTCCCCAGGTGTCAGCCCAACACCCAGGCTCACTGTTCAACTGCATGCAAGCCTGCACTCCCTCGCTCTCCCACACCGACTTTCTCCTCCTGCTTCCTGCCTTCTCCTGCAACCTCTGTTTCGTTCAGTCTCTTTTTTTTCTCCTCTAGCCGACTCGCGCTTCTATTTTATCAAGAGGGCATGGCATCTGTGGCAAATCAGCAGCCCCAGGAACAGTCACGGATGCGGACCGTTTCTAACCTGTGCACTAAGGTAAAAAACGCCCACATCACGAATCGCCCTGAGAACCGCATCAGCCATACAACCACCAAGCTGCGAGCGCGGTGATTATTTATTTTAAAACTGGCCTTTTGAACAGGAGCTGTGGACCTGCTATACCACAATGATGCTTTGCATTCTGTCTCCTAGAGAAGAACGTACTTTGGCATGAAAAGTGCAAATCAATCTCGGAACAACAGCAAAGGACCTTGTGAAGATACAGAAGGGAACAGGTAGATGAGCATCTATATCCATAGTAAAACAAGTCTTATGTTGACATAACCTGAAAGTCTTCTCAGCAAGGAACAAGTCACTGCTCTAAAGCTGCCATAGCAAAGCCAGACTGCAGTTTGCAGTGCCACATGGGGACAAAGATCTTTCCTTCTGGAGAAATGTCCTCTAGTCTGATGAATCCAAGATAAAACTGTTTGGCCATAATGACCATTTTATGTTTGGAGGAAAAAGCCTGAGGCTTACAAGCCAAAGAACATCATCCCAGCCATCAAGCATTGGAGTGAGAGCATCATGTTGTGGGGGTGTTTTTTTTGCAGGATGGACTGGTACACTTCATAAAATAGAGGGCATCATAAGGAAGGAAAATTGTGTAGCAATACTGCAGCAACATCTCAGCAAGGAAGTTGAAGCTCAGTTGCGAATAGGTTTTCCAAATGGACAGACCCCAAGCATACCTCCAGAGTTGTGGCAAAAGGGCTTAAGGACAACAAGGTCAAGGTATTGGAGTGGCCATCACAACACCCTGACCTCAATCCGGTTGAAAATTTGTGGACAGAACTGAAAAAGCTTTAGAGAGCAAAGAGGCCTGTGAACTTGTCACAGTTACATCAGTTCTGTCTGGGGGAATGGGCCAAAATTCCAGACGTAAAGCTACCCATAACATTTGGCTCAAGTTAAACAATTTAAAGGCAATTCTACCAAGTATTAACAAAGTATATGTTAATTTATGACCCATTGGAATTGTGATATAGTCAATAAAAAGTGAAATACTCTGTGAACATTGTTGGAATTTTTTTGTCCTATTCAAAGTAGATGTTTTAAGCAATATGCCAAATTTATAATTTGTGGAGGGGTTATAAAGTGAGTTTTAAAGAATTCAGCCAAAGTGTATGTATGCTTCTCACTTTAACTGTAGATACCATTAAGAATACACTTACACAGATAGCTTTCCCTTTTCTGATAATAAATTGAAGTTTTCAAGAAAGAAGGAGAAACTGTACAGTGTATTTGGTTACTGATAACCAATGTATGTGCTACTAGCTATAGTTTTATTAAGTAAATTTGCAAATACAAGTTGCAGCAAATCAAGCATATTAAAGAAAACATCAATACATATATGTATTGGATTGGTACTTATATTTTGACTTTGGTATTGAAACTATCTTTCTAAGCTAAGTACTCCTGCCAAAATGGTACTGAAGCAGATAATTGATAACTCCCATAACCCAACACAACCAGCAAAAAACACACACTTGCACACTTTCTAGCCTATCCACAAATATGTTTTGCAGCTATTGTGCAGCATAAATGCACATTTCCCTACTTTGCTACAACCTACCTTTGAATACTCCAGTGCATTGAAATTTGCTGTCCCTCACAAGTCCTCAGCACCTTGAAAGAAGAAGAAAGGGGGGTGGGGGTGGTGGTAATGGCCGTTGGACTACTGTGGAGTCTAAACTGCATCAAAGGAGATGGAGTGGTTTAGGAAGATTGTCCAACCCTGAGGCTACACCCACAATACCATGTTTCCATAAATAATTTCCGTTCACACTGAAGTTTCCGCCTCATTTCCAAAAGCATCCGTGTCCATAATGAAACACCCAAAAATGCATATGTTGTAGACCATAATGTGTACTGTGCGGGTGTACATTGGTGGGTAACTGTAAAGGTACAGTGTAGTCATAATCCAGTTCCATAGAAAAAAGAAATTGTTTAAGGAGCCATAGTGGCAGTCATCTTCTCATTAAATGTAAATAAAGCGAATGTTAAAGTGACATTAAGTTTAAGTAATAAATGTTCTCAACCGAGTTATTTACGGTGATTTTCATGGGGTTTCGAATTTTTCTCAACAATGATAATGCTGCCGGCCATGGGATTCATTGCAGAACTGTATATAATTTGCTTCGTATGCCTATATAAAGCATTCAAACTTTAAAAAATGCAATTTAGATGTATACAGGTAAACAGCACATCAAACACCAGAGAAAGCAGTTCTTCTATGCCCGCTCTATTGGAAAATGTTTTTCATCTTGGTCAAGGTACGTTCTGTTCACCTCTCAAGCTCTGTTTATTCCTCCTGTCAAACTCTTTCTTATACAGCTCCTTGCTTCTCAGACTGAATGCTTAATAGATTGTGATTTGAGAGTTGAAAAAAAACTTGTAATATTTTTGTGACACAGAAACAAAGCTGTCTGAGATTCGTCAGTGGCTTTATTTCACATACTACCACAATAAAGAGTATGCTAAATAGTGGCAGGCATATCACTCAGTGCCAAATTCACACTTTGAACAATGAACTTTTGTAATTTTACTACATAATCATGTGGCGGTCCATCACAAACATTTGCAATCTGTATTTTAAGGAACGCTGCTTTATTGTGTGAATAGAAGGAGATGTATAGCCATGTGTTAGCATTCCTAAACCAAAATAACTAACTCAAGATTAACAGAGGAAACAGAGATGTTATAATACAGAATACTTGATGTCCCCTGCTGTTGTATGTTTTTCTGTTTTCTTTTTCATTTCTCATTTGGCTTTATCTCTAAAGAGTGTCCTGGTGAGTTTAACTTTCAATAAATACATTTGAAGACTTTCTGGTAACACCCAACTTATTGATTATGTAGTGGAAAGAGAAAGGTTATCTCTTGGAAGAGGGTTTGTGGCGCTACTTACCACTCAGTGCAAGAGAACTGTGATAAATTTTAATAAGTAAATAGTAAAAGTATTTCTGGAGGAAAAGTTGTTTTTATTCATGTGCCTTTGAGCTGCTGCAGATGGAGTAGTCTATAGGATGTGGGTAAATTATTTTGTAGTAATTAACTCGCTGTGACTCTTCTTGATACCTCTGTGCTGTAGATTAATATGGCCAGTAGCACAGGGTCTGTAATGTTTGCAGTTTTGCCTTTTTGTTTCTATTCTACCCTATTGTCCAGGACTTGCAATCCCCAAATAATATATTTTTATCCCTTCTGAATGACCTTTCACTCACTGGGGTGTGTTGGGATGAGAGTAAGGCACCATTGGAAGAGTTCTTTTATTTTTTTTTGCTGACAATGTATTTGTTACTACATAACATTTTGCCTTTTTAATTACCGATAAAAATTTGATCTCCAAAAAAAGTTTGGAGATTTTTTCCAATGGTTTCTTTTGGAAAGAGAGAATAAAAGATTTTAGCCTTTCTAGTTTTGGAATAAATATTCCTTTAACATAAAGGCATAATAACCTTTTAGTCATGCACAGTACACATTTTTACTGTGTCTTTTATTGTGTGAATTAATAGAATGTATGCCATTTAGTAGGTCAAACAAATGCTGTTTAGTATAAAAGATAGGTAATGTTATTAAGTATGTATGTTTACTGTGTCAATAAAGTAAGCCTTATAATGTACACTTAAATTAGCCTTAAACGTTTCGTTACATTGTCTTCTCTAGGTGAAACAGTACCAATGGAAAAACTGCTTGAGGCACAGTATGATCTGGATACTATTGATGACTTCCTTTATCGAGTATCTATCATCTCCACCTTACTGAATCTTCTGGTATGTCAAGGACTGAGCATTCCCATGGCTTATGACGAAAGTGTTTCTATATTGCCACAGTGCAAAGATGTCAACTGGGTGCAACTTCAGAGTATTTTGGACTTGCCATCTGTCATGTACCTCAACTCACAGTTACCAGCAGAGGTTCAGCACCAGTGGCGTTTGCTTTTTTCAACTAAGCTTCATGGTGAAAGCTTCTCTCGTCTCAGTGGAAGGATAATCCGAAAGGGTCCTACAGTAGTGGTTGTCAAAGACCAGAATAAGCATATTTTTGGAGGATTTGCATCACACAGCTGGGAATTCAAGCCACAATTTCAAGGTATTGAGTGTGTCTATATGGTTATGATTTTTTGTTTTCCAGATATAAAGATATTCAAATACATATTTATTCTTTCTTTGCATTGTCAAAATTGTACACTAGAAAAATAAACTAGAAATTATTGACTTAAGTATATATTTTCACAGTTTCAATCCGATACCAAAAATGAACTGTTGCAATGCTAGAGCATTTATAACAGTCTTACATAAGCTCATCATACTTGAATCATTGACCTAGTATGGAAACTTAGCATAAAAATCAACTTTATTATTGGTGAATATTTTTTGTTTTTGTATATTTTACCATTTTTAAAAGTACTTTATTGGTATAAACTATAGGTCTTTTCAATAACTTGAATGAAAGGATTTCCAATTAAAGTAATCACACTTTTCAATTTAAACAGTTAAACTCTGGGAAGTCATCCATATACCTTACACTAGTAAGAAGATATTAGTGAGTTAATGGAGAGTCATTAGAATGGGCCACATGAGTTGATCTAAACAACTTTGACTGTGGTATTACTGTTAGTGCCAGACATTGTTCTAGCATCTCAGGAACAACTGCTCTTCGGGGATTTTGTACACTGAAGTCTCTAGAGTTTATGGAAATGTGTGATAAACAAAAACATCCAGTGAGCAGCAGTTCTGTAGGTGAAAACACCTTGTTAAAAGGTAATAGGAGCATGGTCGGACTCATTTAAGTTAACACAAAGGCCTCGAATACTTACATAACAGCTATTTAGAACCTGCAGAAGGGAGCCTCGGGATGCACAACAAATTGAACCTTGAAGAGAATGGACTACAGCAGCAAAACAATACACTGGTCTCCAAGAGCAGGAAGATGAGGCTACACTGGGAAAGTGATCATCAAAAGTAAAATATTAAATGACTTGAAAAATTATGTCTGGCTTGATGAATGTAAATTTCTGCCTTGCAAGTAGTAGAGTCAGACTTCGACATAAATAGCATTAATCTTCTCCTGCCTCATGTCCACAGCACAGGCTGAGGGAGGCAGCAAAGTTATGTAGGGAAACGTTTTCTTGGCATAAATTTGGCTGCTTAATACCAAATGAGCATCACTTGAATGCAGCAGCTTGCATGAACATTGTTGTTCACCATGTGCAACCCCTTACAAGGGGATATTGGAAGTTTCTGGCAGGGTAATGCACCATGACACAAAATTTGCATTATCTCAAGCTGTCTCCATAAACTTCACAATGACTTTAGTTTACTGAAGTGACCTGCATGGTAACTATATTTCAGTCTAATTAGGCACCTTTGGAAAAAAGTTGAATAGGAATTGACAGCCTCAATATGTTAATAAAAAATTTACAGAAACTGATTATGTGAGTTACCACGGACCAAAACCTTTAAGGAGTTTTTCCAATACCAGCCTGAATCTGTGCACTAAAGATTTTAGGCTGTTCTGGAGGCAAATGGAAGTACTGCCCTGGACTAGATATATACTCCTAATTAAGTGACCACTGAATGTATATTCCTGCAATCTAAGGTGCTATTAAGATTAGATCATTTCCACGTTTAAAAAAGAAAGAAGTGCACATGCATCAATAAATGAAAACAGAGAATGCTGTAAAGTGAGATTGTCAACAATATTTGCAATTTTCCTAGAAGTGAGAAACCAAAAATATATAATAGATTTGGTCAGTGTAACTAATGCTTTTCAAATCATGGCAACAGTATTCTACCATCTATAAACAGAGAAGAGAACTGTATGATATTAATCTTGATGGTAAAATAGCATTATGAGAAGGAACTCTTGGCTTGCCAAGGCACATTAGCCTTTATACAAAATCCTTTTTAAAGCTCTGTTACAAATTAGGAATTGATATTTGCTGTAATAGTAAACGTGCAATGAGGTATCACCAAAAAATGTCCATGGTCACTGAAACTGCATTTAGTAGACCACTCTGCCATACCACTTTATATACCCCAAACCTTCCACAACAATACCCTAAAAGGCATATCCTTTGGCAGTCGGTCATTTCCTAACCTGCTTTGTCCTGAACAGGGTTGTGGGGGTATGCTGGAGCCTATCCCAGCTAGCACAGGTGCAAGGAACAAACCCTGGATAGGGCGCCAATCCATCTCAGGGCGAACACACACACACACACACCAGGGCCAATTTAACATTGCCAGTTCACCTAACCAGCATGTCATTGGACTGTGGGAGAATACCCATGCAGACACGGTGAGAGTGTACAAACTCCACACAGGGAAGACTTGGGATTTGAACTCTGGTCTCCTTACTGTGATGCAGCAGCGCTATCACAGTGCCACCCTAATTTTAATGTAATTCTAGGGGGCTTCGCTTCATTTGCCAACCCCCGTGTTTGGTTTTCTGGATACAAACTTTTAAGATTTTTTTTTCTTTGAATTGTTGCTATTTCATTAGTTTCACTTTTATTTCAGAACTTCTGTAAAAACAATATTTGGAATCTTTGGAGTCCCAATATGCTGAATCTTTTAAATGAGGTCTGTGAGACATGTGTTTAATGATTTTGTACCATAATTCAGGATAGGTTACTCTGTTTGGAGTTTTAGCACAGACAAAACGATCTACAGTAATCCCTCGCTATATCGCGCTTCAACTTCCGCGGCTTCACTCTATCGCAGATTTTATATGTGAGCATATCTAAATATATAACGCGGATTTTTCACTACTGCTTCAGGGGCCGTGCCCAGGCGCCAGCAGAAGATGCTAACTAGTGCCGAAAAGGTAAAAGTTTTGGATATGTTGAAGGAAGGGAACAGCCACACCGCTGTAAGATGCCATTACGGCATCAATGAGTCCATGATTCTTTTTATTTAAAAAGGAGGAAAAGAATATAAGATCTACGGCTGCAGTGTCCTTTAACCAGGGTGCAAAACGAGTTGTAAGGGGACGTAATAAGGCGGTAGTCTGGATGGAATCTGCTTTAGGGATTTAGATTGAAGACTGCTGGAAGAAGAACAATGGTGGTGCTACACAGTCGCCTGAAAAGGCTCCTTTAGAAGAGCTGTACGCTCTCCTTTGTTGTGCAGTAAAATTAAACTCATCATTATCGGACAAGTTGTTGGTGAGTAACCATAATTAATTTTCTACGTACAGTACTTAGTACATGTACGTACATTTAGTGTCACTGTACACACATTTTACTGTATACGATTTTTCTTGCATTGTACGTATTTATTGCTGGTGGCCTGTCTATCGTAATGGCTGTAACAAATATGATATCGGAGACGCTCAATATCTTTAAAATAATATTTAGGTTTTACTGTATATAAACAGTGTGTTTACATACATAATTTCAACGAATCTTACCTAATATCTAAGAGAATACAAAGGGCTTATGCTGTTTAACTGTGCGGGAAATGTTTATAAGAGTGTGGGAGAGTTTATAAGGGCTTAAAATACATAAAAATAACCATATTAACATATGGTTTTTACTTAACAGATTTTCACCTTTCGCGGGGGGTTCTGGAAAGCAACCCCAGCGATCGAGGAGGGATCACTATACATCATCAGCAGTTAATAATTTTTTTTTACAAAGTAACCAATAAATGCATGTGAGGTTAACCCCATTTTTGAAATTCTCTGACTTAAACTTCAAAGCCTTACAATATTTACATACTTCTGACATATCACCTATGTCCATATATTCAATCTCTGTTCGCCTTTTCGTTATTTCTTTGAGTAATGATTTCTCTTTTTTTGCACTAATGCAATGTTTACTGTCTTTGTTTTGACACTATCATTTTTTCTGCTTTCATATTCTGTATCTTGCTCAGCATGTGTATCGCGCCAGCATTTTTTTTGAGTCATTTGAATTCCATTTTTCTTTATCTCTAACTTGCTCTGAATATGTTTGGCCCCCTTGTTTTTTAACCTCTTTTTGACATTTTACTTTGTTTGCTACTCTTTGTCTTTTATTTCTGACCTCGCTTTGTCCTGCTTTTTTTCAATGACACCTGGTCCATGGTGATTATTTTCCCTTTTTCGAGTAATAATTTCCGTTTGTTTGTGCTACTGCGATCTTTATTTTATTTTTTTTTTTTATACCTGTACAGTATTTTCTAATTTTCCTACTTTCATATTCTTTAACTTTCTCCACATGTGTATTGCGGCAACTTTTTTTTTTTTTTGAGCCTTTCGATTTCCACTGCTTTCATAATCTCTAACCTGCTCTGCATGTGTATAGCGCCAACGTTTATGAACGTCTTTATGAAGTTCTACTTTGTCTTTTACTCTCTGTCTTTTAATTCTGAACCCGACTGGACGTGCTGTTTTTCAATTCCACTTGTTCCGGGCTGATAATTACTTTCCATATTTTCTGAATATCGGAATCAGCTTTATTGGCCAAGTATATGTACACATACAAGGAATTGGACTCCTGTTTTACCTAGTATTATCTCTGATGCTGTGAGATTGACTTAAGTGTTCATGAGAGTGATGGCCTGAGGGAAGAAACTGTTCATATGTCTGGTAGTTTTGACGTACAGTGCTCTGTAGCGCCTACCAGAAATAAGTAGTTGAAAATGGTTGTGACCAGGGTGTGATGGATCTGCAGTGATGTTTTCTGCCTGTTTCCTGACTCGAGATATATAAGTCCTGAATGGAGGGCAGATCAGCACCAATGATTTTTTCTGCAGTCCTGACTGTCCGTTGTTGTCTGTTCCTGTTCTGTTTTGTGGCTGAACCAAACCAGACTATAATAGATGAACAGAGAACAGACTGGATTACTGCAGAGTAGAATTGGATGAGCAGCTCCAGAGGCAGGTTGAACTTCCTGAGCAGACGCAGGAAGTACAACCTCTGCTGGGCCTTTTTGACAATTGTGTCTATGTTTGGTGCCCACTTCAGGTTCTGGGAAATTGTGGATCCCAGAAACCTAAAGTTTTCCACAGCAGACACAATGCTGTTGAGTAGTGTGAGAGGGGGCAACACTGGGGGGCTCCTCCTGAAGTCCACTGTCATCTCCACAGTTTTAAGCTTGTTCAGCTCCAGGTTGTTTTGACCGCACCAGAGGGCCAACTGTTCGACCTCTCATCTGTATGCTGACTCGTCACTGTCCTTGATGAGGCCAATGACTGTCGTATCATCTGCAAACTTCAGGAGTTTAACAGACGGGTCTCTTGAGGTGCAGTCATTTGTGTAGAGGGAGAAGAGCAGAGGGGAGAGGACACATCCCTGGGGGACGCCAGTGCTGACTGTTCGTGTGCTGGATGTGATTTTTCCCAGTCTCACTTGCTGCTTCCTATCTGTCAGGAAGTTTTTGATCCACTGGCAGATGGGAGCTGGTACAATGAGCCAAGTGAGTTTGGTGTGGAGGACTTCTGGAATGATAGTATTGAACGCTGAGCTGAAGTCCACAAACAGGATCCTAGCATATGTCCCTGGAGAGTCAAGATGTTGCAGGATGTAGTGCAGTCCCATGTTGATTGCATCATCCACTGACCTGTTTTCTCGGTAAGCAAACTGTAGGGGGTCAAGCAGGGGGGCTATAATGTCCTTCAGGTAGGTCAACATCAGTCTTTCAAAGGATTTCATGACCACAGACATCAGGGCGACAGGCCTGTAGTCATTTAACCTTGCGATGGAGGTTTTCTTGGGAACCGGGATAATTGTGGAACGCTTAAAGCAGGAGGGAACTTCACATAGCTCCAGGGATCTGTTGAAGATCTGTGTAAATATGGGGGCCAGCTGATCAGCACAGACTTTGAGACAGGAGGGTGACACACCATCTGGATCTGGTGCCTTCCTGATCTTCTATCTCCTGAAGAGCTGACTCACATCCCCTTCACTTGCAGGTATGGTGTCAGTGGGGAGGGGCAGGGGCGTGGTAGTGGGTGCTGGGAGTGTATTGTTATCGGCGAGAGTGAGAGGTGTGAAAGAGGGATTATCAAACCTGCAGTAGAACAGATTCAGCTCGTTGGCCAGTTGATGGTTCTCTTCAGTATGGGGGGATGGTTTCCTGTAGTTGGTGATGTCTTTCAGACCTCTCCACACTGATGCAGGGTCATTGCCTGAAAACCTATTTTCTAGCTTTTCAGTGTAGCACCTCTTTGCTACTCTGATCTCCTTTGTCAATGTGTTTCTGGCCTGATTGTACAGGATTCTGTCCCCACTTCTGTAGGCCTTCTCCTTAGCCTGACAAAGCTGCCTGAGTTTTGCTGTAAACCAGGATTTGTTGTTGTATGTGCGAAAAGTTTTCACGGGCACACACATATCCTCACAAAAACTGACGTAGGATATCACAGTGTCAGTAGGCTCGTCCAGGTCTGTCGCTGCAGACTCAAAAACACTCCAGTCAGTACAGTCAAAGCAGGCTTGTAGTTCCAGTTTTGCCTCGTTGGTCCATCTCTTCACCGTTTTGACCACAGGTTTTGCAGATCTTAGGTTCTGCCTGTAAGTCGGGAGAAGATGAACCAAACAGTGGTCAGAGAGTCTCAGGGCAGCACAAGGGACAGAGCGATGGGCATCCTTTAATGTGGTGTAGCAGTGGTCCAGTATGTTTTTGTCCCTGGTAGGACACTTAATATGCTGTCTGAATTTTGGCAGTTGTTGCCTGAGGTTTGCTCTGTTAAAATCACCAAGAACAACGAGCAGGGAGTCCGGATGTTTGTGCTCCATGTTAGTTATCTGGTCAGCCAGGTGCTGTAATGCTTCACTAACACAGGCCTGAGGTGGGATGTAAACACTGATCAGAATAAACGAGAAAAACTCCAGCGGTGAATAGAACGGTTTACAGTCAATGAAAATAGACTCTTAAGTGAGGGCTGCATGTTTTGATTAGCACTGTAACATCTGTACACCAGCCTTCGTTTGTGTAGAAATAGATTCCACCTCCTTTCGTTTTCCCCGAGAGCTCCATGACGCGGTCCGCACAGAGAAGTTGGAAGCTCGGCAGGTATAATGCGCTATCGGGGATGTGCTCACCAAGCCAGGTTTCGGTGAAGCACAGGGCGGCAGATCTGGAAAACTACGTGTTCTGCTTAACAGTAGCAGTTCGTCCATCTTGTTGGCCAAAGAGCCAGGTGTATTGAAGGGAGAGCGGTTCGAAATACCTGCTGGCGCAGTTTAACGAGCGCTCCGGCTCTCTTCCCTCGTCGGCGTCTCCTGCTAATTCCGTAAAGAACGGCTGCTCCTCCGACTAAAAGTTCTGTAAAGTACTCTGTTTGGGTGAAAGACAGTGAAAAAATTCCACGAGTGAATTGACCGATGTGTAAGAGTTCCTCTCTGCTGTATGTGATCAGAGGGGGACAGCTTATCACTGAACAAACAAACATTTGCACCTAGATTATGCTTTTTCTTTTTTGCCGATTTTTCTCTCCCAACGCTTTTTAGTCTCTTTTCTCCACGCTGCTTTCATCTTCGCTTAGTTGTCGACATTTCATTTATAACATATTGTCCTTATACGCTTTATATGCACTGAGACCCTGAATCTGTGTGTGCTCGAATCCTTTAGACGGCTGAATGTTTTGCTGCCCGTTGTCTTATTTGATATTGGTTGTAAGTAGGGCGTGTCTTGCAAGAATCTCATGGGTCAATCTCTTGGCACAAAGTCTCATGTTTTAAGGTCCCCACGAGACGCTCCATGGCCATTCTCTTTCAACTCGTGGGTCTTTAAAGTGTCTTCCATGATCTTAATGTGAAGACGACGTCTCGTCTCCTGTCTTTCTCTCCCAGGATTTTTTTTATAATAGAGAGATTATAATATAGTGTTAATAACTGTCTGTGGTTCTAATTCAAATATTACTCATCTGAAGAAAAAACACATTATTTTGCCATAAAAAGACTGTAAATATCCTACCTCTGTACTGATGGTCATACTGTTTATTCATGCATACATTTTTGACTTTTGCATTTTTCCTTTTATTGACTTAGACTATTTGTAACATCTTCATGACCAAATTTTTATTAAACAAATTTGTGTACATCCAAGGTACATGCTGTTGTAATAATAGATGTTTATGACAAAACTAATGAACAGTGCAGCATTTTAAAAAGAAATGTAAAGTATTGTCAGATCTTAAGTTAGTAAATACTTTGTTGCTAGGGGGAATCTAGCATAAGAACAGCAGGAATGCAATTAATTTTTTGTTTGTGATCAGAATTCATTTCTGCATTGTCACAGTCTGATCAGTTTTCTGCTGTCATGTTTCTTTCAGATTATAGTTCAGTACTTTTTATAAGTAGAACATACAGTGTCGTTATTTTATCCTCAAACACAATATGACAATGTGTGTTAGCAACGTAGATTTTGTTTGTGAGCTGTACTTCACTTTATCCCTGGTTCTACGTTAACTTTAGAGAGATGTTGTAAAGTGTTGCCTGAATCGCAACAGGTCACCCAGGCCAAGGATACCACCAAGATGGTACTGGACAGTGTAAAACGGCATTATACAATTTAGCAAGACACACCGTGCTGGAAGTCCAGGATCACTAGGAGCTGATAGAGCCTTTACAGGCATGGTACCACAGAAGTAAGCACTGCATGAAAGACAGAAACTGCTGTCATCTGTGGAAACCTGCTGTGTTACTCCAGAATGCTGTTGAGCTGACAACTAGGCAATGAAAATGAACAAGGCTGCAATTTAACTGGGCATTGGGAATGCAACAGAGTAATCACAATATCATAATAGAATTTTACTACTTTTGCTGAAGGAAATTATTTTGTTATTGTAAAATATGTGACTAAATAGTATCAAAGGTTCTTTAGGATATAATGGGTGCTGCTTTACCTAATTTTAGAAATCCAGAGGCTTTTGTTCATCATTTAATTACAGTGTATTTCCAATAAGCATGTAATACAGCTGAGCACAAGTAAATTATAATTGCCAAGAGAGATGCTGTCCCCTTCTGAGGATGTGTTCTTAATTGGGTTGGCCTTGTTGATTAGAAGATGAATGAGACAGAACTTGCCGAGAGTTTATTACTGATGAGTGGTTTGTATGTTGGGACTGGAACTCTTAAACATTAACACCTTGCAGATTTGGGATGAGTTCAACACCATATTTTAGTAATCTGTTATACCAGGGGTCCTCAATCACAGTCCTGGAGGGCCACAGTGGCTGCAGGTTTTTGTTCTAACCCGGTTGCTTAATTAGAAAGCAATTCTTGCCGATAATTTAATTTTATGGCTTGTCAGTGCTTTAACTCTGCCATGTCAGGTCATTCTCATATCCTAGATTTTCTTCCACTTTCTAAGGATATCATCCCAAATGATTTGAAGGCTAAAATGGATGAGTAATTCTCAGTCCTTTGCTTTTTTCCCTTCCCTTCCAAGTATTTAATTAAACCCAATAGTGCACGATAAATACACACAGGTATAAATGGTAACAAGCTAAATGGAGAAATGCTGGTTTCTTTTGTCATTTGCATCTTATTGCTAATTAAGAGCATTAAAAACCAAGAATACAGCTGTTTAAGACTAAAATAAGCAATAAGGGTTCAAAATCTTAACAAGCAAGACAACTAAAGTGAAGCAGAAGTGTTACTTGAGCAATAAGTGCTTCTTATTAAGCAATTGGGTTGGAACAAAAACCTGCAGCCACTGCGGCCCTCGAGGACCGTGATTGAGGACCCCTGTGTTATACATAGGTAAAGATACAAGACAAAAGTCTATTACATAGAACAAATTATGATCAGTAATTGTATTTTCACAACATTCTTAACCTTGTGGGAATGTGCTTGTAGAATTACAAAGGCTATAACATATTAGAACATATGGCTCAAACAACAAGACATACAAAGCAGTGGAGATCAAAAGTCTGGACATCCTTATTAGAGTTAGAACTGCTGTCGACGTAAAGGCTAAAATTAAGACAAATCATATTTTTTTTTTAAGATTTTGACACCAATAATATTCAGTTGAAAACACAGTAAAAATAACTACAAATAAGAAAAAAATTGAAATGTTTTTGTTACATACAATTGAATGCCCTTCCAATGTTTGCTTTAATTACAGTACACTAGTACATATTTTTGGATGTGTTCTTGTCAAACATATGTAGATTTTACAATTTTATCACACCATCATGAGAAACCCCCTTTTTTATAAATAAGAGTTCAAGCTCAGTAATATTGTGTGGGGATCCTCTGTGCTCAACTCTCTCTATATGACTTCACAGATTTACAATAGAATTCAAGTCCAGGGCTCTGACTAGACCATTACAGGACCCTGATCATCCTGTTTTAGGTTATTCCTTTGTTGAGTTGGCTGTATACTTTGAATCATTATTACAATGAAAGATGAAAGTCTTCTTTAAATTCAGCTTTGTCAGAGAGCCAGCGTGATTTGCCACCAAATACTGTATCTTTTGACTTCTGGGGCAAATCATCTTCTCCTCTATCCTGATCAGAGCCCCTGTCTCCATTGAGGAGAAGCAGCCCTACAACTTGATGGTGCCGTCGTCATGCTTAACAGTAGATACCGTGCTGTTCTGAAATATTTTAATATTCTATACTGAATTTATCTTTTCAACTATATGATCTCATTGATCTTTTATTGTTTCCTTGTGCACATCTGTTATTTCTGCACCATTGCTAATGAGAAACCTTCAGGAAAATCCAATGTAAACTGCTGATTTTTATTTTGGGCAAATCTGGATCACTTCAGTTCATATCAAGAGAAGACACATATCCTTTGAACTTGATGTAGAGTGTGATCGTTGAAATATTAGAAAAGTCATTAACCTCTTTGTAAATGATGCCCAAACTTATGGAACAAAGATACTGGAAAATCTTTTATGTTAAACCAACTGTGCTATCCGTCTAAGATGGGTTGAACGTAGACCTCGGCATTAACATTTGCAGTACGTCATGCAATGCATATGTCTCTGTTTTATGCCATTTTGTATGGGATGTGTAAAAGCACTGTTAATATTTGTGATTCTCCATTTATTGGAATGATAAATGCAATGCATTTTATTGCTAAAAATGTTTGTGATGTGCAATCTTTTGAAGGCATAGCAACTGGTTGGACACACACACAGAGACAGACACACATACACTTTTATTTAGGTGGATTATTTTTTCCTAGAAGTGATCATTTTTTCACTTAAGTGTTGTTTACCTCAAGATCTTACAGTCATATGAAAACGTTCGGGAACCCCTCTCAGCCTGCATAATAATTTACTTTCAACAAAAATGTTAACAGTGGTATGTCTTTCATTTCCTAGGAACATCTGAGTACTGGGGTGTTTTCCGAACAGATATTTTTAGTGAAGCAGTATTTGTTGTATGAAATTAAATCAAATGTGAAAAACTGGCTGTGCAAAAATTTGGGTACATTTGTAATTTTGCTGATTTGAATGCATGTAACTGCTCAATGCTGATTACTTGCAACACCAAACTGGTTGGATTAGCTCGTTAAGCCTTGAACTTCATAGACAGGCGTGTACAATCATGAGAAAAGGTATTTAAGGTGGTCAATTGCAAGTTGACAGCATGGGATCCTCAAAGCAACTCTCAAAAGATCTGAAAACAAAGATTGTTCAGTATCATGGTTTAGGGGAAGGCTACAAGAAGTTATCTCAGAGGTTTAAACTGTCAGTTTCAACTTTAAGGAATGTAATCAAGAAAAGAAAGCCACAGGCACAGTTGCTGTTAAACCCAGGTCTGGCAGGCCAAGAAAAATACAGGAGCGGCATATGTGCAGGATTGTGAGAATGGTTACAGACAACCCACAGATCACCTCCAAAGACCTGCAAGAACATCTTGCTGCAGATGATGTATCTGTACATCGTTTTACAATTCAGCACAATTTGCACAAAGAACATCTGTATGGCAGGGTAATGAGAAAGAAGCCCTTTCTGCACTCACGCCACAAACAGCATCGCTTGTATGCAAATGCTCATTTGGACAAGCCAGATTCATTTTGGAACAAAGTGCTTTGGACTAATGTGACAAAAATTGAGTTGTTTGGTCATAACAAAAAGTGCTTTGCATGGCGGAAGAAGAACACCGCATTCCAAGAAAAACACCTGCTACCTACTGTCAAATTTGGTGGAGGTTCCATCATGCTGTGGGGCTGTGTGGCTAGTTCAGGGACTGGGGCCCTTGTTAAAGTCGAGGGTCGGATGAATTCAACCCAGTATCAACAAATTCTTCAGGATAATGTTCAAGCATCAGTCACAAAGTTGAAGTTACCCAGGGGTTTGATATTCCAACAAGACAATGACCCAAAACACAGTTTGAAATCTACAAAGGCATTCATGCAGAAAGAGAAGTACAATGTTCTGGAATGGCCGTCACAGTCCTCTGATTGAATATTATTGAAAATCTATGGGATGATTTGAAGCAGGCTGTCCATGCTCGGCAGCCATTAAAATTGAACTGAACTGGAGAGATTTTGTATGGAAGAATGGTCAAAAATACCTCCATCCAGAATCCAGACACTCATTCTAGGCTATAGGAGGCATCTAGAGGCTGTTATATTTGCAAAAGGAGGGTCAACTAAGTATTGATGTAATATCTCTGTTTGGGTACCCAAATTTATACACCTGTCTAATTTTGTTATGATGCATATTGCATATTGCAGAGCCTGGGGACTCAGAGGTGGGCTCCCCCATCTCTGGGACTGAGGTCACCGAGGTGGTCAAAAAACTCCTTGGTGGCAGGGCCCCGGGGGTGGATGAGATACGCCCGGAGTTCCTCAAGGCTCTGGATGTTGTAGGACTGTCTTGGTTGACAGGCCTCTGCAACATCGCATGGACATCAGGGACAGTGCCTCTGGATTGGCAGACCGGGGTGGTAGTCCCCCTCTTTAAGAAGGGGGATCGGAGGGTGTGTTCCAACTACAGAGGGATCACACTCCTCAGCCTCCCTGGAAAAGTCTATTCAGGGGTCCTGGAGAGGAGGGTCCGTCGAATAGTCGAGCCTTGGATCCAGGAGGAACAGTGTGGTTTTCGTCTTGGTCGCGGAACAGTGGACCAGCTCTATACCCTTAGCAGGGTCCTGGAGGGTGCATGGGAGTTTGCCCAACCAGTCTACATGTGTTTGTGGACTTGGAAAAGGCATTCGACCGTGTCCCTCGGGGAATCCTGTGGGGGGTACTCCGAGAGTATGGGGGTACCGGCCCCCCTGATAAGGGCTGTTTGGTCCCTGTACGATCGGTGCCAGAGCCTGGTCCGCATTGCCGGCAGTAAGTCGAACCAGTTTCCAGTGAGAGTTGGACTCCGCCAGGGCTGCCCTTTGTCACCGATTCTGTTCATAACTTTTATGGACAGAATTTCTAGGCGCAGCCAGGGCGTTGAGGGGGTCCGGTTTGGTGGGCTCAGGATTGGGTCACTGCTTTTTGCAGATGATGTTGTCCTGTTTGCTTCATCAGGCCGTGATCTTCAGCTCTCTCTGGATCGGTTCGCAGCCGAGTGTGAAGCGGCTGGGATGAGAATCAGCACCTCCAAATCCGAGACCATGGTCCTCAGCTGGAAAAGGGTGGAGTGCCCTCTCAGGGTTGGTAGCGAGATCCTGCCCCAAGTGGAGGAGTTCAAGTATCTCGGGGTCTTGTTCACGAGTGAGGGAAGAATGGAGTGTGAGATCGACATGCGGATCGGTGCGGCATCCGCAGTAATGCGGGCTCTGCATCGGTCTGTCGTGGTGAAAAAGGAGCTGAGCCGCAAGGCGAAGCTCTCAATTTACCAGTCGATCTATGTTCCTACCCTCACCTATGGTCATGAACTATGGGTAGTGACCAAAAGAACGAGATCGCGAATACAAGCGGCTGAAATGAGTTTCCTCCGCAGGGTGTCTGGGCTTTCCCTTAAAGATAGGGTGAGAAGCTCAGTCATCCGGGAGGGGCTCAGAGTAGAGCCGATGCTCCTCCGCATTGAGAGGAGTCAGATGAGGTGGCTCGGGCATCTGATCAGGATGCTTCCTGGACGCCTCCCTGGTGAGGTGTTCCGGGCACATCTAACCGGGAGGAGGCCCCGGGGAAGACCCAGGACACGCTGGAGGGACTATGTCTCTCGACTGGCCTGGGAACGCCTTGGGATTCTCCCGGAAGAGCTAGAAGAAGTGGCCGGGGAGAGGGAAGTGTGGGCATCTCTGCTCAAGCTGCTGCCCCCGCGACCCGACCTCGGATAAGCGGGAGACAATGGATGGATGGATGCATATTTTCTGTTAATCCAATAAACTTAATGTCACTGCTGAAATACTACTGTTTCCATAAGGCATGTCATATATTAAAAGGAAGTTACTACTTTGAAAGCTCTGCCAATGATGAAGAAAAATCCAAAGAATTAAGAGGGGTTCCCAAATGTTTTCATAAGACTGAATTAATTTAAGGCATGCAGATGATCTGTTGGTGCCTTCCTGGCTGTTTTAAATAACATTGTCTGCAACTTTGATTTTTCCAATTGATGAAAAGGATTGGTGTTCTTAATAAATTATATTTTCATATGTAGTATAGGTAATATGTATATTTATATACTGTTTTATATAAATAATATGTATGACTAATATATTGTTCTTTCGTCAGGTAACAACAGATGTATGTTGTTTTCTATTTATCCCGTTTTATCTGTGTACACATGCACCGGCTATAATGACCACTTCATGTATTTGAACCAAGGTCAAAAGACAATGCCTAATGGCTTGGTAAGTTGATTTTTCATCTTTGTTTTAAACATATTTCTTTTTCATTGACAACTGTAGCTTAGATTGATGGAACTTTATTTGTCCCCAGGGAAAATGTGGCTTTTTACAGAAGCTGTTTAATGAAATAAATACATAAATAGATAAATAAATATACACACACACTATGGTCTGAACACACATCAGAATGACTAAAAGCAAATTAAAAAGAAAAAAAAATGAGTTAGCTACTACAGTCACAGTGATGCATTATTGCTGCTGTGATAAAGGAGCTGCCATAGCATTTCTTGACACACTTCTTCTGAATAATCCATTAGCTGAAAGTCTACAGTGTTAGTGTATCAGAGAGAGGATGTGTAGCATTGTTCACAATGGCACTCAGTTTTCTTTTAATTCTCTCCTATGCTGCCTTAACCACATATGAAATTAAATGGCAGGCTGAGTGACTGAGGTACTGGAAACTAAAAAGTAGCCAGTGTGACACTAAGTAAGTAATTTATCCTGTCTGACTTCAAATTCTACAAGAGCATTGTACTTGTAAGACACCTTATGACTGTGTATTTGTGTTAGTTTTTCATGAACAATCTTGAAAAAGGATCACTCTACCTGCTGATGATGTAGAGAGCACCAAAAAGCTGCGCTGTATTAACCCACCTTTAGAAATGTATCACACAAGTCATGAGTGTGTTTTACTGTCATTCATTTTGAATAGGCAATTCACTAACAAAAGGAAAGTGTTTTGTATGACTGCATATCCTATTTCCACTTTTCCTTTGTTACTTTACTCATTTCATGTAATGCTTGCTTAGAAGATGTTGGGTTGGGAAAGTTCAACTGTCAGGTCAGAGCCATTTTTATAATTTGAAAAGTGGTGAAACCCTTTCTTAAAACACTATAATTAATATTTATGATTGGCTCAAAGAGCGAAAAGAAAATGGCTCAATCTTATCTTCTAAACTCCTGTAAACAGTGAAAAATTCTTTGAATTGTAGCACTACAGAAGTTAGAACCACACTGATTGTGTATAATCTTTAACAAAATCTCCAGAAGAATCAACAGGATATCACTGCGTGATAAAACATCAGTTTGAGGAGAGCCTTTTGTTATCATTTTACCTTCCATGAAATTTAAGCACTTTTGACCATGGTAAAGACACTATATAAATAAAATATATAATCATCATCAATCCAGTTCATCATATACATACCAGTAGTTGACTGGATGAAGCTCACAATCTAGCAGACACTGGCACTAAAAGGCGACATCTGGTGGATTTTCAGTTTTTTTTTTTTGGATGATCCATCTCATGATCAATTCTGATATTCAAAGAAAAATTATGACTATATACATTGTTTACTGTAGCCCTAATGAACTCCTTCCTTTAAATGTATAAAGTATATTTTAGATTAGCATTAAGCATTTAAAGTAATGTATCAATCATATTCTTTTTATATCAGTTTTTATTTGTAAACTAATGTCTATAATAATGCATTATTTCACCTATAATTATGACAACTAAAATTGACATCTTTGCATGAAGTCCCGCTTTAAATCCAGAAGCAACATCACTGTTCTTTCAATTCATTAACTTGTAATCATGCAGTTTCAGTTGGAAAGTTGCATTAAATATTGTATTTAAATTACAGTTTATGACCAAACGTTTGGGACACCTGACCATCACACCCGTATGAGCTTATTAGACATGCCATTTTCTTAACCATGGGCATTATTATTGAGATGGCTCTAACCCATCTTCCCCAGCCCCTAATCTTGGCAACTATAACAGCCTTCTCTCCTCTTTTGACGTCATGTACTGGTGATAGATGAGATGACGTGGTTTGCAAGTCAGTATTCCATATCAACCCAAAGTTGTTCAGTAGAGTTGAGGTCAGGGCTCAGCGCAGGTCACTCGAGTTTCTCCATGCCATTATGGACCTGACTGAACAGAGCCACAGTCATGTTGAAGCAGAAAAGGGCCTTCTCCAAACTGTTGACACAAAGTTGGAAGCACACAATTGTCTAAAATGTCTTTATATGCTGTAGCATTAAATGTACCCTACTCTGGAACCAAGGGGGCTTAGTTCAAACCCTGAAAAACATGCCCAGATCATTATCTCTCCTCCACCAAATTTTACCTTAGGCACTAATTACCCTGGAAGGTAGCATTCTCTTGGCATCCTCCAAACCCAGATTTATTCATCAGATAGTGAAGTGTCATTCATCACTGCAGAGTCCAAAGGCGGTGTGCTTTACACCAGTCCAGCCCCTTCTTGGCATTGCACATAGTGATCTTAAGCTTGTCTGTAGCTGCTTGCCTGTGGAAACCAAGGTTCATGTAGCTGCCAACACAAAGGTCTTAGGCTGATGTTGCTTCCAGAGTCCATTAAGAACTTCGCTGTGAGTGATACAACAGAGGAAAGGCAATTTGTATGTGCTGTGTACTTCAGCACTGAGAGTCTGTTTAGTCAACCACTTCATAGCTGAGCTGTTCTTGCTATTAGATGTTTTCACTATACAGTAGTAGCACTTACAGCTGACCGGGGCAGATGTAGCAGAGCAGAAATTTCATGTACTGACTCGAGGTGAAGGTCATATCCTATTACAGTGCCACGTTTAAAGTTGCTGAGCCCTTCAGTACAATCCATTCTACTGCCAGTGTTTGTCAATGGAGATTGCATGGCTATGTACTTGATTTTATGCGCCTGTTAACAACGGGTGTGGTTGAAACTTTGCAGGGGTATCCACATACTTTTTGGTTATATAGTATACTTGTGAGAAACAGTGCAATTAAAAACCTAACATACTCAGACCTGGTTGATCTAATTCAAGGTTTCTGTTTCTGCAGCGCCAGTCCATCTCTGGGCAATTAAAAAAACAAAAAAAACAAGTCAGTGTATTTATTTGTTTGTAGTAATGGAAATCTAATTTTTGTTTACTCAGGGCATGGGTGGCCAGCACGATTACTTTGGATTATGGATTGACTGTGATTTTGGGAAAGGGCACAGCAAAGCCAAGCCCCGGTGCACCACTTTCAATAGCCCCCAGCTTTCTGCTGAAGAAGACTTCATCATAGATACCGTGGAGGTGTGGGCAGTTGGAGAGCCGCCGGATGAGTCACAGGTAATCACTAATCACTACTGGCTTACATCCTGCTCTGGAGTGCGAAGCTTCTTATTTAATTGCCTTGACAAAGCTAATAAATGGGTGTATTGTGTAGTAGCTGCTATGCTGATCAGCATCATTCTCAGCAGTTTTGTTTAATATGTAGTATTTTATTTAAAAAAAAAAAAGTTACACTATGGAAGTAAATGGATTCACCTGCAAGGAAGCTTTGTGTGTAGAGCCTGTTCTAAGATATAAAAACAACACATTCTTAGAAAATTCCACATGTCAGTCATTTTCAGAAGCTTTTTTATTTCATTTTTAGCCCAGAGCTATATACATTATTTAAAGATCCAGTAATCATTGATTTATCTGCATTAACAATCCATATAAGGCAGTTATGTCATTTTTTTCATTCATTCTTGATTTTTCTATACGTTCACAATCGTATAAAATGTGTATTTCCCAATTATATATCAGACATTAAAAAAGTTTGTATTTTACAGAAAGCTTTATTTACTGTTTACAAGGCAAGTAAAATAAACTTTAGAATAAGGTGCTTATTATGTTGCAGTCCATAAAGGGCACTTTATAAAATGTGGTTTGATTAATACAGTTAAGCTGAGAAAGCTAAAGCATTATTGTACCAGTAGATGGGAGTATAACGTAAGCAATATGCACACATTCACAGTGAGGATAGGCTGGTGGGAACATAAGCTATTACAGTTTAGAATATTACTATAAGTGAGTCTTTATCACAAAAATCAATATTCATACTGTTGTCAGCTTTGGACTTAATGTGTTAACTCTGGTTAGCGCCACTGCCTCTAGAATCCACTGCTTGAGTCCTGTTCCAATCATTACTTGTGAGGAGTTTGCATGTCCTCCTCACGTGTGTGTAGGTTGTTTTGTAGACACTGAGGTTGTTGACATCAATCTCGAAACACTCGTGTGTGGGATTAAAACTAGAATTCCTGAAGAAAATGAAAAAAACCGTAATGCTGGGCCACATTAAATTCCCTCACACCTCATTTTGAGTGCCTTTGTCTTGCAAATATGTCAGTCAGCACTGGCAGCAGGCAGCCTGCTATTCCATCCTCCACTGATGCAGCTGAAGTCGGATACAAAGTTCTCCCAGCTCAGGTCTGTTTATCTGAGTATGAGGTGTCTGGAGTTGTATAGGGTAAATAATATATCATTATTTGAAATACATACATTTCATGTGTGTTCCGTGTCTACAACAATCTGTGTACATGTAGGATGACAGGAAATGCGAGGCAAGAAATGTTGAACACATAACTAGAACAGAAACTTTTTCATCTTATTAGTACTAATGACAAAATTTTGACATGAAGTGTATAATGTGTGAAGACTGAATCCAAATATCAAGTAAACTCTTTCAGAAAGTTATGATAAAACAAGTGTGCTTTTATTCAAAAATATAACCGAAGATAAAGAAATTGGTTTAAGAACGAGGCAGACATGTCCGCTTGGTTAGTGCAGAGGTAAGACCTGTTGTCTCATAGCCAAGAGGTTGTGGGTTCAATCCCAGGTCCTTCCTGCATTTACTGTTTCGAGTAGTGAGCTGCTCTTATTATTACTGTTATAGAATAAAAACATACATTTGACTCGAGTCTGTAACAGCCAGTGTAAATTTATTGTACTTGTTAAAGTTAGCGTTTTTTTTATAATTCAGTTTTATTCTCTCAGTCACGTTCACACTCCTCCCTAACTGACAGTGTTAGTTTTCAAATAAAGATGTGGTATAACAGAGGTGAAATGCATGAAATGTATATGTTCCAAATAACGACAAATTATTAACCCAATACAATTCAAGGCACCTCACTCCCAGATAAACAGACTTGAGCTGGGAGAACTTTGTGTACGACTTCAGTTGTTGGTGGGGAATAGAATAGCAGGCTACCTGCTGCCAGTGCTGATCGACACATTTGCAAAACAAAGATGATTATGAGTAGGTGTGAAGGAATTTAAGGTGGCCTGGCATTACAACTTTTTTCGTAGGCTTCAGGGATTCTACTGTTAATTGGAGTGTCTGAATTGGCCATTATGAATGAGTACTGGTGTGTTCTGGTGTTGCTCTTATTATTATTTCAACTTCCCTTCCAGTGTATCACCTGGCCCCAGTGACACAAAACTGGGTTAAACAAATTTGATAGTGTGATTGGATATCTCTTCTACCACAGTTACATTAAAAAAGTTGCAGATTATTAAGATGATTAGTTTCAGATGGCTTTCTCCAATACAAAATGCCTGGTTTGAAAGGAATTAAACTTCTTTCTGCAGAAATGTAAAATAGCTTTTTAGTGATACTACTTTGGAACAGTTTTGAGTAAAATGGCCATTCAGCTCACCAGTCCCATCTGTCCAATTTCTCTCATGTGAGATAAAGTCGAGCTTTAAAGGTTCCTATAGTTCTACTATTTACCATACTTCTTGGTTCTTTGAGTGAAGAAAAACTTTCTAACATTTGTGCAACATTTACCCTTAAACATGTGTCTCCATGTTCCTGTTGAACTCATTTTGAAGTAAGAGTCTAGAACCACTATGCTTACTCCTTTCTTAATTTTAAACATGTTAGTGTTGTCATCTCCTAATCTCTGTTTAAACTAAAATGGTTCAACTCCTTCAATTTCCTCATAACTCATACCTCATAGTCCTGGAATCAGCCTGGTTGCCTTTGTCTGAATTTTTCCTAATGCCACTATGTCTTATTTGTAGTTCGGAGACCAAAACTGTACCCAGTACTCCAGATGAGGCCTGACTAGTGAGTTACGTAGCTTAAGTAGAACTTCCTTTGACTTAGGTTACACAGCACCCTGTTTGTAGTATAACATTTTGTTAGCTTTCTTAATTGTTTCTGTACACTGACTGGATGATTATAATAGTGTTGAGTCCACTATGACTCCCAGGTCTTTCTCATAAGGGCTACTTTCAAATTTCAGACCTCCCACTGGGCCTTCAAATTACACATTTCTACTTCGTAAATGTGATACTTTACTTTTACTTACATTAAATTTTATTAGCCAGTAGTCTGCCTGTTTGGATGCTGTCCAGATCCCTCTGCATTGATTGGGGTTATTCTATGTTATCTGCCATTCCACCTAATTTAGTATCATCTGCAAACTTGACCAGCTTTTTATTAATCCGGTTTGTTTTTTTATATTATTATTATTATTATATATAATATATATATATAAAATATGTGTATGTATGTATATGTATATGTATATATATATATATATAGTGGCCACCAGGGGGTGCTGCAGCTCCCCAAACACTCGACACACACATAGGCTTTGGACACAAGTCTGCAATCCAGAAAGTTTTTATTCATTGGCAAAACTCTTCAAAGAATCATTTGCTACACCATAACCACGGCTACAAAGCAAAAATTAGTTTCTCATTCTCTCTTTCTCTCTGATAAGTTAGGGCTCGCTAGTTCTCACAGCACCCTGTGGTAGTGCCCAAGGGATCCAGCGGGCTGAACCAAAGAACTCCAGTTCCCATGATGCCCTGTGGGAGTTGGGATACTGCTGTCAGACAGGTGCGCCATCTAGCCATCCGGGGAGACAATGCTCTGTGCACGCTATCTCTCCTGGTCCTTCCAGACTGCAGGCGTCCCTCACAATATATGTCCATCCATCCATCCATTTTCCAACCCGCTGAATCCAAACACATGGTCACGGGGGTCTGCTGGAGCCAATCCCAGCCAACACAGGGCACAAGGCAGGAACAAATCCCGGGCAGGGTGCCAACCCACCACAGCAATATATGTTTATATATAAAATATATTCAGGTATATGAACAAAGAGCAGTGGCTGCAACACTGATGCCTGTGGGACACCACTTTTAACATTACCTAATTATGAAAATGTTCTTCACACCGTAACTCTTTGCTTCCAGTTTGTGAGCCGATTTTGTACTCGTCGTGTTTAATTCCCACTGTAATTTCAAATGAGATTAGTAATTGAAGATGCCCTTTTTAAATCACTGTTCTAAAAGCACATCACTATAATCTGTTGTCATATCTTTACATTCGTTAATATTTCACAATATTTTTTTGTTTTTTGCAGATTAAGACAAAGAGCATTTTAGATGCAGACCCAGAAGCACAGGCTTTGCTGGAAATGGTTGGAAAACCCCAACAGAGCATTGGACTCCGAGAGCCAGAGAAAGAGGAGGAGGATGGGAAATAAGAGGGACTGTCTTTAATCTCTTGGTATCCAAAATGAAGCAAGTGACAAGTGCTGGGTTACTGTGATATTTCCATTGTATTCTTTCTCAAATACAGTATGTTCTTCTGCTGTGCAATACAGAGCAGCACCAGTGATGAAAGCAGAGTTTATGAATGTCCTTCCATACCTTATAGGTTTGCTGCTATCTTCTTTCCAGTTACACTACATAAAGTTAATGGGTTCTTCTTTGAGGGTGCTGGAGAAATACTCTTGTAAAAGTCATCATTTGTTACAATTTCTTTTTATATTGACATGAGTTTGCACTACAGTGTTACGTTACTGTTGTAGCTCAAGCTATTACACCTCTCAGTAGGGGAATTTTAACAGTCAGGTTCTGTGGGGGTTATTTGCCACTTAAATAATATGTACATTCAGGTATCTAATAGCAGTACAGCACAAAATCTCTGGGAAAATAACTGCAGATTTCCAGTAATAACTACAGTATAACATTTTGTATTTATGTCTTTTTGGGAATAACATATTTTTCCTACACTTAAATCATGTGTAGTTAACCAAATTAGATATGAAATACTAAATCTCTATGATTAATACTTTTATATTGGTCAAATATCAGAATTCACTTTGGGTTATTCAGTTGATTGAATTAACAATCAGTTTTTTTCTGTTCTAGAGTCACAAATGGAAACCTGTTGTGTACGACAGCCTCTAAAGTCTTCTGTTCATCTTAACTTTCAGGGAAATATGCAGTGCGTTTATAGATCACAATAAAGTAATTTTTAAATATCTATGCATGTGATGATGCACTTTTCAAGGAAATGCACTGTTGGTTGGACTGCTTGACACTTTCAGCTGGTATGTTCTTCAGACTTCAAAGAAATGATTTTAAGATTGAAACAAAGATCAATGAATTGCTTAAAACTATTCAAAACATTTAATTATGCAGTTTTATTCCTTTGTAATATTTTTTTGAGAGTGCAATTTTTTTGTAGCGCACAACAATGCTTTAAAAATTAGAATATAAATTATGGAAAGTGTTTTTTTTATTTTTATGTCTTCATGATTAAATTTTTATGTGACACCCCAGCCTTATTTTGTTTCATTGTGTTATTTATACAACAATTGGTTATAGAAAGAGGCAACAAAAATAAGACTGATAAGAATCACACATGAGGTTAAATTTTATTTTCTGTCCCATTATGGGACTAATTTGTACATTTGTGAACTACAAACAGCATCTCTTGGAATAAAAACAGCCACTCTGAGCAATGCAACAGATTTGTTGCTTGTTAAAAATAAACAACAATGTATTTGGTGTAAGAATTACTTAAATTTACAAAAAGTGCAACCTTTCTATAAAATATTTCTTTTTAAAAATACAAAAAAAACTTTATGATTTTTTTTTTCTTCATATATGAGACAACATTTTCTGTAGTTTTTATCCATTTTGTTCATTTCTACAAATAGCTGACCTGTCATTAACATTCTTACAGTTGCTACAACTTCAGTTGGCCACTTAATAATCATGAAAGGCAAGAGACTCCATGCAGGATTTATCGTGATCACTGAGCCTGTTTTTTCAGTCCTTACATATATGACTTTAAATAATATGTTGTATATTATAAACCATTCATAAAAATATGAAGCTTAACTTTAGGAAGCACACTTTCATAATTGAACTTGTATTTCATTAAATTAAAATGCTGTATGACTGAATGTTTAGTCTGTCTAGCAATTTTTATGGATGTTTGCTATATTTTCATGTATATCATTGACCATTGTTTAAGTTACAATGTAAATGAAATAATACAAAAATTATTATAGTAGATTTATGTATTGTTTGACAGCATGTTGGAGCCACTATTGATGATCTAAATGTGATCCCTTTTATTATTTTAGCCATAATTTTAGAGAAAACCAGCAAATTATAATGATGCAAAATGCCTTATACCTCCAGAGTCTTTGGTTTGAATCCCAGAGCCAATGAGGGCTTTTGTCAGGATACTCAGGTCTTCCTACCACATTACCTGCACAGGTGACATTTCAGATATCCCTGTATAATTGACTGTATGTCCTACAATGGACTGGGGGAGGTTCAAGTCCAGTGCTTGATGCTGCCAGTGCACTCTGGTCCTTCGCAGCCCTGAGTAAACGGATGGACATATATATAAAAAAAATTAAAAATCACAAAATGTTTGTTTCTGTACAAAGGGAGTGCTGCAATAAAATACACTGAAATTAATAAATAGTATCTTGTTTCTGCCAAATTGTATGTAGTGTTATAATTACTGAACAGTTGTATACAGTTTGTTTTGAGAGCTATTTAGTCTGGACGCATTGAAAAGTGGAGGTTTTTGAGAGCAAAAGACGAAGACTGTTGTTTCATCAGTTTTAAATTTGCTTCTGTGATGCAAAAAAAGTTTAATCTGACATGGAGTTCAGATTCCTTAAACCACAATAAAATAACCAGGGATTGATTGAGATGCATGAATAGTTTCTGGTGTGGCAAGTTCAAGCATATACATTCTTTTAAATGTTTTGATGGTAAAATTTTAATTTAGGAATTCTGCATGCTGTCATTGCAGGTTGTTTTGGGTTTGACAAAGGTAATTTGTATCTTTTGGTAATCAGATACCTTTATAAATATGTTAACTTTATTATTATGGAAGTGTTACATTCAAATATAATGTGCTAAATACTCTTTAGAACTAGCAACATTCTTGAAAGCATTAACAGGTATATTATGCTCATATAACTTCACCTTATTAAAATAATTCTACATGATTGATTTGAAGCTTTCTCATTAAATAATAATTATTTTCTCCAGCCTGCTGGAAAGAAACTCCCCCAGAAAGGATACAAATTTGTTACTTTGGCCCATCTATAAGAGTGTACAACCATATTGTACATACAGTATAAATATATAAATATGTAACTTATTTGTATATAAGAATGAATATTGTCAAAATGTTAGCAATTATATTACAACTAAGATCAAGTAAAATTGGAATCCTCTGAAAAACAAAAAAGCAAGTTTACTGGAATAAGCCACCTAAAAATTATATATATTTTTTTATGTTACATACCCTATGTAGTTAGTAGTGGGGGCTGAGAAAAACATTTAATCTCATGCAGAATGGAGAGAAAAACGTTTATGACATAATAGAAGCTAACAATATGAAAAAATGGTACAATGGAAAACGATTTGAAAAATGTTCATGAAAAGGAAAAAAATTTCTGTTGCTCATATTGCATAATCTTCATGTCAGTGATCCAGTTGCAATCTCAAATCGTGCAAAAAATATGCTTTTATCCTAAAATACTGTTGATTAGATACTTCTGGTGTAGCCAGCCCACATGATATTATATATTGTTTTCCACAAGGCTCTATCCTGGGTCCGCTGCTCTTTTCGATTTACATGCTTCCATTAGGTCAGATTATCTCAAGGCATAGTGTGAGTTACCACAGCTATGCTGATGACACACAGCTGTATTTATCAATAGTGCCTGATGACCCCAACACTCTTGATTCACTGATACAATGTCTCACTTGTGTTACCGAATGGATGAGTAGTGATTTTCTCAAACTAAATAGAGAGAAAACAGAAATTTTAGTAATTGTCAATAATGGATATAATGAGGTTATTAGAAATAAACTTGATTCATTGGGATTAAAAGTCAAGATGGAGGTAAAGAATTTAGGGGTAATTATTGACTCTGACCTGAATTTTAAATCACATATTAATCAGATCACTAGGACAGCATTTTCTCACTTAAGAAATATTGCAAAAGTTAGACCTCTTATAACATTGCAAGATGCTGAAAAATTAGTTCATGCTTTTGTTTTCAGTCGGCTAGATTACTGTAACCGCACTCCTCTCAGGACTACCAAAAAAAGACATAAATCGATTGCAACTAGTGCAGAATGCAGCTGCTAGAATCACAACTCAGAAAACAAAATCCGAGCACATCACCCCAGTTTTAATGTCACTACATTGTTACCTGTGCCATTTAGAATTGACTTCAAAATACTGCTTATGGTTTACAAAGCCTTAAATAATCTCGCTCCATCTTATATTTCAGAATGTCTTACACCTTAAACTCGAAATCGTAACCTTAGATCCTCAAATGAGCGTCTGCTTAGAATTCCAAGAGCTAAACTTAAAAGGACTGGTGAGGCGGGTTTCTGTTGTTATGCACCCAAAATCTGGAATAGCTTGCCAATAGGAATTTGCCAGGCTAATACAGTGGAGCACTTTTAAAAAAACTGCTGAAAACACATTACTTTAACATGTCTTTTCATAGCTTCATTTTAGTTAAATCCTGATACTCTGGATTAATTGAATTATATTCAATTAATTATCATTATTATTCATGGTGGCTCCAAAATCCGTACTAACCCCTACTTTCTCTTCTGTTTTTTCTCCGGTTTTCTGTGGTGGTGATCTGCACCACCAACACCTAATCAAAGCACCGTGATGTCCCTACATTGATGGATTAAAGGCCATTTCTTTTCTCCAGCCGTCTGGAGTTTTTTTTGTTTGTTTTTTTCTGTCCTCCCTGGCCATCAGACCTTACTTTTATTCCATGTTAATTAGTGTTACCTAATTTTAATTATTTATTTTGTCTTTTTTCTCTTTCTTCATCATGTAAACCACTTTGAGCTACATTGTTTGTATGAAAATGGGCTATAGAAATAAATGTTGTTGTTGTTGTAAAGGCTCATAGGATTGACATTTTGAACCGAAGACCTGCCTCATCACCTTATTCATTGGTTAAGAGTCTTGTCTTCAGTTTTAAAAGTCAATCCCATGAACATGTAGTGTAATGTTTATAATGAGTGCTAGATCTGGAAGTAACTATATAACAATATTTTAGCACAAAAGCGTTCATTTTGTATGTTTTGAGAAGACAACTGGATAACTAACGTGAATTATGTGGAACAAACTTACATGAGACTTCTTCTCTTCTTTCCATGAATGTTTTTTACATTTTTTTCCAATGTACAACACTGGTCACTATTGCCTTCTATTTTTATCATAAAATGTTTTCTTTCCATTTTGCTTAATAACATGGATATCACTATAAAAGTAACATAAAAAAAAATAATTTTTTGGTGGAGTGTTCCTTTAAAGCATAAATGTGTGCAGTCTGACCCCTCCTCATTTTGAAGGTAAATGTATAAAAAGGAAATAATAGCAATATCTGTGCTTTTTGCATTATACTCTTATATATGGTAAGGATACAACAGTATGGGGATGGTGTCTTTCAAGGCCCAAATACAAGGAACAACTGACACTGAGAGCGCAATACTAATATATGCCAGTGTTTTGGGATGGTAAGGCCAAACGTAGTTTTAGGAACAGGTTTCATAGAGAGTGCTATATAAAATAATCTGGGAGTACCCATGCGAGAGGTACATTGTGGTACAGGAGGTAGCCTATAGTACTCCTCCAGGAACACTAAAAGAACAGCATATGGTATGAATACCTCACTGTATAACTGCCTCCAGGATAGAAGATGGCATCACAATATCAGGAAATGTATTATTTTGTTTTCCAAGACAGAAAGTCATCAGTCCAGTAGCTACTTCCTAGGCTTAGGCCTATAATGGCACTTCACTGCTCAGGGACTGCCAGGAGGCACACTCCATCCCCATGAACGGGAGTTAAAGCTGATTGAGCTCAGAAATGAGAAGTGAGGTGTGTGAAGCACTGACAAGGAGGATGAAGATACAAGACAGAGACAGGATGGACAGGGTGAATCTCTTGATATGGTAGCAGGATGTGAATGGAAGTGGGGACAACATCCTGCCAGATAGAACTTTAGCCTGAAAAGCAGGTCCAAAAGCATCAATTTTCTTTGTTTATTTGTTTCAACTTCTGTATTTTTTTATCTTCTTCCTTTTTTGATTCTTCAGGTGTGTCATTTATTAAAAGCAAATGCACCATTTTCTTTTTCTTTGAAAGGTGTGGAAAAGAAAGATGCAGATTGTCAGCAGAGTATTTGCATGGGCAGCAGGTATACAGAACAACTCCAGTCTTTTCACATTTGTTTCCATGATTATCCAGCAAGTGTGCTTTTCAGTTCTAAGTAAATGGAATGAATAATATTTTAATCCATCACACTTGCTCAGTGGTTTTGCTGAGGTTTTTGTGTTTGCAGAATAGTACAAATCTCTCTAATATTTTAATCAGCTCTGATATGACGAACACGGTGGAGGCCAATCCGGTTAACAGCAACAGATCTGTGAAAAAGGAAAGAAAAGGATGTATTCAGGCTTTAGGGCTTCACTATTAAATGTACAAGAAAGATAGCTTTCAATGACTTTCATTTATAGTATATTTCCAGTCAGGATTATTCAATTGAATTTATTTAATACAAAATTATCATTTGAAAATTTTGTGAAAGAAAAGGGGAAAATAGGTTTGGCAGATTCTGTATAAATAAATAGTCTTGTATACTGTACCTAAGGGCTTAAGACTTTCTGTTTGGAAGATTTTTTGCAATGGTGGTATATAAATCACAGCCATCTGTCCCAAAATGGATCCAATCACTGCATAAAGGAAGAAGTGATTCCGGAAGAAACCTATTTCATAGATGGGCTGTGTCTGTAGAAGAAGAAGAACAAACAACCTGTAAGCAGTGCACTCTAAAAATCATCAGCCTTTATGTTACATGATACTTTCATTTAATGAATACCATGCCAAAGCAGTTTACAAGTACAGATACAGCACAAGGATTTCCATGTCTTTTTTTTCAGTAAGCATAGAAGCAGATTTCTTCCTTCCTTCTACAGAATAGACTGCTTGATCCTAATCAGTCAGACCCCAAGAGGGGCCTTTCCAACAAGATGTCTCGCTGTTGACGACACATTACATTTGGCTAGAGCTACCAACATGTCATCTGCCCTCATCTTTCTAGGTCTCACCTCTGCCTTCGACACAATTAACCTTCAGATCCTCCTTGCCATCCTCTGTGATCATGGCATCACTGGAACTGTCCTTGTGCCCTCAGTTGACTCGATTACGCCCTGTTACTCAGTCCCATGGTTTCTTATATCAGTGCTTTACTGATAATGCCCAGCTCTACCTGTTGTTTCCTCCAGAGAAACACATGCATATTTCCCTGATATTGTAAAGGAACACCAGCTCCTTCTCAGCCTAGCAAAGAAGACATCCTTGCTGTCACGCCTAAAACGTGTTTTTAACATCCCATATCTGTTCAGCTCAGCTCATTAAGTCAATACACAATCTTGTGGTGGTGATCTAAAGCTGAGAAGCTTCAGTGGTTCCTGACATTACATTACATTACTGACCACTAGAAACTAACATATACATAAGAATGGACATAGGGCAAGGAAACTGCAGCTTCTAGTTAGGTACTTTTTATTTTGCATAGATGGGTACTGTGGCATCCAGTAAGCGTAAAGAAGTGAGTTAGGAACAAAGTGATGCTGCTGTTTTTATATGCTTGCTTATATATTTTTAGTCAGTGGGAAGAAAAAAGAAATGCTCTTTTCTGTATATAAAAGCAAATTGCCGCTCTCATTGGAATGTAGAAAATCAAAGCCAGATAATAAAAACAGCAGTCTTTAACCATCTTTGTGTGTCCTGAGTATCAACTTCACATTAAATTATACAGTACATAATAATAATCTGTCTATTATATAAAAACATCCTGGGACGAGATGAGACTTTTTAGCCTGTGACGAGACCTGACTTTTTCAGAGAGATACTTTCACGTCCCGTGAGACAAGACTTTGTGCCAAGAGATTTAACCATGCCTGGGGCCGGAAATAAAAGACAGAGTAGTTGGCGCAATACACATGCAGAGCAAGTTAGAGATAATGAAAGTACTAAAATTTGAAAGTCTCAAAAAAATGATAGTAAAGATAGCATTAGTGCAAACAAACGGAAATTATTACTTGGTGAAATTATGGAACAGTGAAAAGTGATTTAAACTTTAACTCAGAGACTTATAGATCGTCTAATTTGTGTTGCCATCAATGAAAAGTAGTGTTTCTTCCCAATGAAGAGACGTATCTGCGAGAATGAAAAGATTTGTTGTTTGGTGAAAGTGAACTCCATATACGCGAGTGGCAGAGATGTGAAGTGGCTGGCGCATAGCACAGGCTGGGGGTTTGCCAAATGAATAATTATAATAGTAATAATAATAATATAATTCTTTACATTTATAGAGGCGTTTCTCACCACTCAAAGTTCTTCATTGAGTGGGGAACCACGTAAACCACAACTAATGTGTAGCATCCACCTGGATGATGTGATGGCAGCCATTTTGTGATGCCAGTATGCTCACCACACATGAGCTGTTAGGTGGTGAGTGGTGACAGAGATAACCAATTAGAGACAGAGAATTGATTACATCTTGCCTGAAGAAGGGGCCTGAGTTGCCTCAAAAGCTTGTATATTGTAATCATTTTAGTTAGCCAATAAAAGGTGTCATTTTGCTTGACTTCTCACTACATCCATGGCAAGTTATAACATTTATGATACAATTGGGTACATTTCCTTTGGTTTTCCAATGGGAGCACAGATGGGTCAAGTGACTTGTTCAGGGTCACACAACATCAGTAGCAGTTTGAACCCACAACTTCAGGGTTTGAAGTACTACATTCACACTGCCTGCCTGAGACTGGAGCACATTAAGAGTAAATCCGTGTGGACACGATTAGAGCATGCAAACTCCATGCAGCGAGCACTTGGGACTTGAACCTTCTTCCTACTTGCAAGGCAGCAACACTTATCCTAGAGATCTGTTACATATTTAGTGTGAACTAAACAGTATGAGACTACTTCCATGTTAAAAATGCATAATCCATTTCCCTCTTCATATTTATAGCACAGTCTATATTATTTCTTTGGTTTGAAGTTAAAAACGGGATTTTGAAAAGCACTCCCAAATTTCCATATTGGTGCATGCTATGTGTTAAGTCTGATTTATTTACATTTCTTTGCATGCTGATTTTGTGCTTTCAGCAGTTACTTTACTTTCTTACCTGGGAGCGGCAGGTCAATGCATTGAACATATCAAAGAAGACAAAACACGTAAAAGTCATTGTGGTTGTTCTTGGTGTGACTTTGCCATCTTCTGGAATCTATAGTAATCAAAGAAAACCAATATCTAATTTATTACACTGCAGTTCCATTTAATTTAAAATATACTTTTAAAATACTGCAGATGAACATACAATATATAATAATTCACAAAACCTACTATTCGAATAAGCAGGTACAGTAAGTGTACTGTATAAATGTACAATGCCACAACATTCTGAAAAACGCTTACTCTAATTCAGGATTGTAGTTTCCAAAGCCTATCCTAACAGCGTCAGGTGGTGTTTGGCAAGAACCCACTTTGAATTGGACCAGTCCTTCTATAAGACCCAAAGCAGAATCTCTAATCGGTCTTGAACACACATGTTTAATATTTGGGAAGAAAACTCTTAAGCCCAATGAAAAACCCACACATAAACTGGGAAAACCTGACAAGGAGATTAAATGGCATACAGTATGTCTAGTGAGTAAATTCTGTTAAAGCTCAAGGTGCCACAGTGTATGACATGGAGTGACACCATTCATTGAAATTAATATTCACTTCATTCGTTCCACTGTGAACAGTCAGTTATATACTGTAAATAAAATCAGAAGACGTTTTTTAAATATCCACGAGAAACAAAACATCTCCACTTGCTAATTGCACACTTAATAGTCAGTGAGAATACTTGAGATACTTAAAAATATTTAAGAGCCTAACATAAGGATGCTGACGAACACCATTCATCTCAGGGTAATCCTTTGTTTTATTTTAAGCATAAGATGATTGCAAAATTTTATTTTGTATAGCGTATTGGTTGTTTACATTCCGCCTATTGCATAGAAAGTTAATATTTTTAATAAAGGTTTCCATTCCTCATGCAAGGCCATGGTGGGCACCCTTTGTGGTCTAAGACTGTTGAGCAGTTTGGCTACCAGACAATATGCTGTGGTGTTTGCTTTGAAGAATGCTGAGTATGTAATGACACATTTTATAATTAATGTAAATTAACTGCATCAAAGTAATGTTATAAAAAGCTGTAGACATGGCGGCATAATAACCATTCAACTATTCCTTAACTAATATGAACATTCCTGGATGATTATAATATTACTTAATAAGAAGAAAAGTTACTTCAGTCCAGAAGATAAAGAGAGTTCCTCCGATGATGATGACAGCAGAGATGAGTATCTTCAAGATCAATATTTTGCTGAGAATAGTGTCTTGAATGTTTCTAGGACGGCGCTTAATAGCGTCACTGGCAACAGGCTCAACACCCAAACTGCAAAAGACGTGTAAAAACGTAGTTCATATATCATTCCAGACATTTTAAACTTTTCATGCTTACAGGAGATCTGATACCTTTGTGCAGGAGGACCATCCATGATGATGTTGATCCACAAAATCTGCATGGCATTCAGGGGATTTGGCAAATTGAACACCGTTGACAGTGTAATCAAACTGAGTGCAGCGATACTCCTTCAAAGACAAAAAGATAAAAGACCGAAAAATATCACAGACATGATTTACAATGTGTATAAAGAAGCAAAGAAATAAAGCTGCTTTATTTTACTTAATATCTTTCTGTATTCAATTTACATTATAAAAGCCATAGACGCCGCTAAGGGTTTAAATCCAATGCTATCGGTTGGATTATTCTTTTATCTTAAAAGTCAATCAATCAAAACCACAGTGCATATGATATTACTATTAATACAGTTAGTACAGAACAGGACAAGGAACCCGATATACTGCAGTGCTGAGAGGAAACAAACAGAAACAGCTGGATCCTTATTCTCAATTCAGTGTCGCATGCATCACTTCAAGGAAGGCCACACTGCAGCACATTGTCGTGCAACTATATAACTGAACATAACAAGGTGGCAGAACATTCAGGTCCATTTGGGAAATTAAGTTAAACAATTTGAAAGCTGGAGTTTTACTTATTTTTTTTAAGTCATGAAAGAGTAATTTATCACATTTGTTTATTAAATATTTTTGTAACTGTATGCTTCATAAGTGATTCCTTCAAATAAAACAGTTCATTCATTGTTCCACCATTTGTAATACCTTACAGAACTCACATGTACTGGTATCATTTAAACCAGTATGTCCAAAGCTCAACCTTGCACATTCCTTTCTCCTATTGTATTGTCAGTTTCCTCATCTTGTGGTGTACTGCTGCCACCTACTGTTCTGGTGGATTCTGCATCCTAACATTTTTATCCCATCCTTGAATTTTCAGAATGTCAATTTCTTCATTTATGTTACTCCTACTTAAAATAAGTTATAACTTTACCTAGTTGTAAAAGAATGACCGTACCTCTCAATATTGTCACATGTATAAAGTACACTGAGATTCTTACTTGAATGTGCTAATCAACACGCAACATGTCACTAATCTCTGGAGCTGTGATCAGGAAGAATTACTACCTTACATCAAAACATCTGTTGCCCTTACCTCAAACATTCTGTCCTCCTTTTCTCAATTAGCTACCTTACCTCAAAAGTAGAATTATAATTACAGAAGAGCCACGAGTCTCTAAATGTTGCAATGTTGTGGGACACACCCTTTGTGTGTCTTCCAGTACCTTCTAGTCATTAGTTTTTCCTTGTCATTGTTGCCAATATAGTATCGTAGGAAGCAAAACTGAACAGTCCCAGAAATTAACCCCAAATTGAAAATGATATGTAAGAATTTAATTTTTACTGCTATTTATGTGAGTGTTCTTTAACATCAAGCAAAACACCTAAAAAAATTGAAGTAGATATACTGTATTAATCTATCTACTCCCTCCTGCTAAATAGCTACTAAGATTAAGATCTTAGAAAAGGTTGTTGCTGCTCAACTCCATGATTATTTAAATTTGCATAACCTGCTTGAGCCTTTTCAATCTGGATTCAGAGCCCTACATATCACTGAAACTGCTTTACTTAAGGTAGCCAACGATTTACTTATAACCGCAGATTCTGGGATGGCCGCTGTTCTAGTTCTTCTGGACTTGAATGCAGCATTTGATACAGTTAACCATAACATTTTACTGCCCCGACTTTCAGCTATTGGTATCTCTGGTGCTGCTCTTTCTTGGTTCACATCATACCTCAATGATCACCAGTATTATGTCTTCATTAGGGAATACAAATCTGCCACTACTTCATTCACACAAGGTATCCCTCAAGGGTCAGTTCTTGGTCCAATCCTCTTCAACATCTATATGCTCCCATTAGGTGAGATTATTCGTCGGTATGGTTTAAGCTTCCACTGATATGCTGATGACACACAACTTTATGTAAGTGTTGATGCAACTGCAACATCTTCCTTCACCTGTTGCGCTGACTGACTGCATTCGGGGAATCAATCATTGGATGACAGATAATTTTTTACAACTCAATCCTGATAAAACAGAAATCTTATTAGTTGGTACCAAATCTGTCCCCTTTACCCTTCGTGGGCTAAAAATTGAAATTGATGGGATCCTGGTTCAACCTTCAGCATCAGTCTGGAATTTGGGTGTCATCTTTGATCAGCTTCTTACTTTTCAATCACACATTAGCTCAATAGTACGAACAGCCTTTTTTCATCTTCTCAACATTGCTCATCTGCATTCTTTCCTCAGTGTGAAAGATACTGAAACATTCATTCACGCTTTCATCACTACCCGTCTGGACTATTGCAGTGCTTTGTTTTATGGCCTCCCAACTAAATATATCAATAGAATTCTGCTGCTCGTTTACTTACACACACTAAAAAAATCTGCTCACATCACTCCTGTCCTCTATGATTTGAATTGGTTACCAGTTTCTTCAAGAATCAAATATAAAATTATTCTTCTCACCTTTAAAGCCCTTCATTATCTGTCGGAGCTACTGCTTCCTTACACTCCAGCCCATGCATTACGATCATCGGATGCTAAGTTACTCATTGTGCCTAAATACAGGTTAGTAACTTTGGGTGGCAGAGCTTTCAGAGTGATAGCCCCTAAAATTTGGAATTCTCTCCCTCTCAGCCTTCACGAGGAAAAATCTATTAATTTCAAACTCCTGTTAAAAAACTCATCTTTTCAATGAGTATTATTCTTTTTCATTTATGTAATTTCTACTGTCTTGTTAATGTGTGTATTGAATTGTAAAGTGTCCTTGAGTGTATGAAAGGCGTTACATAAATAAAAATTATTATTATTATTATTATTATAATGCAAACACTGTCCCGCCGGGATGCCTGGAGGAAGGAGGAACCGGGAGAGCGGCGCTTCTTTTCCCTGGGCACTCGGCCAGTCCTTGTTCCCTGGGGGACAGCACTTCTGGGACACCAGGAAGTGCTGACAGACCAGGGATGGTGTATGCCCGGAGTGCTTCCGGGTGCAAAGGCAGCACTTCCACCACACTGGGGAGCGCTGCCGGAAGTAGATCGTCAGGCACCTGGAGCACATCCGGGACAAGATAAAAGGGGCCGCTCCACTCCAGAGAGCCAGAGTCGGGTGGAAGAAGGATGGAGCTTGCATGGCAGGAGTGGAGGCGGCCAAGAGAACCAAGGACTGCAGATTTGTAAATATTGTATATAGTGGATGTTAAATGTGTGTGTGGTGGACACTGCGTTGTCGTGTCTGTCTGTGGCTGGGCTATACTTTACAACACCTAATTACAATTAATTTTAAATTAAAAATATTTTTAAGAGTTCCTTGGTGCTATTATGACCTCTGTTTTTCTTCAAGTAACACTGAACTGCCAAAAAGAAACTTGGCAGAATTAGTTTAATAATAACATTAGTCATTAAAACAAACCCAAATAAGGCACTCTCCATCATTAGTAAAACACTTTATCACTTGTAATTTCACATTTTAATATTTTTTATTTTATTAATTTTCATTGTAATCATTCCATACAAACAGATCAATTTATAGCCCAACAAATTTGAAAACAAATCAAACCCCACCCCTGAGAAGGAGAGCTTAGCTAAAGGAAAATTTCTTTAAGCTTTTTAATAAGGCAACATTAGACAAAAGAAGGGGAGAAGTAAATATCTATATAAATAAGAGATGGAGAAGGGAGTTAAATGCAATAATAGTTATTTCTCTTATTCTGAAATAATATTGATTAAATCCTGCCATGTTTTGAAAAAATTTTGTACAGATCCTCTAACTGAAAATTTGATTTTTTCCAATTTCAAATAATATAAAACATCGGTTTCCCACTGACTTATAAGAGGAGAATTAGGATTCTTCCAATTTAACAAAATAAGTCTGCGTGCCAAGAGTGTAGTGAATGCAATCACCGTTTGCTTGTCCTTCTCCAATTCCAGTCCATCTGGAAGGACACCAAACACAGCTGTTAGTGGGTTAGGAGGGATTGTGATACTAAGGCTGTCTGAGAGGCACTTAAAAAATTTTTGTCCAAAATGATGTTAGTTTGGTGCAGGCCCAGAACATGTGACCCAGTGAGGCAGGAGCTTGGTTGCAGCGCTCGCAGGTTGGATCCTGGCCTGGAAACATTTTGGACAGTTTTAAGCGAGACAGATGAGCTCGATATATAATTTTTAGTTGAATAATTCTATGCTTTGCGCATATAGAACTCGAGTGAATTCTCTGCTTTGCTACCTTCCACTCCTTTTCTGATATATTGATTAAGAGATCTTCTTCCCAATGTCCTCTTGGATCTTTGAAAGGTAGGGACTCTAATAAGATTTTATATATTGCGGAAATAGTGTTTGTTTCCTCGGAATTGAGCAGTATTTTTTCCAGCATTGTGGAGGGTGCAAGGTGGGGGAAATCGGGCAATTTCTGTTTAACAAAATTTCTAATTTGAAGATAGTAAAAGAAATGTGTAGCTGGGAGGTTAAATTTTGAATGTAATTGTTCAAAAGATGTAAATATGTTGTCTATATAAAGATCTCTGAGCATTTTAATCCCAAAACTTTTCCAGGTATTAAAAACTGGATATACTTGCGAAGGTTGAAAGAGGTGGTTCCCTTGCAGAGGTGCCACTGATAAAAGATTTTCCATCTTAAAATGCTTCCTAATTTGGTTCCATATTCTGAGTGAGTAAAGCACAATTGGGTTATTAGTATATTTGCGATAACTTTCATTTATTGGAGAGCAGAGCAGGGAATATAAAGAAGTACTACAGGATTTTACTTCTATTGCGGACCAAGCCTGTGTATGTGCATTTATTTGTGTCCAGGTTTTTATGGCTTGTATGTTTGCTGCCCAGTAATAAAACTGAAAATTAGGTAAAGCCATGCCACCTTCTGCCTGAGGTCTTTGTAGGGTCGCTCTTCGGATACGTGGGTGTTTTGAGTTCCAAATGAATGAGGTTATTATTGAATCTAACTGTTTAAAAAACGATTTATTGATATATATTGAAATGTTTTGAAATAAAAAGAGAAGTTTAGGAAGGATATTCATCTTAACAGTGTTAATTCTTCCGGCTAGAGTGAGATGAAGGGTTGACCATCTATGCAAGTCTTGCTTAATTTTTTCCATACAGACGCCAAAATTTTGTTGATAAAGAGCTTTATGTTTACTTGTGATATTTACCCCTAGGTATTTAAACTGATCTGCTATGGTAAAAGGTAGGGTGTCTAATTTAATATTATATGCTTGTGAGTTCACTGGAAAGAGTATACTTTTATTCAGATTAATTCTAAGACCAGATATCTTTTGAAATTCTGTTAGTGCTGTTAAAACAGCAGGGACAGTGTTTTCTGGGTCCGATATATATAAGACCATATCATCTGCATATAGAGAAATTTTCTGTTCCAGTCCTTCTCTGACAATCCCCTTTATCTGATAAGAATTTCGGCAGTGAACCGCCAGTGGTTCAATAGCGATTGCAAACAACAGTGGCGACAAGGGACATCCTTGTCTGGTACCACGTTCTAGTTTAAAGTAGTCTGAGCAAATTTTATTAATACAAACTGAAGCTTCTGGACTGGTATACAGTAGTTTGATCCAAGCACAAATATTCGGGCCAAACCCAAATTTCTCCAATGCAGTGAAAAGGTAATTCCATTCGATCATGTCAAATGCCTTTTCTGCGTCTAATGATAGTAATATCTCTGGGGTGTTTGATTTTGCTGGTGAATATATAACATTAAACAAGCGTCGGAGATTTGAAGATAGATGTCGGCCTTTAATAAATCCAGTTTGATCTTGTGATATTACCGAGGGCAGCACTTTCTCCATCCTTCTAGCTAGGATTTTTGAGAGTATCTTAACATCATTATTCAGGAGTGAAATTGGTCTATATGATGCACATTGTAACAAGTCCTTATTTTGTTTAGGAAAGACGGTGATTAATGCTTGTCGAAATGTTTGAGGTAGTATTTGGTGGTCTTTAGCTTCTGTAAATGCTACCAATAAGAGTGGAGCTAGCTGAGTGGAGAATTTCTTATAAAACTCTACGGGGTAACCATCAGGGCCTGATGATTTCCCGCTTTGTAGTGACTTTATAGCGTTTAGTAATTCTGTTAGCGTTAGAGGTTTATCCAGTTCCTCAGCACTTAAAAAATCTATTTGTGGTATTTGTGAATTATCCAGAAATGCATTAGATTGCGTGTTGTCTTCTTTGGGCTCAGTGGAATATAAAGACTTATAGTAATCTCTAAATGTGTGCATTATTTTATTATGGTCGATGATTTCTTCTCCATTCTTGTTGGTGATTACTGGTATTGCATTGTGAACTTCTTGTTTATGAATTTGTTGAGCTAAAAGCTTATTAGCTTTTTCTCCGTGTTCATAGTAACGCTGTCTAGACTTATAAATAAGTTGTTCAGTTTCTTTAGTTGTTAAGATGTTAAGTTCTGTATGCAGGGCCTGCCTTTTCCTGTGAAGAGCTTCACTTGGACGCCTGGCTTGTTCTTCATCTATTCTAGTAATTTCATTTCTTAGCTCTGACACTTTCTTGGTTTCTAATTTATTTCTATGGGAAAGATATGAAATAATCTGGCCTCTTAAGAAGGCCTTTAGAGTTTCCCAGAGTGTTCCTGCAGAAACCTCTGTGGACGTGTTTGTCTCTAGGAAGAAGCTGATTTGTTTGGATATAAATTCTGTACAGTTCTCGTCTGCCAATAAAAGAGGGTTAAGACGCCATCTGCGAGGTGAGTATGAGGGGCTTATTGATTTTAGCTCCAAGACTAGAGGGGCATGGTCAGAGATAACAATTGTGTCATATTTGCATGATTTAATTGTAGGCAGGAAATTATTATCTATAAAAAAATAATCAATTCTTGAGTAGCTATAATGCACTGGTGAGTAGAACGAATATGTTCTTGAGTTTGGGTTAAGAAACCTCCAGGGGTCTGATAAGTTGTGATCATTTAAAAACTGTGTAATTATCTTTGCAGTATTAGATGTCGTCCCCCCTGTCACGGGAGTCCTATCTAAGAGTGGATTTAAAACACAATTAAAGTCCCCAGCCATTATAATTTTATGAGTGTTCACATTGGGAATGGATGCCAATAGATTTTGCATGAATTCCTTATCATCAACATTGGGTGCATAAACATTTATCAAAATCACTTTACTGTTATATAAGTTGCCCATGACCATCACATATCTCCCTTCAGGGTCCGACACTACCTCTGATGCTACAAATGGAACTGTTCTATGTATGAGTATTCCCACCCCTCTAGTTTTCTTTATAAAGCTAAAATGGAACATTTGGCCAGTGTAATTTCACATTTAAAGGATTTGTCTTTCAGTTCTTTGTGGGCTTCTCTCACTAGTTCACGAAAAACTTGGATGTAACGCTTGCAGTTCTAGACCATGCTTGTGTATTTTTTTTGAATGTGGTGGTCTTGGTGTTCTCTACTGTATGCTTTGCAGTTTTGTTTCTGGGTTGTACTGGAAGTACCATGTTTCATTACCACTAATAACCCTGTTAAACATCTGTTCATCTGCATGAAAGATCAGTCATAATTTGAAGTCATAGCTGTTTCTGTTCATCTGTGAAGATTCGAGGCACACGGGTGACACTATGCAACTGTTACAGGAACTAAATTGTTACGCATCATATATATATATATATATATATATGTGTGTGAAAAAATCAAACAGCGAATCAACATCAAATTTGTCGTGAATTTTAACAAAACGGTCACAGAAACTTATGACATGATAAAAACAGTGTACGGTGATAACACTGTGTCTCGCACACAAGTTTTGAGTGGCACAAACGTTTCAAGAAAGGACAAGAAAATGTGGAAACGTTCAACGCGCAGGTTGGAGGGGATGGGGGTGCTTCACCAAGACAACGCTCCCACACACAATGCTTTTTTCGTAAAGCAGTTTTTGACTGATAAAAACATTCCTGTCCTCAATCATCCTCCCCATTCACCCGATTTAGCTCCCTGTGATTTTTACTTGTTCCCAAAAATCAAAAGTGACCTGAAGGGAACACATTTTTCTTCAATGGATGAAGTAAAGACAGAAGCGGCAAGCCTGTTGAAGAGCCTCAAGCAAGAAGACTTCCAGCACTGTTTCAATCAATGGAAGATACGCATCAATAAATATATATATATTTTCTACCAATCCGGTTATTTTTGTGTCTCACCTTGATAGATCCTCTTATGTCATTCAAATAACAAAATGATATGCACTTGTAGTTTAAAACACTTTTCATTTTAGATATAGTGTTACAACAAAATCACAAACATATGAATGAGACACTTTAATATATCATATTAATTTTACAGACATGGTAATTTCATCTGAAATGAGTTTATTTTTACTACACTGCATTTGCCACAATTTAATATCCATCCTTTTTAAATGTCAAAATTATCATGGATGACTGAACAATTTATCATTTCCACTTTTAAAAATGCCTTTTGCCTTAAAACATGCAAAATATTAATATACTACAAGATATGCATCTTTCTGCAAGTTAACTCATGACTAAATATGAGGGTGTGTGATCTGCTCTGCTATGGACAAGTGCAATAAATATTATCTGTGGAGAAATGTTAAACAGGTGAGAGTTAGAAATATGTTAATGAATTTATGAATTTCCTCTTGCGATTAATTAAAGTTTATCAAATCTAATAGTGAAACTCAGAAGTAACCCTGCAGCTCTATGCAAAGATGCCGAACAAGCCCTAAGGTGATGGACAGGTTGACAGACGAAATTAGACAGGAGTCCCTGTGGACAATGATGTTTGCTGATGACATTCTGATGCTATAGCGATAGTAGGGAGCAAGTTGAGGAGACCCTGGAGAGGTGGAGATATGCTCTAGAGAGGAGACAAATGAAGGTCAGTAGGAACAAGACAGAATACATGTGTGTAAATGAGAGGGAGGTCAGTGGAATGGTGAGGATGCAAGGAATAGAGTTGGCGAAGGTGGATGAGTTTAAATACTTGGGATCAACAGTACAGAGTAATGGGGATTATGGAAGAGAGGTGAAAAAGAGAGTGCAGGCAGGGTGGATTGGGTGAAGAAGAGTGTCAGGAGTAATCTGTGACAGACGGGTATCAGCAAGAGTGAAAGGGAAGGTCTACAGGACGATAGTGAGACCAGCTATGTTATATGGGTTGGAGACGGTGGCACTGACCAGAAAGCAGGAGACAGAGCTGGAGGCAGCAGAGTTAAAGATGCTAAGATTTGCACTGGGTGTGACAAGGATGGATAGGATTAGAAACGAGTACATTAGAGAGTCAGCTCAAGTTGGACAGTTGCGAAACAAAGTCAGAGAGGCGAGATTGCGTTGGTTTGGACATGTGCAGAGGAGAGATGCTGAGTATATTGGGAGAAGGATGCTAAGGATAGAGCTGCCAGGGAAGAAAAAAAGAGGAAGGCCTAAGCGAAGGTTTATGGGTGTGGTGAGAGAGGACATGCAGGTGATGGGTGTAACAGAACAAGATGCAGAGGACAGAAAGATATGGAAGAAGATGATCCACTGTGGCAACCCCTAACGGGAGCAGCCATTATATAAATACAACTATGAAATGGTGTTAGACACTGTACAATACATAAATGTTCTAGCTTTCAAGACAAATGAAGCACTAGTACAGTGGCTGATATTGACACTTCACTGTATAACAACAGTTCTGTTTGTGTATAGTTACAAGCAATAGATAGTTTTTTTAAAAACAGAGTATGCCCCGTTCAGTGTTTCTGCCTTGTGCTCAAAATTGTTTGGGTAGTCTCGGGATCCTGTGATTAGCTAATTCAGAAATGCTCAGCTGGAAATATAATATGAAGTGAAATGGAGGCACAGTGGTTAGTAATGGGTTCAAATCAACATTCTGCCCATTTTAGTATGAGCATCGTTTCCCCACATTCAAAAAAGTATGCATGTCAGGTTTACCCTGTGTGTTTAAATGAACTTGTATGAATATGTGTGCCCTGCAATACATATGTATCCTGTTCAGGCTGACTGTCGAGACAGACTTTGACTCCCTGTCAGTCTGTACTGGAATGAAAAGGTTTGATAAATAAATTGATGGAATATACACCCTACTGCTATGTATGTTAGGCATCTCTTGCCTGCTCATGATTTAGTGACTAGGTCGTTCTGCCTCTATGCTGAAATACCTATCCTTTGACACTTTTCTTTTACAAAAACGCAAAACATGCAATTGACAGATACAAAAAAATGTAGATATTTTAAATGTAATTAACATTAAAATGCATTTTAGACTGTAACTTCTGTGATTTATTCTTCTTTTCCATAACGTTTGCTGTTGGGATTTCAAGAAAACAAGACACCAGGACAAATTGTTTCAAAGTTCAAATTTTCTGCATCTACTTACGTGCTAAGCTGGAATCTGACAAAGTTTTTAATGTTGTGGAATATTCCTTTCCCTTCTTCAATGGCAGACCTGAAAAAGAATCATTTACTCGTCACCTCTTGTCAAAATGTTAGCAAACTTTCCAGGACTTATTTAAATAGATTAAATAGATTTGCCTTGCTACCTGCAGTACCTGAACTCTTTGTCTTACTACAGACAGAGTTTTTCAGTGTGAGGTTCCAGAACCCAGCTGCTGATTGCTGTTGTTTTGGTGTATTTCTGTAGAGACAGTGGAACTACATTGCACAATAACTTGCATGCCACAAACAATATAGCAAATGTGTATATAGACATTTGACAAGCATATACACACACACACACACACACACATATACTGAATATATATATATATATATATACACATATACACGCGCGCACACACACACATATATTGTCACACACGTGCGCATGGGAGTCAGCTAAAGGGCTTGAGTAAGGGCAATTCCGAAGCAGACCAGGATGTGGCAGAGTGCATTGACTCTTTTTCTCCCTTTCCTGCAGACCATTTACGGGAGATTCCACCTGGCCCTCTTGACGTCACTTCCGGGTCCGAGCCTATGGAGGAAGACCTCGCTGGCCCCAGCCCCTATGACCTCACTTCCTGTCTTCCCCTTTAAAAGCATCCACCTTTTCCCTATTCCCTCAGTTCTTTTTTGGACTCGGTTTTGTGGACATCAGTGCTGTTTACATTTTCGCAAGGCTGCTCTAAACCTTGCTATGACTCAGAGTGGAGTTTGTGACTATATATATATATATACACAGTATATAAGTATGCTTGACAAATGTCTATTCAGGTAAAAACGACAATTCTAAAGGGATATCGTGCTGTTTATTAGTATTACCATGTGTTACATAACCCAATATTAAAAGCTGTCAGATAGGAAGGCTGGTTTAGTAACATAATAATTATAACAAAAAAGAAAGTTGTTTAGGTATTCCTCAGTTTCAGATTTGACGAACCCCATACTATTTCCCATATCAGAATTTCTACAACAAATTGTGACAAGGGTAAGTAGGATCAGAAACAAATATTTCTGGTCACTACTTTGCTATGGAGTTTTACAGATTTTCAAGGCAGGGAAGAGAACAGTTCATGACTCTCTCTGGAGAAGAGATAACAGGTTACAATTTGCTCTCTTATCAAGAAGATGCTGTGTTAAAGCAAACAGTGATTGTGGATGTGTAGATGTTCTTGTGACTCCATAAAACTGCATCCAGTTTTTTTTTTTCAGATAGTGGAGGAGACCCATTCTTGGGTGTGCATTTTTGGTTAAGTTATTTTTATGATTATACCATTTCAGTGGTGTGTTAAAGACTGTGATTCCCAGGGATTTAAATGTCTCCTCCATATTCAATACTGCTGTGTTTATTTTACTCAGTGGAAGTTTTTTTTACAAAGGTCAAAGATCATTTCCATAGTTTTAACTGGGTTGAGCTCAAGATGGATTTTAGTACACCATGATATACTGTACATGTAAAGTATATAATGTTGTGATCAAAACACTATGGCTGCCTCTTTTTGCGCTATGGTTATCTTTTTTCCTAAGCAGCAATACACAATTTTTCATTACACCTGTTTATCAACATTGAACTTGTTCATTCTTTATGTCCAATGCATTATAAAAAGAGTTGTTTTTGTTGAAACATTTTCATTAGCAGAAAATTATTGTCAAATAATTTTGTTTAGTTGCAGGTATCATATTTTTGAGCCTTCTTAATTCAATTAAGAGTCAAAATGCATGAATTCTTCCCTGGTAGTACTAGGAAGAAGGCATGAGAAATGATTAGACTCTGCATTAGTCCAGTCCAGGGCATACTTATGCATGTAGAACCAGTTTGGAACCACAAATAAATTAAGCTGCACATACTGGGGAAGAGAAGAAAACCCATACAGATACTAGAAGAACATGCTGAATCCACAATATTCAGGCATGGAATTCAAGCTGAGCATGCTGAATCCACGAGGAGACAGTGCTACCAACTGTGCCACAGTTAACTGCAGTTTTGTGCATTAGGTACTAAAATATTTTTCAAGCCATTCAGCAATATAAGTAAAACTGAGTTGGTTTAAGATCTAGATTTAGAGAGATATGTACATTGCCAGTAGTACATTGATGTGATTGGAGAAGATATTATTTCCATAATTTGGGTTAGATCTTTGGATCAAAAGTCTCCCCACCTGTATTACTTTTGCAAGTTTTTTGCATTCATTTATCCATGGGGTTTAAATCCAATCCAAATTGATTTATTCCTTCTAAGCAAACTTCCACAAAAATAAAAAGCATCTGTATAATACTGGCTCTTATGATTTAAATTATATTTTGATAAAGTATGTTGTTAAAAACTCACAATATTGTCGAGACATCATCATTCACCAGAATCATGTCTGCTGCCTCTTTGCTGACGTCTGTTCCAGTGCAGCCCATTGCTACTCCAATATCAGCAGATTTCAAGGCAATGGCATCATTGACACCATCACCTGTCATTCCCACAATGGCATTATTTTTTTGCAAGGTCTGGGCATGGAAGAAAAATGAAAAAATTACTGTTACTTACACAGTGAACTGTAACAGGTGAACCTGATTTCATAACTGGAAGTGACTTTAATCCAATCAGAAGAAGTTATAAATTCCCTTAAAACTCTCTCCACCATCCTGAAGATTGTTCTTTGGGGTGCTGTCTTGCTCTCTCAGGTGGCTCTCTCAAGGGAACTCAAAGAGGAATGCCATGGGAGTTCTACTGTCACTCTCACCTTTGAAATCTGCTCCCTGAAACTAAAAAGCTATGAGGCGCTCCCACTGGGGTGACTAAGCAGACAGACTCTTCTTTTTATGAACCTGAGAGCTGAGATCCAGTTTACCATGCAAAAAACACCCAGTTTGAAGCCAGGGAAGCATCTATTACTTCAAGAAGAGAACTTTACATCTAAACTCTTGTGCCAGAAAGAGTAATTCTTTTTCCTATGAAGATGCAAACAGTAATCCTCCACTTGAACCTGGAGTAGCAACAAAGCAACCAGTCTAGTCTCTCTGCATCCTGTCTTTTATGTCAACATATGTATGCAGTTACCATGTTTTTATAATCTTTGTGTTTATTAATACATTTAATTATTCTGTTTCTTAAAACGAGAATACTTCAGTTACCTTAAAATAAATCTAAAGGCCAGAGACCTCATCCTATAACAGAGAAATGTAAGGGAAATAAAGTAGGTGCATGGCTGAGTTATTTGATTAATTACCAATAATGCAGAAGGCAAGACTGAAAATTAATTAACCAAGTTAAATTTCACTGTTTCCATTCCTGCATTTATTGGCATCCTACCTGGTGGCCCCAGTAAATGACACTCTTTCCTACACTGAAGTGGTATTCTTTTTAAAAGTATTTTGTTCTTTTTACTTTTGTGGTTATTTATTCCATTATTTACTAATAAGCTGAGAAATGTGAAGTGAGCAGTCACACTAATAAAATTTTCTGAATTCAAAATAAGAGAAGAAATAAAAAGGGCAGCTAATTATACAATTAGTTCAATTAAAGGTAAAATGACTTGATGATTGTGAAACTGGTTGGATCAAAAACCTGCAGTCGCTGGAAACTTAAGAATCACTACTTTAAGGCAACAGAATGTTCAGATATACAGAAGCAGATGGAAGGCTTCCTCAGCCTCAGGCAACTCTCAGATGTGGTTTAAAGCCAAATCATTGTTAAGAGACTCAAGTTAATCCATCTGCAGTGTAAATGTTTTGAAAATTCATATCAATTGCATATTTAATGTACACCTTACAATTTTTATAAATCTCAAATTGTTTATAATGTACTATTATATACATTTCCTTCTCAAGGGTTTCCTTAAATTACCTTGTGGTGTTGTCAAGATGCCATAAAGAAAGCAATACATAATGAAAAATATTATTGACTGCTAAATTTCTCCTTTGGCACTTGTTTTCTCAGTTTGCTATTAACATATAATATGCTCATGCCAACATAACCAAAATTATTTGCTAACATCAGAAAAATTGACATTTTTTTTACCTTAATAATTTTCAATTTGTGCTTTGGATTTGTCCTGTAGAATACAGACACCTGAAAAAAAGTTCAGTAATATACATTACATACTAAAATGATTATTTATCAAAATTAAAGTACAGGATTTATCTCTGCAAGATATTATTTTAAACTGCATTACATAAAACATTGACTGTACTGGCACTTTGCTGACCTCCTCAACATTATGCGTCTTCTGTACTGAGTAATAATGTCTGTTTTTATTTTTATTTTTACAGAATAAAGAGGTGTCGAACACTTTTTAATCAATGTAGAAAGTTGGTAATAATTTTAAACAAACACTCTTTAGTTTTGCTCCATTCACTACAGTGAGGAACATGAATTCTTAAATCTAACAAAAATCAGGAGAAAGTAGCGGTTTGATTTGCAACTGGAAAGAAAAGTGCAATTTATTGATAAAATATCAATTATACATTATGTTCCTAGCCCCACCATTTTTATGTGATGACTAATGAAACTTCTTTTAAAATAGATGAATCATATATTTCAGCTGGCCAGTATCTGATAGTTAACATTATAAATAAGACTCACATTCAGAGTACAAAAATAATGAATAATGATATCTGTGCAAAAATGATCTAAAGCACATTTTATGAACTATTTCACAAGATTCCCCAAAAACACAATGCTCATTTTGTTGCATTCTTCTTCACGGTTTCTAATCAAATTATTTAAACATTTTTGTAATACACTCTGGGAACACATATTGTGCTACTGACTATGAGCATTTATTAATAATTTATTTGAGAGCCAAGAGTCGAGAAAGAAATCTCAGTGTTCCCATGCTCTTATCATGTGAAGAAATGCTGGAAAGTATCTACTTTCCTAATGTTACAACAAACAAATATTATACCTTAGTAATCTTGGAGATAAGTTCAGCATCTTCCAGCTTTTCAAGTTCTTCTCCAGACATTGTCACAGCACTTGTTTTACAAATTCCTACATTTTCTCCTGCAGTTATCCACATTTTATACAGAGAGAGAGACACATGTTAAAAAAATGTTAATGCCACTCACTAGACCTAACTGAACAGCTTGAAAAACAAAACATGCCTGTTACAGTCAAAGACACAGAATACCAGGTACTGTATTTTAAAACAAGAATAAAAGGGCAAAGCATGTAAGTAATGATAAAGGCTTTTCCCAATTGTATTCGTATTCAAAGCATCATAGTTTGCCTCTAAAACACAACAATTTCCCACATTTGCACAATTTAATAGTAATAAAAATTAAAATCTATGTGGGAATCTCAGACATCAATTTCTTGCACCACTGACATGAAGAACAGAACAAACTGTGTTTCCCTAGATTACTTTTACCTTTATCACATTCCTTCTGTTTCCTAAAACGTATCAAAGTTAGTAAAATCTTGACACCATTTTCACACAATGTGTTGGGGCATATAATTAGTTGAACAACAAGATATGAGACACAGTTACAATCACCAAATCATGGTACAGAAACTGCACTGGTAAAATAGTAAATGACTTGTGGGTTAATGCGGACAGTGGCCATATACCTGTTCCTGTTCTTAGACTTGAATGCAGCATTTGATACCACTGATCACACTATTCTTATAAATTGCCTTGGTCAATGGGTGGGCTTCTCCGGCAACGTCTTAAATTGGTTTCAGTCTTACTTAACAGGTAGAAAATTCTTTGTTAGTTGTGGTGATTATACCTATAATCCTGACGCACTTGGCTCTTTGATCCTGTGTCTTACTTATATTTCCGAATGGTTGAGCAGTAACTTTCTCAAACTAAATAAGGGGAAAACAGAAATCTTAGTGATTGGCAAAAATGGATATCGTGAGGGTATTAGAAATAAATTTGATGCCTTAGGTTTAAAAGTCAAGTCAGAGGTAAAGATTCTGGAGGTAATTATTGACTCTGATCTAAATTTTAAATCACATATTAATCAGATTACTAAGACTAAAGTTATACCTCTCATAACACTTCAAGACACTGAAAAATTTGTTCACGCTTTTGTTTACAGTCAACTAGATTACAGTAATACACTCCTTACATGACTACCTAAGACAGACATCAATCTGTTACAGTTAATGCAGAATGCGGAAGCAAGAATCTTATCTAAAAAAAGAAAATCTGGGAACATTTCACTAATTTTAGAGTTGTTACATTTGTTACCTGTGTTATTTAGTATTGACTTTAAAATACTACTAATAGTTTGCAAAGCCATAAATAATCTTGTCCTGTCTTATATTTTTAAATTTTTGTCCCCTTACACTCCGAGTCATAACCTCAGATCTTCAAATGAAGGTCTGCTTATAATTCCAAGAGCCAGCTTGAAAAGAAGTGGTGAGGCGGCTTTTTGCTGTTATGCACCTAAAATCTGGAATACTTTACCAATAGAAATTCATCAGGCTAATACTGTAGAACAATTTAAAAAACTGCTAAAAACCAATTATTTTAAACGGCTTTTTTGAAGATTTAGTTGTATCCCTATTATACTGTATTGGCATTGAATTATCTTTTTCCTCTGGGTTCAGCAATTCCATACTAATGTGTACTATTCTCTGCTGTCTTTCTGGTTCTTCTGTAGTAGCGATCTGCCACATCACCACCTGATCAAGATACCATGCCGCCCCTTGTGTTTATGGATTGAATGGTGGGTGCCCCAGATGTCCACATGACCATCACCATCAATTTCTTCCATGTGAATCCTGAAAACCATATGTTAGGGAGAATGCAAAGAGGGGGCTGGGTGGTCCTTTGGATTTGGAATCCCTTCAGATTTTTTTTCTCCAGCCTAACTACAGTATTTTTTTTGTTTTTTCTGTCCTCCTGGCCATTTGACTTTACTTTTTTCTTTGTTACATACTGTATAATATTATTGTCTAATGTTGTTTGTTTATGTTTTATATTAATTTCTTTCTATTCCATTTTGTAAAGAACATTGAGCTACATTGTTTGTATGAAAATGTGCTATATAAATAAATGTTGTTCTTATTGTTGTTGTTGTGTTAAAGAAACCAGTGAGAACACAAGCAGCAAAATTTTATGGATGTTTTTTAATGTCAATAATCCAGACAAGCACATCTGGCAGGATGTGCCAGATCATGACATACTTGCTATGACTGCATTTTTAGAATCATTACATATATTACTAGTTTAATATCTCGAAAATGTGATATAGCACACACACATACATTTTACTTTTTGCATGCTGTGCACACAGAAAAAGCTTTACCATAATATTGTGTAAACTATGCTAAATTGCATAAGAATGTAAAAAGCCACAGTGTCCCATGGTACCTATTGCAACTGCAGTTTCTCTGGCATCTCCTGTGATCATTTTCACTGACACTCCAGACTGATGCAGCATATCAATAGCTTCTTTAACACCTTCTTTGGGTGGGTCGATAATGCCAATGAGACCAAGAAAAGATAGTCTTCCCAATTCTGGTCCAGAAGCTAGTGCTAAGACTACAAAGTCAGGTAGAAAAAATAAATTGTTATACATTATGTTTAGGTATGTGAAGAGAGATTAAAAATTAAAAGTAACAAAGGAGGGAAATTTGAAAACAACTACTGTACCCCGCAGCCCCAATCTGCCAAGCCTCTTCTCTTCATTTATGTACACAGTCTTTATCTGAGGTGTAAGGGGAACAGGTAGTCCACTGCTGTTATAATCACTGCAATATTCAATCACACCTTCAAAAGCACCTTTCATGAAATACTTCTCATCTGCTTCCTACAAAAAAGATATTACACAGGTACGTTTTTATTTAGGAATGGTGATCGGTGAAATAATTGAAAATTTGAAATTAGAATGGAACTGGTGGATATTTTCAAAAAAAATGCTAAGATTGCAAATGTAATAATGAATGATGATGGTCATACAGACAGTTTTTCTCCTAAATCAGGTGCTTATAGTCTTGGTGTTTGAAAGATGGCTTTATTTACTCAATCTACTATTTTGTGAATTAGACAGATTTCCTCATATGTGCATTTTCTGAATAATGCACTTTTTTTGAATGCTGACTGTATTATATTTGTAAACTAGTCATTTAGCCCGTTACAATAACGGGCGCTAGAACAGTAGTGCATAAACATTAGTAGGAACAGTCTATATTAAATGGCAAGGGGCTTTGACCTCATTCTTTTTGTTGGTCGTATTTTTCTTTCTTTCAGCCTTTCTTTTGTTGATGTTTACTTGCTGAGCTGACCGTTCTTCGTGGGCTGCTGCCGTGTATTGTGTGTCTTTAATTTTCTGTGACAGTAATACTGTCTTGTACGGCTCTATTCAATAAGGGCGCGCACAAAAAGGTGAGCTTCAAAAGGGCGACCTCAATTGAGCGCGGCGAATAAAGGCGTTCGTAGATAATTTATTTCAAATGGCCCTGGAATATGTGAAGAGCAACAAAGGTGCAGATGTTTATTTACCCTATTTTATTCATAGGGTCAGTCTGACAATAGACAAAGCAGATGTTGAAAGGGCTATAGGTTTCAACTTGAAGAATAAAACAGTTCTCCTACCTGACTCTTGCTTGAACATTTCACTGCCATCCATTTCTGTTCAGAGCTAAAAGGAAACTCTTTAATTCTGATGTAGCAATCCTTAACAGCATCAATATCCATCTGTAAGATAACCAGTAACTTTAGTGTTTGATTCAATGACCTCAGGTACAATATAACTTCAAGTTTGCTGACGCAAGTTCTAGTGATATTCATTCACAATCAAGGATTCAATAAATATCAACTTTCAAAGAGACATATAAATTAAGTATCTTTGTGCAAAGGCATCAAAATGTATCTATGTCAATAGAATTGCACTAAAACACACCTCTGGGCACTTAAAAAATGCTTCTAACCTTACCCACTCAAAGCAAAAATGACATAATAAAGGGTGGTCAAACAGAAGAAGTAGACAGTCTTTTGAGACTAGGCTGAAACTGACCCCTATCAATATCCATGACTTAAAATAGTACCAAGAAAGTGTAGTCCATCATTGATCATGGGCTATAATGGTACCTATTTTATGGAAAATGGTTATTAAACATCAGTCAGGTGTCATAATATTTAGATAATGGGACTAACATTGTATCCAGTTTTTCAACTTGGACCAAAACTGCACTCAGACTTGAGTAACAGGACTAAAACACAAAACTCTGTTGAGCTGCTGAATCAGAAGCACATCTGCCTTAAGACATTAAGAGCACTCATGCTTTGATAGATTAATCAGAACCATATACTTAGTCTGCAGCACAAGAACAGAAGTCATAACTATTTTTGTGTCAAATGAACCAACAGCTTTAGGCAGTGAGCCAGAAATCACAATAGCTTCTAGTCAGTTAGACTGGAAATGTACGCCATCATAGGGAGCAACGACGAAAGTAGACCCAATGCTGGGTAGTGGCAAATAAATTAATTTCCTCTTTGGATATTGTCACAGGAGGCTGGGGGTCCCTGCCGGGACGCCTGGAAGGACCAGGAAGTGGTCTATACATCCCCCGGGCCACAAGGGGGCAACCTCCCTGGATGTTGAGGGGACCACGGGGAAGGAGCAAGGAGGCTCAAGCCCACTGGGGCCCATGGCCACCGCCAGGGGGCACCCCGAGTGTCATGGAGATCGACACTTCTGCCACACCTGGAAAGGTGGACGAAGGACTTTTAAGGAACGTCTGGAGTGCTTCCGGGTGCAAGGGCAGCACTTCCGCCACACCAGGAATTGCTGCCGGAAGAACGTCATCGAGCACCTGGAGCACATCTGGGTGGAAATAAAAGGGATCGCCTTCCTACAATCAGGGAGCTAGAGTCGGGAGCGGGAGCAGAAGAAAGGCGGTTCAAGAACATTGGGAAGACGGCCCGTGTTAACACTGATTGGTGCAGGAGCATTGTGTGTTGTGTGGACTTTATTTAATAAACATGTGTTTTATAAAGTGTTGGTGTCTGTCTGGCGGTGTTCGGACCCGTCTCTCACAATATGCATGCTAATACCAGATTAATTCCTGGGTAACTGTTGCCAAAAAGGTTCTTGCATTTTTCTTGTCAATCAGAATCTCTTTTAAAGTTTTGGTACACAGCAATAGACATTGTATCTCAACAAAGTAATCTAAGATGTAACTTTATATTTTCCCACAATGTGAGATATGGTTTACCATTTGGCTCTAGAGTCAAGTGTAATCATCTTTCCAGTCTCCAAATATATATAGCTTTGGTTCAAGGTTTTTATTGTGAAAATTTTCTATTTCCTTCTCTAGACTGATTATGCATTTACACCATATTTGCTAAGTATATTTGCTGTGCAGAAAATCAAACTATTCATCTTTCATAATATACCTTTGAACAAATATCATAAGCAAGATGTCTTAATTACCATCACAAGGAAACAGAAACTGAGTGTGCATTTACATACTGCAGTATTTCTCACAAATCTCTTTGTGCCATTTATAAAATTTTTTGTTTATTTATCTTGACCTTGACTGACAGGAGATCTACATAAGACTGCATAGAGAACATCTGCCAGTTGAATCTTTTGTCAGATTCGTTATCTAACCCAGTGCAGATAGCATGTATGTCTTGGATTCAGCTCCCACCTTACTCAAACATTCATTCATATATTTTCCAAGTCCGCTTGACACATGTTAATTACTACACTTACAGTACCTTCATTGCAAGTGTAATTAGGGCTCCTTCAGTTGGCTGTCCCATCAAAACTCCATCCTTAACAAGAGCGTTATTGCAGACACTGCCAGCCTATAAAACATTTGAAATGATTAACAAGAGAAGTAGCTACTTTCTAGTTATTGTCTGTTCTCACCTGTCCATGTAAGTTTCTGTTATTAAAGAACAGAAATGTTTAGTGTTCAAAAAGTTTTAATTCTTTTAAAAACTGAAATTTACAAGTCAGATTAACTTCTGGGGGGAAGTCTGATGCAAACATAAATACATAAATAAAACACAAGACAAGCAGATTTCTCTTTCATTTCAAATATCCATCCATCCATTACCAAATATACTAAATCTAGTTTAGTGTTCTGGAAATTGGAGCCTATCTCACGGAAGCTAGCAACTCATGAGGTACCAGTCCATCCAATTAAAATCACCAAATGACCTAATGCAAACATATAAGTCACCAGATGACCTAATACGCATGTCTCTGGGATGAAGACAAACCTGGTATAGGGGAAGAAAACACACACACTGGGGGAATATACAGGTGATAATGACTGTGACACTTTCCTTTTAAATATGATATTGTAAAAAAAAAAAGAGTCATAATTAATAAACACTTGTTTGGAGCCAGTAAAACTGCTTACCTGACACATGCTTGCCAAGTCTAAGACACATTTCCTGACATAGGATAAGGCAAGATTTGCTTATATTAGCAAGTGCTAAGGTTCTCTCTTTCATTATTAGAATAAACCATCAATTCATTCATCGGTTTTTCTTTTCAGGGTTACAAGAGAGTGCAAGTATATCTAAGCAGACTTGAATACACAGCAGAAACCAGTGCTGGATGGGGCACCAGACCACTGCAAGGCACACTCATGCACACACATACAAAATTGTTAATAATAGGTAAATTTAGAACCATAATTTAAACTAATACAAATGACTTTGAAAAATGGGAAGAAATATCAGCTCCAAAAAAAACATCCCTGTAAGGTATCAGAAATTAGCACTAAAGCACTTGCTGTCTAATGTAGGGATGAAAAAATAAATAAATCAGGGCTACTTAAAAAATGCTAAATGAATGAATAAAACCAATTACTGATTTTTGCTTTTTTTCATGTTTGGACAAGAATGTCACTTTTCCTTTTAAGTCATAAATCAATTTTGTGGCTGCACTTACTTTTTATTAAAAACCTGTAAAAACCTACCTCTACTAGTTTCCCAAGTGAAACATTGGAGAATCCTTTAGCAACCTCCCCTCCCGGCATGATTAAAACTGCACCATTCTTCTTATATCCCACTCCTGTCACCTAATTCGCAAGACAAAATTATATTAATATTATAGCTGACTAACTTGATAGTGTTATGACATAGTAAATGATGGGACCCATCTGTTACATAATTAACAGGAGTGATACTGTAAAGATTGACATGAAAAAAACATTTTGTTTTCCTTGGAAAAAGCTGTCGCAGTTATTTTAACTTTTTAAAAATATTGCTTTCTTACATTTGCAAAAAATAATTCTTGAACTTTAATTATTATAAACAATTTAGCACAGTAAGCAAGTTCATATAAATATACACAAAAAAGTAAAGTAAATAAATAGTTGCCTGAAATAAATATCTATCTTAGATGAAAAAATACATAAAATGGTGTATTAGATTGGAAAGTGGTACATTGGACAAAATGGTATTCATTTAAAGTAGAAAGTCAAATGCTATCATTAAAAAGTTGTCATTCTCTTTAAAAAGCTATCTCTGTAAATTAAAACCCTTTTCTGATTGTATCACCTTCTGAAACCATCTGAAAGTTTATTTATGTTGCAGTACATGGGCTAAACAAAAAAAAAAAAATATGTTTCTGGTCTGACTTTGGTCTCAGTAAAGCAGAGTAAAGAAACCTTTTTTTCCACTAAAATAACTGACTAACTTGCTGCGAAAAAATAATATTATAGGAAAATAAAGATAATTGTATGATGTCATTTTAACACTCTGTCAAAATACAGACACACCTAATATATTTACCTAAAGAATGAGTTATTCCATTTCTTCTTTTTATGTCACTCTGCTTTGCTACCTGTCTTAACTGCTCAAATAACCATTTGTCTACCTGAAAGTAATCCCAGTTCAGTTACAAAACTGACAGGTACCTTGTTAAATAAAGAATTCAAAATGAGTGAAGATTTGCAAAACAACAATAAAGTTTATCAGTTTGAACATTCGATATCTTGTCTTCGTAGTGTATTCAATTGAATATAGGTTGAAAAGGATTTGCAAATCATTGTATTCTGTTTTTATTTACGTTTTACACAACGTCCCAACTTCATTGGAATTGGGGTTGTATTAAGCTATGTTTGCTACTTTAGATTTTAGCTACTTTTGAATCAAAATATGGTTTTATATTTTTAATAGTTTATATACACAATGTCACTTATCAGCTGATATTATTTCCAGGCATTCATGAATCTCAAAACATTTTGGTAGAACCTTACTGTATGAAAAAAATATTTAATTTACTTGAAACTTTAACAAATTGTTTCAAGGGTCTGAATATACTGAATCATAAAACCTCTGTTCTTTTTGTCCTGTTGCTTTGAAGTCTAGTGTTGTCTACTTTGTGAAGTGCAATGTGAAGGTTTACTCTGTGAAAGGTGCTCTATGACAGGGGTAGGCAACGTCGGTCCTGGAGTGCCACAGTATGTGCAGGTTTTTGTTCCAACCCAGTTCCTTAACGAGAACTGAGTTATTGCCGATGAAGCACATATTGCTTAAGTGACATTTTAATGCTTCATTTTAGTGGTCTCGCTTGTTAAGGTTCTCCAACCTTAATTGCTTATTTCAATCTTAAACTGCTGCATTCAGTGTTTTAATTGCTCCTTATTAGCAATAAGATGTAAAACAGGGGTAGGCAATGTCGGTCCTGGTGAGCCGCAGTGGCTACAGGTTTTCATTCCAACCCAATTGCTTAATTAGAAACCAATCATTGCCAATCTCAGACCTTATTTAATTTTATGGCTTGTTAGTCTGTGCAATGTAAGGCTTTTATATCGTAGATTTTTTTCCTTTCCAAGGATATCATCCAAATGATTTGAAGCCTAAAACAGATAATTTTCAGTCTGTCACATTTTTCTATTAAGTGTTTTATTAAATCAAACCGTGCATGATGAACACACACAGATGTAATTGGAAAAAAGCTAGATGGAGAACTGCTGGCTGCTTTGTCTTTTACATCTTATTGCTAATAAGGAGCAATTAAAACACTGAATGCAGCAGTTTAAGATTGAAATAAGCAATTAAGGTTGGAGAACCTTAACAAGCGAGACCACTAAAATGAAGCATTAAAATGTCACTTAAGCAATATGTGCTTCATCAGCAATAATTGAGTTCTCGTTAAGGAACTGGGTTGGAACAAAAACCTGCACATACTGTGGCACTCCAGGACCGACGTTGCCTACCCCTGCTCTATGAAATACTGGACACGTGGCTGGCTGTTGGTTCTTTGCGAACATGTGTTTGATGAATTCTGCATGAAAACCATTGTCTCCCAGTGGATCAATTTCATTGAAATTTGCCTTACATATTCTTTATGGAAATGTTTTGGGAAACTTTGGTTTTATCTGAGATATTTCAAACAGAGCACATTACACACATTTGCCAGGAACTCTAAATTAAAAAGCAATGAAAATTTTCCAGATTTGTTTATTTTATGAAATGGAAATATTTTGTGTTACCTCAATTACTGATTAACTTACTTTTTGAAGAGTACTCTTTCAACTTTTATATCTTCCTATTCTATACATCTGACAGTCACTCACTTACAGCAAAACAAATCCTGAGAACAAGTTATTGAAACACCAGCAGAGTGGCACACTAGGACTAAAATTAGCCATAAACACTTCAAAACCAGATAACAAATGAATTGTTATGTTAATTTATGCAGTTTTTATGATGATATTGTAGATTATAATAAAAACATGTATCCTATGTACTGTACTAATATATTAAATTACATTCTATTATCATTGCTATTTTTGAATATGACTCATGGTTACAAAATTATTTTATAACCAAAAGTGTAATATCTCTGTCTTTGATGAAGTAAATAAATTCCAAAATCCTCCCACTCAGCATTTAACTAAGTCCCCAAATGTATCTAAAAGTTACACCATGCACACATTCTTTAACTCTTTAGATCTTAGGGTGGTATAAACTGACCTTAAAAATGTGTTTAAGTGTTATGATAAAGGAACAGTCTCTTGAACAGCAGTATTTATGTTTGCTTTACAGACTGTGAACTGAAGTGTTCCAGTTGCATTGTTAGTGTATAAAAGATCTGTTTGAAACATATTGTGTAAAACACAAATGTGGTTAACAGAGTAAGTAAAGTCAATCTGTTATAATAAAAATGTACCTTATACTTATGTTAAACATCATATTTGTGGACTTAACCAGTTTTCATAATGGTATATTAAATGGTTTCCTGTGCCTTAGCTGCAGAGTTTGAGGCTTTTAGTACTTCTCTGAACAGCAAGTTGTCATAGTCTAGTATGAGCCTTCTTCTTTTCAGATTGTCTTATCCAAAATATACACAGATACTCCACCCTTTTAATATATAACTGTGTTACAACCTTTGGTTCATTTTTCTTTGCGTCATTAAGATTTTTTTTAAGTTTTTCCATCTCATAGCAGTTATCTGGCAAAAAAGATAAATAGGTTGATCTCACCTTCTGTCAAGGATTATCCCAAGTTAATTCTATACCACTAAATCAAATATGTAAAACTATCTGTGTAAGCCCATGCTATAAAAAGCACGGGGTCCTAGAAACTATTGAAATCGTCAGAAAAAAAATTGAAATGTAGAGATGTCAGGTAATTGAAAGGAACTACTACTCTAGGCATCTCTCTCCTTGGAGATTTCGTTTTACCGACATGCTCGCATTCGCTTGTGTTTTAGCGGCTAAGCGACTGTCTTTCTTCAGAAGTTTTGTTTTGCGGTGGGAGGAAAAGTTAAAGGGATAGCGTTTTGCTGATGTGCTCACCTCACTTTTGTACTAGCCACTAAGTGAGTAACTCTTTCTTCGGAAGTTTTGTTTTGCCGATGTGCTTGCATCACTTGTGTATTAGCGTCGGGAGGAAAAGTAAAAGGGATAGCGTTTTGCTGATGTGCTGACATCGCTTCTGTATTAGCAGCTAAGTTAGTGACTTTCTTCAAAGGTTTCATTTTGCCGACGTGCTGGCCTCGCTTGCGTATCCTTGGTGGTGGAGCCCTTACCCTGACTCCACCTCTTACTTCTGGGGCAGACAGATACACACACTTCCAGGCATAGACGTTTATATATATGTTGTATGTTATAAAAATATTTAAAAAGCCTGGCCTTTAGGTAATTAATCTATACTGACAAGAAACTGGTGTGCAAATGTGCTACCCTATTTTTGAAACTGATAACCATAATTTGCTATCCCTGTTAGCCTCCTCTATGCTTGCATGGCCTTACCTCTTACTATGGGCCAAAAATAAAGAAAGCTATCCAGAACTAATTAAACTTTATTATGCTGGCAAAATGAACAAAGATAAACAGTTTCAACCTAGGTTTAACTGCTAAATTCCTATTGTACAAATATAAAATAATGTATGCACATCCATTCACAACTTTACTACAATTCATAACATTCATATGTGTTATTAGAGTTTATTAAGAGATTCTTAACTTATTCCAACTGCTAATCCATAACAGAGAATAGCAGAAAACAAACAGCATCTTTTGCACTGTAAACTTTGTAGGAAAAAAATAATTACCAAATACATCATTTTGTAAAATGTAGGCAACTAAATGAATGCTGGTTTGCAATGCCATTTTTAATAGTCCTTTTTTGTATGAATCACATAAATCATATATTCTGGGGACATTTTGATGAAGTATTCTTTTTTTCTCAGAAATATAACGTGCAGCATATTTATTAAAAAGTTCTAAAGAATGTTTGACCATTTAACATGTGCAATAAAAGGATGTCCATCTCTCTTCATTAAATCACTTATTTTTAACATAAAATAAACTTTATTTTATTGGGCACAGTACAAATAACATAAAGGAACAAACTTTGTTCAAAGAAAGACTGGCCCTCTAAACTAACAAAGCACTTAGTGAGACTAGGCTGCAGTCACACTGTACCTGAAAAACAATTATGCTGTAAAAGAAATATATATTGTATGTATTATATGCTGTGGATGCTAGGAGCTACAGCACTTATTTACAGATGACAATACTAAAAGTAACGCTGCATATTCACACCTCTCTTATATTTTCCCTCCAACTTTCTAAGTGAGCATTGTCCTAATCTACACCCGACTGAGACTCACCTAGGTGAGGTGAAGAACTCTTCTTTAAGCCAGATGCAGGAGTACTTTAAGCATGTCAGCACCGTAGCCAGGAAACACTTGGAAGGTCAGGAAAAGCGTCCATCTGAAAGGAGCGTTTTTTCCTTCCAACAGCACCCAAGGGCCCCAAAATGTCTTTTTCCAAAACTACAGTTCTCATGCAGCACTGTGTTCAAACAGCAGTCATGCTAGAAGGTTACTGCTACTCTGCATACCGGGGGAACATATGGGCTTGAAAGACAATCTCCCTCTGTCCTTCTGTCATTGTAGCCTACTGACTCTAAAAGGGAACAGTAATCATCCCATTCAGAATGCCAATCCACATTGTCAATCTATCTTGTGCAATGGACCATGAAAATGAACATAAGCACCCATATCATGAAGACCACCCATCCCATCTGTCCTTTAAAATAGGCCTCCCAGCTAAGTACAGAAGCACCTGGGAAAGATGTCAGTCTATCTGTGTCTGTGAAACTGAGGAAATTGATGGATCGATGGTGTAGTGAACCTCATTTGATCAATATTTGATGTCAGTATCACATCATTTCTATCATTATGCTAAGATCAGGCCCACTCAGTTTCTAGTATCAGACATGTGATGGAGACGATAAAGCATGTAGTGACATTCTTAAACCCGGGCCAAGTACCTGTCATCCCTGCTAATCACTCAATATATGCCATGGCATAACAGATTCAGTGGCACTATCCTGAGCAATATGGGGAAGAAAAATGAAATATGGCCATCATCTTGAAATTTTTCGAGGCCAGCACCTATTTGTAAAAATATAGATAAAGTAGAATCTACATGCCAAATTTCATGCTTCTATCACCATTTGAAGGATTGTTACACTTATCTGCTTCACTAATGATATCAGAATGAATCAGGCAGGGGTGCAGAATCTCTTATGCAGAATCAATTTGTTTAACTCACTGTATACATTTCAGGGCCAAGCTGAGCTGTGGCCTACCTAGCAGCATCAAGTGCAAGAAAGTAGGTAAACCTGGACAAATAAGCGGATGTCTAGCTGAGTACACTAACTCAAAGCAGACAAATTTGAATGTTGGTTTTTGGATGTGACAATAAACTGGCCAACCTAGGTAAATTACCAAGGAAGAATTTACAAACTACTCCAGACACTGCTCAAGAGGGGAATCAACCCTTATTTTCTAGCTGTGCTGCGTTATACTATACCTAATTGTTCTAACCTTGTCTTTTCCTTTATAATTCTTATGCAAACTAAAACAGAGTGCATTAATGTATTTATTCTCCAAACCCACTGGAATCAAAGGGGAGGACATAGTATGTAAGTCCCTAAATCAGTAGAAGTCACTGATTTAGTATAACTTGAGTAGAATGAGCAAGGAAACAAGCAAAAAAAAATAACATAACAGAACCCTGTAATTATACTGTACACAGAAAACCATTAAAACAAATGGATAGATGATTCTAGTGAGACAAATTTGGGGCAGATGTAGCATTGATTGTGATAAACATCTAGATGATGACAGAAACAAGCTGAAGCTCTGTACTTAGCCCTGCTGAAACTGTATGTTTAAGATCAGCTAGGAAAGTTACAAGACATAATCATAAAAAGCTCAGATGTTGCTTTTTTGAAAATTGTGTGCAATTATACTTCTCACACCACATCTTGAACTAACCCTTAGGTTATCATTTTTGGCATCATTTTTTAGTGTTGATATTGTTTTTTACCTCTGGCTTTGCATATTGGATTTCTGTCAGTTCAACTTAATTATTTTGTTCTTGTTTAGATTTCCTATTTTTAACATTTTGTCTATTTTTAGATGCAACTGGTCAGCATGCGCAGTGCTTAAAAATGTACAAAATAACACCTCATCTCCATATCAGCTCCTCAACTTTATTCCCCCTCCTCCATCATTTGACTGTTTTATAATAAATATTGCTTAGCAGATACAGTGAGATGGGGCTCGGGTGAGTTATACTTAAATGTTAGGACTAAGGGCAGAGACCCAGTTTATCCTATAAATGAAGGCTGGGCTATGATCAGGGGAATAAAGGGAAAGGAGAGAAAAAATATATCTTCCACAAGATGCAACCATTTTAATACCACAAATCAGAAGCAAAAAAGTACCTAATAAGGTATTGCAGGGCATAACTAGGAAACACTGTTAAAGAAATACAGAACAAGAAAAGGCAACTGGAAGAAATATTGTTGGTAACAGCAGAGTGAACATTAACTCGAGAGTTTTCTGCCATACAAGTATTGACACAGCAGTCCAGGTGGAGATGTAATAAATAAAAAGGCAAACAGGATACAAGTTTGTATAGTATATCTTTATGCAGGATAGGTTTAAAGAGTTTTGGCATAAAGTTTGCTGAATGAAGAATGTTAAGGCAGCACCTTGTAGCTTTTGTGCAGCTTTGATCTCCAAACCAAAATGCTAATGTAGCATAATGGCATTGGAAACCCTTCATAGGTGTGTCATTTGGGAATCAGATATGACTGATGGATTGGGATTACTAAGGAATATGAGATAAAGAAAAAAAAATTAAACCCAACTAAAATATTAACATGATAAAGTTGTTACATTAAGTTGGCAGCAGCTTTCAACATAAAATAAAATCTACAATTAACATACAAAAACAGTAAATATATTAAATCAGCTACTATTCACAGTTATGTAATACAATAAGTCTCCATCAGGATGCTGAGCCTCAATGTGATCTTGCATAGTAAATGCAAAGTAAAAAGACCTGAGTAAACAATTTTCACCAAGCTTTTCATATATCTGTACTTTTAATGTTCATTTGTGCTTATCTTTCTATTCACCTTTTGATTCAAAGACAAAATCAATGCAAAGTGAATTAATTATTCTATTTAATGTGCTAATGCTGTTTTGCATAATTTCAAAAAGGATAATTTTTTCAAAATACATAACAATATAATATTGTTCTGTTCAAATAGAAATTTCTAAAAGTCTTGTTGGGTTAATTTCATTTAATAAGACCACGGTGCCCGTCAGCTATTGTTTCAGTGTCTGGCCATTCTATTCTCTTTTATGTTATGTAATTCCCCTTGGGATTAATAAAGTATCTATCTATCTATCTATCTATCTATCTATCTATCTATCTATCTATCTATCTATCTATCTATCTATCTATCTATCTATCTATCTATCTATCTATCTATCTATCTATCTATAAATTTAACAGACTGGTCATTTACAATATGCAGTTATATCACCACTTCTTTACCTAATATACTGTACCTAACAATAAACTACAGTACTTGAAATATAGGAAGATAAGTGCTGCTCCATGAAGCTGGACCCCAGATAATAAGTTTATAATACCTCAGCATGTACACCATCAGCTGTAAACAGTCGTGTAGCAGTCATCTCATTGGCTGTTAATGTGCCCGTTTTGTCAGAACAAATCACATTGCAGCAGCCTAAAAAAACATTTGTATATATTTTTAGACTTAACACTGAGCTATAGAAGAGTGAAAGCAATCGCACACAAAAGATATTTCACAATCTTTATTTACATCAACAAACAATGTTGGTGCATGTGAATCAGATGAAACCTTTTGCATTGCTATACTAAAACTTAATCTGTCAGAAAAAGTAATGAGAATAAGAAATGGTGAAAAACATTGTTTGTGAATGGCTAACTCCATTCTGTCATGAGATATCACATTGCAGCTTACAGGTTTGTTTCAAAAAGAAAGGGAGGTGGTGACTAACCTAATGTTTCAACAATAGGAAGTTTCTTGACAATAGCCCTCTTCTTTGCCATTCTCATCACACCCAGAGCCAAAGTTACAGTGACAACAATCGGTAGACCTTCTGGAATAGCAGCAACTGCCAGGCTGTTCAAAATATAAAGAAATTCACTGTTAAGATTCTCATTTCAATAAGTCTTTTAGTGAATGGAACAGTTTTAGGGATGCCAGTAAGTTTAAACTAATCTACTGCACCATAATTAACAATGGTACAGATTTCTATTTTTCAAAATATATTTGGATAACAGTATAATGTAATGTTGTAGAATACTCTCATTTAAATGTCACTGTGGAACCAAGAAGAAATACAGTCAATGTAACTGGCAAAATTGAGCGGGAGACACTTGTGTGAAGCTAAAACACTGACATGGTCTTGTGTCACCTGCACTGATTTCAGTCTTGTGTACTGATTCTCTGTAATGAGTGTCTGAGTCTGTTGGTGAATGGGTGCATATCAAAAAAGGAAAGATTTACAAGCGCAGACTCATACATGTGTTCTGCAATATGAATTCAAGACCACAGTTGTGCCATATCAGTTATGAAGAAATAGCTGCACATGGGTCAAAAGGCTAATGTTTGGGACAACAACATTTATTTATATAGCACATTTTCATTCCATAGAGCTGAAAGTGCTTTGGGAGAGTACTTTGTATGTCATGTCAATTTATGTTTTTGCTCAACAAAAAGTTGATCACAAGATGTCAAAAAGAAAATTACAAGAAAAGAAAAAACAAATAAGATTAGGTAACAATATTAATGAATAAGTAACAAAGAAAAAAATAAATACATCCATATGATCTTATTAAACATTGATATATAATTAGTAAAAGATTAGCATCCTTACATACAATATCACAATATAATTCCCTAAAGATGAGTGATAAGGTCAGATGGCAAGGAGGACAGAAAAAGGAAAATAAAAACTCCAGTTAAGCTGGAGAAAAAAACAAAATAAAACAAAAAAAGACAGCTCAGCTCCACAGGGCAACACCAGGCAACACAAATATCATGGTTCTGTAGGCACCTTTCCTCCCTGTATAATCAAATATCATGCTTGAGTTCTGGCTAAATCAATAGAAACATTTAATTATAAACATCCTAAAATATTTCAAAGACAGTCATTATTTTGTGTGGAGGATTGCCGGCTTTCCAGTCCGGCCCTCACCCCCAGGCTGCTAGGAGGAGCCCTCCGGACAGCATATTGGTGCCCCGAGTTCCAGCAGGGCCTCATGGACTCTGTAGTTTTTATACACAGCCCTGCTGGATACCTTGGGGGCCGCCAGGAGTCGCTGTAAGGGGGCTGGTGGACTCTTGTATGCCCTATAACCTGGGAGTACATCTCAGTCACGTGACTGGAAGAAGCGACGTGCTCCCGGGATGAAGAAAAGGACTGTTTGCCCTGACCCGGAAGGAAAATGGACTTGTGGGTTTGGCTTGGAGCCACTTCCGGGTCAGGGGCTATAAAAGGACTCTGGGAAGCCCAGAACACTGAGCTGAGCTGGGAGGTAGGGTGGCGACATGTCTGGGCGAGGAGGAGAGTTATTGAGAGAATAGTGAATTGTGTTAATGAGTGTGTGGAGGAGAGTGCTTGGTGCACTACGGTATTATAATAAAAAGAATTATTATTATACTTTCACCTGGTCATCAGAGTGGTACCTGAGGGTTCGAGAGGTGGACACAAGCCTCATCTGTTACATTTGTCACACAACTGCTACTTGTGCTTCATTATGGTTTAAAGTTGGAGTGCTTTTGATAGGGTATAGCAGATACAGAACAAAATTTCTGCAAAGTTTTCTGATAACAGAATTGCAAACAACCAGTTTACATCATCACATGAGCTATTGCACAGATTCCATTTTGTGTCACACACACTGTTAGTGGCTCTGTCTCCATACTGGTCACCAATAGGTGTTGTCTGAAGTAAGAGCAAACTAATGCTCACAAGATATGTTGAAGGTTACGTAAATTTGAAAATTATTTGAAAGTGAGTCCATAAGTAATGAGGACAATATAAACTTGAGTCAACTTTGATTTTGTAATTCAGCAAACACATTGTTTTTGTTTTTGTTTTTTCAAAGTGGACAGTGTCCAAACTTAAAAGTATTAAACTGCTTGTTTATTCATTTCAAAGACTTGTGTGAAGATGAAGCCAATAGCATTTGCATTAGACACAAGAAAGGAACTACCATCATAGAAAACATTTGGCACAGTTTAGCACAGTTTAGCCCTTGCATGCTTGTTAGTTTTTGGAAAGTAATGATCTATCCATTTATCTTTTGTTTTAACCCCCTCAATCGATTCCAATGCAGGGTCTCAGGAGTAGTGAGAGGCAGGAAGCAAAGTTGCTAGTCCATCTCAGGACTTACTCACCCATGCCTGGGATTAATAAAGTATCTATCTATCTATCTATCTATCTATCTATCTATCTATCTATCTATCTATCTATCTATCTATCTATCTATCTATCTATCTATCTATCTATCTATCTATCTATCTATCTATCTATCTATCTATCTATCTATCTATCTATCTACAGTCACTTACACAGGACCAACTGACCCAACATGCCATATTTCAGATTTAGGCAGAAAGCCCATAAAGAGGCAGGAAGAAAATGAAAACTCCACAGAGGGACCTGATGCCATTAAACTGTAACTACGGTTAGGACCATAAATATTTGGACAGAGACAATTTTTTCTAATTTTGGTTCTGTGCATTACCACAATGCATTTTAAATAAAACAACTCAGATGCAGTTGAAGTGCAGACTTTCAGCTTTAATTCAGTGCGGTGAACAAAACGATTGCATAAAAATGTGAGGCAACTAAAGCATTTTTTTAACACAATCCCTTCATTTCAGGGGCTCAAAAGTAATTGTATAATTGACTCAAAGGCTATTTCATGGGCAGGTGTGGGCAAGTCCGTCGTTATGTCATTATCAATTAAGCAGATAAAAGGCCTGGAGTTGATTTGAGGTGTGGTGCTTGCATGTGGAAGATTTTGCTGTGAACAGACAACATGCGGTCAAAGGAGCTCTCCATGCTGGTGAAAGAAGCCATCCTTAAGCTGTGAAAACAGAAAAAACCCATCCAAGAAATTGCTACAATATTACGAGTGGCAAAATCTACAGTTTGGTACATCCTGAGAAAGAAAGCAAGCACTGGTGAACTCAGCAATGCAAAAAGACCTGGACATCCACAGAAAACAACAGTGGTGGATGATCGCAGAATCATTTCCATGGTGAAGAGAACCCCCTTCACAACAGCCAACCAAGTGAACAACACTCTCCAGGGGGTAGGTGTATCGATATCCAAGTCTACCATAAAGAGAAGACTGCATGAAAGTAAATACAGAGGGTGCACTGCAAGGTGCAAGCCACTCATAAGCCTCAAGAAAAGAAAGGCTAAATTTGACTTTGCTAAAGAACATCTAAAAAAGCCAGCACAGTTCTGGAAAAACATTCTTTGGAAAGATGAAACCAAGATCAACCTCTACCAGAATGATGGCAAGAAAAAAGTATGGAGAAGGCGTGGAACAGCTCATTATCCAAAGCATACCACATCATCTGTAAAACACGATGGAGGCAGTGTGATGGCTTGGGCGTGCATGGCTGCCAGTGGCACTGGGACACTAGTGTTTATTGATGATGTGACACAGGACAGAAGCAGCCAAATTAATTCTGAGGTGTTCAGAGACATACTGTCTGCTCAAATCCAGCTAAATGCAGTCAAATTGATTGGGAGGTGTTTCATGATACAGATGAACAATGACCCAAAACATACAGCTAAAGCAACCCAGGAGTTTATTAAAGCAAAGAAGTGGAAAATTCTTGAATGGCCAAGTCAGTCACCTGATCTTAACCCAACTGAGCATGCATTTCACTTGTTGAAGACTAAACTTCAGACAGAAAGACCCACAAACAAACAGCAACTGAAAGCTGCTGCAATAAAGGCCTGGCAGAGCATTAAAAAGGAGGAAACCCAGCATCTGGTGATGTCCATGAGTTCAAGACTTCAGGCTGTCATTGCCAGCAAAGGGTTTTCAACCAAGTATTAGAAATGAACATTTTATTTCCAGTTATTTAATTTGTCCAATTACTTTTGAGCCCCTGAAATGAAGGGATTGTGTTAAAAAATGCTTTAGTTGCCTCACATTTTTATGCAATCGTTTTGTTCACCCCACTGAATTAAAGCTGAAAGTCTGCACTTCAACTGCATCTGAGTTGTTTCATTTAAAATTTATTGTGGTAATGTACAGAACCAAAATTAGAAAAAAGTTGTCTCTGTCCAAATATTTATGGACCTAACTGTACATGAAAATAATTAAACAACAAAATACTTTTCTGCTGATCTCAATTATGTGCTTCAAGATTACTTTTTTTCTTTCAAGCCTTGTCTCTTTGCATCATTCACTAACAATTACTAACTTGTATCGCAATTCATCAAAGAGCACTCTCAAACAGGCCCACCACTCTCCTTTGGTAAAAGTCAGAATAGGAGCAAAAAGCAAACAAACTGGAATTTTGTGGCATTTAATCAACTTAGGATAGTGGATGCGTCTCAGTGTAGGTGCTTAACACCTCTAAATACATCAGATAAGCTGTTAAATGAAGAATGCCGATAAACACAACTTACAAAAACATTATTGAGTGGAGTTTCCAATATTTAACTACAGTATGATGTAATGCAAGGCTATTCTGCATCACTTAAAAATGCTACTAGTGTTATGCAATTTAACATTTGTAATAACAAATTCCAAACTGACATTTTCTGCTTGTATTATTTTATATAGCTGTAAAAAACAGAATGAGCACCTGTTAAGAAGTTCCATGCATTTATTACCTCCACCATCAATGCTGACAATGTGTGCTATATTAAAACTTCAAATCCTTTATTCCTGTGTCCTTTTTAACTTATTTGTTTAAACTACTTCAGAACAGATTCCAGTACACTGTAATCATTTATTTAATAGAGTAGGCTAAGAAAACTGGTTTATGATTAGATTGCTTGATGGGCTTACATTTTTCTGTGTACAGTATGTTGCATTCACAAAGCTAGGCATTTTATGTCCAGGTGGAGAAGCTTACCTTACACCAATGGTGAACATATTAAGGAGAGCTTTCCCTTGAAGCCAGCCTATCAGCATAATGATGCCTTAAAAAAAATCATTGACATTTCTGTTAAGTTTAAGTTCACATTTATTGCATTTTCACATCAGACTAGTGGCAGTAAAACAATACAATCAAGAGACAAATAAGATAAAAGCTACACCATCATTCATAGATTGCAATACATGTATTTGTCACTATGAGTAATTTCATGATCTTTGGATTAAAACTGTCTCTGAATATACTGGCGCACATGCTAATGGTCTTGTGTTGTTTGCCAGAAGGGAGGGAGGACAACAGCGACTGTGAAGAAACCATGTTTTCTTTAATAATAATTAAGTTTGCCTTTCTAAGAGCATATTATACATGTCCTGAACAGAAGGCAACCATGGTCCAGCAATATTCTGAGCTGCCTTCACCACCCTCTGCATTGCTTTGTGGTGCTAAGTTGAGCAGGTAGCATACCAGGAAGTTATGCAGCTAGACAGTACAGACAGTATAAATACTATTGAAGTTGGTGAGCATAGAATGAGACATCCACTCACTTTTTGGTCAGATGTCTGAACAGGTAAAGTCATTGGTGAACCTTGTTGTCTATAGCTGAGATGTGCTGTGCCCACTTTATCTCAGAAATTTAACGCTGCTAACTTCCTCAACAGCAAAACCCATGATGCTGATGGGAGTGTAGTCTGCTTCTGAACATTTATAACCAACTCCATAGCTTTTCTGAGTCTATGCACTAACTTGACAGTTACATCATACATTTAAATACACTGCTCAAAAAAAAGTAAGGGAATATTTTAATCCCACATTGGATCTCGATAAACGAAATATTTATGTGGAAAATCTTTACAGAAAAATACTGAGTAATTTGTTGAGAACAAAATGATGTAACAACAGTCAATGGAAACCAAAGTCACTAAACCATTGAGGGCTGGATCTGACATCATGCAGAAAATCAAAGTCAAAAACTGAAATCACAGGCTGATCCAACTTGCATGAAGTCCATCACAGCATTTCATAATGTGACACAGTAGTGTGTATGACCCCCACATGCCTATGTGCACTCCTGATGCTCCTGATGAGGCGGCGGTTGGTGTCCTTAGCGTCTTGTCCCAGACCTGAATCAGTGCATCAGTGATCTCCTGCACAGCATTTGGTGCTAAATTGGTGGTGTTAGACACACCAATACATAACAGCCCAGAGGATCTCAATTGGACTCAGGTCTGGGGAACAGGCGGCCCAGGTATTAATGCCTTTGTCATCTAGGAACTGCCTACACACTCTAGAAACACGAGGCCAGGCATTGCCCTGCACCAGGAGGAACCCAGGACCCACTGCACCAGCATAAGGTCTGACAATGGCCCTGAGAATTTCATCCCAGTACCTAACAGAAGTCAGGGTATCGTTGCCTAGCACGTTGAGGTCTGTTCGACCCTCCAAGGATATACCTCACCAGAACATCCCTGATCACCGCCAAACCAGTCATGCTGGATGATGTTGCAGGGTGCATAACATTCACCACAACATCTCCAGACTCTTTCACGTCTGTCATAGGTGCTGACATCTGTAAAGAGAACTGGGTGCCAATGGCAGAGTATCATGGAAGTCTAAAGGAGTCTATTTCTGACAGTTTGGTCAGAAACATGTACACTAGTAGCCACCTGGAGATCGCTTTACATGGCTCTGGCAGTGCTCCTCCTATTCCTCCTTGCACAAAGGAGCAGGTACCAGTCTTGAAGCTAGATTGATGCCCTTCTATGGTCCTGATCAGCTCACTATGTGTAACATTCTGTCTCCTAATATCTCCTAAATGCTATTGAGACTGTGCGGGGCAACCCAGAAAAGCTTCTTGTGAAGGCACAAATGGATGCGCCATTTTAGAGAAGCTGGACTACCTGTGCAACCTGAATAGGCTGCAGGTATCACCTCATCCTACCAGTAGTGACAGGGACACTAGCAAAACGTGAAAAGAATCAGTAAGGAAGAATAAGCAGTGAGCAATTTTCTGTGACTATCACCTGCAAAACCTTTCCCTTTTTTGATGGTTGTTTTACTGTTGCCTCTCCAGTGTACCTGTTGTCACTTTCATTTCAGTTAATTCTTAATCGCTTATGCTTCCTAATTGGATAGACTGATATAACTGAAGCTTAACTGACATGAACTTATTCTGTGATGATTAAGTGGCCCCTTATTTTTTTTCTGTATAGCTCATTTAATTTAGAAACTGCTAAAGAATTATCAATTAAAATGAATGAATAAATCAATCAGGGCGGCACGGTGGCGCAGTGGGTAGCGCTGCTGCCTCGCAGTTAGGAGATCCGGGTTCGCTTCCCGGGTCCTCCCTGCGTGGAGTTTGCATGTTCTCCCCATGTCTGCGTGGGTTTCCTCCGGGTGTTCCGGTTTCCTCCCACAGTCCAAAGACATGCAGGTTAGGTGCATTGGCGATTCTAAATTGTCCCTGGTGTGTGTGTGTGCCCTGCGGTGGGCTGGCGTCCTGCCCGGGGTTTGTTTCCTGCCTTGCGGCCTGTGTTGGCTGGAATTGACTCCAGCAGACCCCCGTGACCCTGTAGTTAGGATTTAGCGGGCTGGATAATGGATGGATGGGAGTCAATCACATATTCACTTCCTAACTCTGCTTATTCCACTACAGGGCTACTTAGTGCAACAGCCCATTCTAACTGTATTCTATTGCACACCTACTTGCTTTGGCAAATTCAGAGTTGCAAATAAACCTAACCTTTAGGTCAGACATGGATGTTAACCCAAAACTCTAGGTCCCAACAAGCAGCATTGCTTACCACTGCTTAACTGTGCTATCCTACTTTTTCTCATGTCACCTCTTATTATTTGTCTATTTATGAAGAAAAGATTCAACTCATTCAATATTTCCTCACAACTCACATTTGGAATCCGGTCTTCTCTGGAATTTACCTAGGATTGTTAAGACCATCTTGTCATATGCTATTCCAGGAGTGTTCTGACTAGCACATTGTACAGCGTAAAAATTACATCTGTTGACTGTGTCTGTCACGTTCAATGATCACTACATTCCAAACCATTACATCTATTCAAAGGGCCAAGATTTCTGAAAGACAATGCCCTTGTGTGACTTATGTTCATCTGGTTATTCCCCAGTATTGTATGAACATCATTTCCCAAAGCTCTTTAATTAAATGACAGTTCACAACTGGATTAACAACAACTGTAAGACATTTAATGAACATTTTAATGTGACCCCCTTAACTGTTCAATTTGACTCCTTACTTGTGTGATACAGTACATACTTTGAACTGCATTTTTTTAAAATACTATGTGCATTATTTTTTCGATTGAAAAAATGTTAAAATATAAACCAGAAACAAGCAGCTCACAAAATTATATAAATGTTTTTTTACAGGTCATCAAAAATGAAAGTATTATATTTACAGAGTAGTTATTAGAACATCTGATAATCTGTAAAAGGTATGTACGGAGCATAAGAGGAATGTTACGTATTTTGAGGAGTGTCTCACTGTGTGTAAATAATTACAGCATGTCATTAGTGATGCACATGACATACCGTAACCACATAATTAAGCATTGATAAAATCTTTCAGTTCATTTCAGTTAAAAGCTGTGTGAAATAGTTGCTATTGCTAGTACTGTTGCCTAAAAGCTCCAGTTAAAAACCCTGCTCAGGTGCTGTGTGGGTATATAGGTTCTCCTCATGTTAAAGTATTTTTTTTCTGAGTGGTCCAGTTGTTTTTCAATAACCTGAACATACACAGGTTAAGCGGGTAGCTCCCAACTGGCATCATATGAGTGATTGTGCCTTGTAATGTATTGGAACCCTGTTTGAGACTTTTGTTCCCTATAATCATAAGTGAAATTAACAAATTTGAAAAAAGCATTAATAAATAAATGTCATTTTAATTTATGTTTAAGTTGGTTAATAAGCTGGAGACAAAGAGTGCAACTAATAGAAGAATGCTCTGCAACAGTGAAGTTACCAATGGAGTCCACTGCATTAGTTAGCAGACTTCAGAAAATCACACACAAATGCTGAAATTAGGACGATGGTAAGCACTGGGAGGCAACAAATACATTTCAAAAAGACCTGGGCAATATGCTGAAATGGGTAAAAATTTGAAAAACACATTTTAATTTAGAAAGGTACAAAGGGCTACCTCCAGGGAAAAGGAACACATATAATAAATAAAAGATGGGTGATACTGACATACAGGAAGCAATGTCTAAAAAGTATGTAGGGTTTTCTGTTGATCTAACATTCCCATCATGTACGGAACATGCATAATATGAAGGTAAATATATTTTTAGATGATATTATAAAAACTGTTGAATGTCAGTCAAGCAATGTTATGCTCTCAGAATACAATGTTCTGGTGATACCACATCTTTAGTACTGCATGTGGTTTTGCTCACCACGTCATCAAAAACACAGAGCAGCTCTAGATACTGTTTACAGAAGAGCACCCAAGTTCTTCCATGACTAAAGGGTCCAGTCCTACTCTTTGAGAATCAGAAAAATAAACCTCTTCAGTCCCCAATGAAGGGGTCTTTTAAAATTCTCAAAACTATAGATAAATAGGTTCAGCAATATTCTTTTATTTAAATACTCAATCATGAACTTGAGAACACAAGTGGAAATTAAGTGTTAGTACAGGAAATTGTGATGCCTGGGTTGCCCACAGATGGTATACTCCTCCTTAAACCAGGGTCATCGATAAGTCATAAAACCGAGATGAACTAGGGCAAAGAGGACACATAACAGCAACATATAGTTACAGTGCTTTTATGTCTGCACAGTTTTCAAACAATACATTTTCCCAAAACACAGTGCAGTGCAGTTTCTTGAATAAATAAGTCCATAAACAATCCATAATAAAAACAGTTTTCAAGTGGAGGTTAAAATCAATTAATAAATAATTCATAAATTGTTAAAAAAAATCCATAGTTAAAATAAAAGCCAGGATCTGTCCAGAAAACCATCATGATCTTCAGTGTATCCAACTTAAATCACATCCCTGCTGCTCACCTATTCATTCTGCACAACAGCATTAGATGCCTGCCAACAAGGACAGTCAATCTTTTAATTTGTCTTATGTCTCCGATGTCATCCCTTGGAGTTCAGCCCTGCTCCATTCTCCCACCACTGTGCCCTGGAGTCCACCATAATCTCTCAGAGTGGTTGATTGTTCCTGCTACTCTTGATACTCAGCAGAAGCAACCCTACTCCGTGAGCACTGTCCCCATTGGGGTGGGGGTGGGGGGGTAAACGTTAACATTATTCAAAGTTTTTGTCTGTCTGTATACCTGCATTGTTATCACTCTTTAATTTAATATTTTCTTTATCAGTATGCTTCTGCTGGAGTATGTGAATTTCCCCTTGGGATTAATAAAGTATCTATCTATCTATCTATCTATCTATCTATCTATCTATCTATCTATCTATCTATCTATCTATCTATCTATCTATCTATCTATCTATCTATCTATCTATCTATCTATCTATCTATCTATCTATCTATCTATCTATCTATCTATCTATCTATCTATCTATCTGTCTATCTACCGTCCACTGTCTACACCAGCTCTTCTACAAACCTATCTCTTTTCTTTTCCTTCCCTTTTCACTTAAACCACTGGATCTGTCTTTCTTGTTTTCTTTTTCATTCTTTCCTGATCTCCTATTGCATTCTCACCTCAGACTCTGTTATACTAATGTGGGTGAGTATGATCTCAAGAGTACTAATGAGAAAACCATCTGGACTGACTGAATATGCATATGAATGAGTGATTTGCCAATTTCCTCATCAATACCTTGGAGCCAATTAGTTACACTACCACATGCATCTACACCACCCTGAGCCACAGTTCAGTGTTTTTATTTAAAAACCTGCACACTGCCACAGACCCCTAAATGAGCTTTACCACAGAAAAGGTTTGTGGAAATCTGGAAAACATCAGCCAGTCATGGAGATGAATTGAACAACAACTTTCAAAAAAGGTATCTGAATAAGATATTGGAACAACTTTGTTTGTTTAATGTCATTATATACTGTATTAATAATGTAAATCATCTAAAGCTATGAATGTAAGGAGAACATTTCTTTAGTTAATTTAAAGCAAAACATTATTATTTTAAAATAAAATTACTGCCACTGTACAAATGTTAAAAAAAATACAAATTCAGCCTACATTTGAAATTAGATGGCATGAAATATAAACAACACTTGGTACATTTTTTGGAAAAATTTCTGGTATTCACACAAATTTGTAACAGATATTTCCCAGCCATTGCAGAAGTCAGTGAGAGATTATTCTGGTAAATAGGAACAAAGCAGATATATTCTCTAAACATTAAAATAGTTTATTGTAAACTTTTGCATGCACATACAGGGGACCATTTAAAGTCTTATTTAACCTAACAAGAGTCCTTCAATTGTGGGTAAAAATTGTCAGCCACCAATGGAAAGGATCCACATAGTACAAAGAGAACAGACAAACTCTCAAGACAAAGAAGAATCCTAGCTGTGAATGAAACACAAATGAAAACCTTCATCCATTCATCTCTACATTTCTGCTCTCATAACATCCTGATCCAGGTTTCTAGGCAACAACATGATAAATATCAGAAAAGGTTTTGTACAATATATGAAAGACCAATTTACAGCTATCAATCAAATTATAGTATGTGTTTAAGTTATGGAGGAAATTTGATAGAAAGTCTCTTAAGCGTAGATGCTACCCCACAAACTCTTGACATTTCAAATAGAAATCAAACACAACTTTTTAAATTCAAGGTCAGGGGGAGCTGGAAACAGTTAATTGCAGGACATCTACCTGCCCACCATTTGAGATTTGGGAGTAAAACTTTAATACTCACAGCAAAGCCCTTACAGACAAAGGCAAAACTCAGCATGGATGATTTACAGATACCAGATTTAAACTCAGAACCCATGATGCTTCATCACTACTCATTGCATAACCCACAAGTGACAACATAAAGAAGTTGAACAGAATGCACACCACCTGCGTGATAACTCACCAATAATGATAAATGAGAAGATGGAAAGCTGTTTTCCCAATTTGTCCATGCTTTTCTGCAATGGGGTCTTGGGAGTCTGTCAATGGACAATATAACATTCATCAAATGTAATACTGTGTAAAGAAGCAAACACATATTTATAGATTAAGACTTACTACTCTTATTTGAAACAATAATAATACAATTTTAAATGTATCCTGAAAAAAGTTAGGCTAATTATACTGTGCAAACCCTTAACTGCATTTATGGCTCATATTACAAACTATCTGTGTTAACCAACTTCACCTGGGAAATGTTCAAAGTCAGTGGGTGTCAATTATAGAGCTGTTGGTTAAGTTGATGTGTCAGAAGTACAATGTAATTAACTAAGTACTTTTCAGTATATTTTTTTACCAGGGCCTAATATTACTATTTAATTTGAGCTGCTTCCTGTTGTACATACTACATACTACCCTTGGTGGTGTTGGTGTAATAGAGATTTCAACAAATCTCTATTAGCTGTTTGAATTCATCTCAAAACTCTGTAATAAATGACACCACTAAATTAAGGTACTGTATTTGGTAGTGTTACAAAGGTGATTTAATGTTTATTTATTCAAGGTTACAAACTGCTAAAAATCTAAAGTCTCCATTAGCCTCAAAGCATACAATTATCACTACCTCAGTATACAGTGGGTTTGAGTAAATGTCTACCAAAAATGTATTAATTACTTTTATTCACTCAAAACCACAGTCCTGTTCTCTGTTCTTACCTAAATACTGCTGACCTTTACTTATATTTAAGCAGAAATAAATTCTTGTTTATCAATAACGATAGAAGCTCCTGCTTGTGTACAATAAAGATAACTACCATTGCAAAACAGCTGCTTATTAAAACAGGCTTAAAAGTACAATGGTAAGTCTGTCTATTTTAATCATGTTGCGCTTTTACAAATATATGTTCATAGGATATGCTTTACATCCCTCTCTCTTTGTGTATTTCTTCATCAGATATGTTGACATTATGCCTAGGCAGAGGCACAGATACAAGTCGAATGGACATCTTATCGTTTTATAAATAGAGATGTAGAAACAATGTAAATAGCCTATTGTAATCATTTGACAATAATACCCTCCCAAAAGTATTATTTTTTCAGAATTGATGGATTCTCTTTAAGACATTTAAAAGAAATCATGGTTATGTGTTTTCAGAAGTGTCAGTTCCTCTACAAACTTCGGGAAATGCTGTGTAAAGTTGTATGGCATATATGTACAAGTTTTAACAAGCCTAGCAAATGCTCTGTGTTGTCTTTTGTTGTTTTATTAGAAAATAGTGTAGAAAGGTTCTGTTGCCCAAATTATTTTCCTGAATTAAAATTTTATTAATTTGGCCATAAATTCAAAATATATATTTCCTTAAAGAATACAGCTTTAACATTTGTAAATGAGACATATTGAATTTGAAAAAAGCATTCTAAAAATAGTAGCTGTTTGAATTCATAATATGGTTAGAAAAAAATAAAAAGACAACACATCTTCAGTGCTAAAACTACATTTAGTTAGAGATTTCAGCTAATGTTTCACAGAGCAAAAACGGAAATGGCCAACCAAATCTTAATTCAGGAAATGTGGTTAGAGCTTTGACAAATAGCTTACAGTTTAATTTTCAATTTTGCTCTCACCTCCTCCATCTGCATCATTTTAAATACCTCTCCAAATTGAGACTGTTCTCCAGTTCCAATTACAATACCCTTAACAAAAACATAAGAGAATTTAAATTAATTGTTTTAAATTAATATAGACATTTTTGTAATGGTAGTATCTTTTTAAAAAGGTTGTGAAATGTGTTACATTAACACACACACTGTGTATTGTAATCTTAATTCATTTAGTTTAATAAATGCATGTATTATAATTATAACATTTTGTTCTTTATAATAGTAGTTATTAAATTCAGATTCCTATAGCTTAAGATTTTGATTCCACACTGTTTTACAATAACTGACTAATTTCTGCTTTTAATTTGACTCCTTTTCCTTTTCAATGGGCATTTTTGAAATCTCAAAAATGTGTACATTGTGCACTATTTAAGATATCCATCCATCCATCCATCCATCCATTATCCAACCTGCTATATCCTAACTACAGGGTCACGGGGTCTGCTGGAGCCAATCCCAGCCAACACAGGGCACAAGGCAGGAAACAAACCCCAGGCAGGGTGCCAGCCCACTGCAGCTATTTAAGATATCTCAACGAAAATAGATATTTCCTGGTAAATTTCCATGAACAACAAGTATGCAAAATATCAAAAATAGGTTGACTGGTAGCCAAACTGTTGCACACAGACAGACAGACAGACAGACAGACATGATGATGACAGCAGGTGCTTATGCACCTAATGAAAGTGCAAAAGGAATGGATTCTCAGTGTTGTGTGGGGAGAGTACAGAATAGACATATTGAGCTTGTTTAAATGTTGATAAAAATATGCCTTGTATATTTATACTTTTTCTTCTGATGTCAAAAAGATACTTAAGATTTATTATCTTTTATCCTACTTTTCATGCATATAATACTCAAATACATTTCTTCAATTAGTTATTTTTTTCTGTTGAGGTTGTTCAAATACTTGTTTGTAAATAATGGTAATCAAGACTACAAAAGAAGTAAGCTGAAATGGCAAATGCTAAATTAGGAGTATATACGAGGGATGTTCAAAAAGTTTCCACACATTTTTTAACTCTATTTATTAAGAATTTCAAAAACAAATGACATCACTTTTCTACATAGTCACCTTTGTTTATATATATATAGTGGAACGAGCCTCGGACACAGACAGGTAGACATGGTAAATTCACCACCACACGTTTATTTACAGTCCATTATTTACAACTAGAGTGACACACAACCCACAGACTCCAACAAAGTCCAGGCCAACAACACACTATGCCTCTTCTTCAGGCCGCCTCCTTGTCTCTCCTCCAGACCTTGTCCTCTATTCTCTCCTGACTCCAGCCCTGACTGAAGGGAGGAGGCCCCTTTTATATTTCCCCCGGATGTGCTCCAGGTGTGTTCTGGCAATCTTCCACCGACACGCCCCAGTGTGGCGGAAGTGCTGGCTGCATCCCCGGAAGCACTCCGGGTGTCCCTGCTCCACTTACCCTCAGCACTTCCGGGTGTGGCAGAAGTGCTGAGGTCCAGGGCTTCCAAGGCATCCGGGCGCCCCCTGGCATTGACCACGGGCCCCCACAGGGTTGAGCTTCACAGCTCTGTACCCTTGGTCCCCAAAGCAACCAGGGCAGTCGCCCCCTCATGGTCTGGAGGAGGCGCAAGCCCTCCTCTGCTACTCTTGGGCGTCCTGGCTGGGTACCACCCCCAGCCGCGTGCTACAATATATATATATATATATATATATATATATATATATATCTATATATATAAAAATGGAATGGGTGGGTCGTCGGGTGGGCCTTTTTTTCATTCCGTCGTTTTTTCGACGTTTTGAAAATGTAGAATGATTATTTGATTTTTTTTGTTTTTATTTGATCGTGTCTATGTAGCCGCCGTCGTAATAAAGTATCGCTAAAATCGTCATTTATCGTAATTTATTTTTGACGTATAACGTCGCCGTCGTCGAGGTCAGTGATACCAGTGCAAAAAATCTGCTTACGGTTGAAAGACACGCCCTACTCACTGGACAGTTAAAAACACCAATCAAACTAACGATGACATCAAGTATTACCCAATCAAAAGTAGGAAAGGAGGCATCTTCATAAAATGCGTGTGGGATGATTTGCATGAGACGCTGCTTTAAAAAAAAAATGATAAAAAAAATACGGGATAAATCCCGTCCAGTATTGATTCAAAACGGGACGCGCAATTTCATTCTCAAACGCGGCACGATTCCGTATTTTAAAGGACGGGTGGCAACCCTACAGTGCCAGGTAACCACCCATACAATCACATTGTGATTCAGACTAGGAATGCAATGAATGTAATTACCCCGATCTACATACAAGGCGAAAGTCTTGCAACATTCAAAGATGATGGTTTGGGATAAGTACACCATACAACATAAAAGAGCTTATGAAGCCTTGAACCGAAAAAAGCAACATCTCAGAGATCATAAAAAAAAAAAAATAGGAGCTAATGTCGTTTTACTCGCTGTAGATTTTAGTCAAACATTACCAGTTATTTCACGAGGGAGACCAGCACATCAACTCAACGCGTGTTTAAAATCCATGCTTCTCCCACGCTCGGTTATATGTCGCGTGTTCTCGGGTAGGTGCACCAAAAAATTTATACATTTAAGCATGTAATGGGCAAACAAAAAATGAGGTATACCCGAAGGCACAGCAGTAGTACTTAATGTAACTTTACTTCTTAAATGTTAATGTTTTACTGTTTAATAATTTATACGCTTCTTATATGTTGTTCAAATTCTTTTATCAAAATACCACTGACAGCGCAATGCACGATAACATCGAGTGAATACACCATACGCATCCGCCCACGGCTGCCCTGCTGTGCGCAGATAGCACTTGATTGTACAATAAAATAAAATAAAGATAAAAAGACTAAAACAATCATCACCCATAAAGCGGATAGTAGACGTGACGTACTATATGTGTACCACATTTCAAGTGTATAGGTGCAACGGTTTGCGAGCTACAGGTCATTTAAAATCCTGGACAGACACACAAATTGCCACGGTAGCAAATTACAGAAGAAGATTTTACTGTTTAATAATTTATATTTATATGAAACGAGCTGTATATACCCGGCGTTGCCCGGGGCAGAAGTAACGTAATCGGTCAAACACTTACATATATACCAAAGTAAACCTAATCGGTCAAACAGTTACATATATAAAAAAACCGAACCTAATCGGACAAACAGCTTCATATATACAGAAGCGAACCTAATCGGACAAACAGCTAATCTATATACATAAGCAAACCTAATTGGTCAAACAGTTACATAAATACAAAAGCAAACCTAATCGATCAAACAGCTTCATATATACAGAAGCGAACGTAATTGGTCAAACAGTTATGCATGTGCAGAATGATTTTACAAACATTATGCGTGTTAACAATCATTAAAAAGAAAAGATTGAGGAACTGTTCTTCTATATGTGATGAAGCCACTAATAAGACAGATTTTTTTCAGGACCCAGCTGTTTCATAACTAAACTACTGCCACCCCAAAGTAATGCCTAATAGTGGTTTTTGGGGTAGCTGTGGAATAAAAAGGGTGTTTTTTAGTCAGTAAGAATCTGACACTACCCTTCAGTACGGGCTGAAGGGTGCCTATGTAAGGTTTTACATCCTTCCCGTATGGAAAAAAAAACATACTAAACTTTTTTTTCATCATTACAGATAATCTCAGTCAAATGGAAGTACGCATTCTCAATTTATTTTTATCTAATTTTTACTTTTTCACAAAGCCATCCCATGCCAATTTGTATGAATAAACTTTTGCTAGAGAGTTAGCAAAAGTTTATTCATGCACATATTTTAATACGGATAATCTATCTCTAATCAAGGTTCTCATTTTCATTCTAATTTAAAATAATAATAGATACTCATTTTTTTCTTCTGTTTTAGAAAAACCAATCTATGCCACCTACGTCTTCGTCAAGTCAGCTTCATCCAGCTTCATCACATATAGAAGAAGAGTTCCTCAATCTTTTCTTTTTAATGATTGTTAACACGCATAATCTTTGTAAAATTATTCTGCACATGCATAACTGTTTGACCAATTAGGTTCGCTTCTGTATATATGAAGCTGTTTCATCGATTAGGTTTGCTTTTGTATTTATGTAACTGTTTGACCAATTAGGTTTGGTTATGTATATAGATTAGCTGTTTGTCCGATTAGGTTCGCTTCTGTATATATGAAGCTGTTTGTCCGATTAGGTTCAGTTTTTTTATATATGTAACTGTTTGACCGATTAGGTTTACTTTGGTATATATGTAAGTGTTTGACCGATTACGTTACTTCTGCCCCGGGCAACGCCGGGTATATACAGCTCGTATATATATATATATATATATATAAAACACTAAAGTTTTCTTACCCTTCCATTTCCATAACGAACCAAGGTGCCCATAAATGCAATGTTGGAGGGGGATGTCTGTTCTCCATATTGTGAGAGGGTAAGACATGTTTTTGAGCATGGTTCAACCTCTCCTGTGAAGCTTGATTCATCAATTAGCAAATCAACAGCCTGGAAGAAATATTGGTACAAAAAAATGAAAAAGTAAAGAGTAAATGGTTACATTTTTCAAAAGTAAAACATAAAATTAGTTTAAGGTAGTTGGATCACTGGTTATAATTTCTGCTTCACAGCTCTAGAAATCAGTGTAATTGGTAGTCAGGCCTTTCTCTCTTTCTTTGAGGAGTTTCTACATTCTCCTTCTGATCAAATTTGCTTTCCCCAAGTTCTCTGGTTTATCCCCACATTCCAAATACTTGTGTAGTAGGTTAATTGGTGACTCCAAATTGGTCCAATATCAGTGAGTGTGCACTGTGATAGACTAGTGTTTTATACTGATTTGAATTTATTGTTGCATCTGATGCTGATAAGATAAAACTCTTGTTGTGTTACTCTTTAGGAAAAAAAACAGGTTTGGAATTAATAGATGGACAAAACCTTAAACATGAACACTATCCTCAAAGGCTCATGTCCATAATTATATATATTTTGCTCATTTTCAAATTTGGAACAATAAAATGGTAAACAGCATAATCCCAATGATAGACTAAACCAGGTCAAAGGTATAAAGATGTTGGACTACAGTAATCCCTCGCTATATCGCGCTTCGCCTTTCGCGGCTTCACTCCATCGCGGATTTTATATGTAAGCATATTTAAATATATATCGCGGATTTTTTGCTGGTTCGCGAATTTCTGCGGACAATGGGTCTTTTAATTTCTGGTACATGCTTCCTCAGTTGGTTTGCCCAGTTGATTTCTTACAAGGGACGCTATTGGCAGATGGCTGAGAAACTACCCAACTTACTTTTCTCTCTCTCTCTCTTGCGCTGACTTTCTCTGATCCTGACGTAGGGGGTGTGAGCAGGGGGGCTGTTCGCACACCTAGACGATACGGACGTTCGTCTAAAAATGCTGAAAGATTATCTTCACGTTGCTACCTTCTGTTCAGCTGCTTCCTTTAAGCAACATGCTGCACGGTGCTTCGCATACGTAAAAGCTCGAAGGGCACGTATTGATTTTTGATTGAAAAACAAACTCTGTCTCTCTCTCTCTCTCTCTCTCTCTCTCTCTCTCTCTCTCTCCCTGCTCCTGACGGAGGGGGTGTGAGCTGCCGCCTTCAACAGCTTTGTGCCGCGGTGCTTCGCATACTTAAAAGCCAAACAGACATATTGATTTGTTTGCTTTTCTCTATCTCTCTGACAGTCTATGCACCTGACGCGCACTCCTTTGAAGAGGAAGATATGTTTGCATTCTTTTAACTGTGAGACGGAACTGTCATCTCTGTCTTGTCATGGAGCACAGTTTAAACTTTTGAAAAAGAGACAAATGTTTGTTTGCAGTGTTTGAATAACGTTCCTGTCTCTCTACAACCTCCTGTGTTTCTGCGCAAATCTGTGACCCAAGCATGACAATGTAAAAATAACCATATAATCATATGGTTTCTACTTCGCGGATTTTCTTATTTCGTGGGTGGCTCTGGAACGCAACCCCCGCGATGGTGGAGGGATTACTGTATACTCACTATCGATAGATGGTAAATGTAAAACTCAATTTTGCAGCATAAAAGGATGTTACCAAATATATAAGAGACTAAACACTGTTTTAATTTGAAAGTTTTACCTCTATTAGCCGAATGTCAGCAGGGACTCTGTCACCAACAGAAATGTTCACAATATCTCCGGGCACCAGCTCCCTAGCTAGCATATGTAACACATCATTTTCACGTATGCTGCAATTCACAAAAAAAGGAAATAGTTTCTCAATACTGTAACAGGTAAAATTGCATTAGTTCACATGTATCTTAAAAACTATATTGCATTTTTTGAAATTTTTGAAAAATAATACCACTACTGAATATGTAGGACATGGGCCAATTTACATTATCAAATAGCAGCCTTATTCAAAGCATACCTTGTCTGAAGAAATCTGAATCATTTATAAAATACGTTTAAGTTTGCACATGCATGACACACCTTCATTTATAAAAGTGTTGGCACAGGCCAGGTTTCCAGAGGTACTTGGGAAACACAAAAAGTTTAGGAAACTTGAGAAATGTCTCGATAAACCTATTCAGAGTTCAGCATACAGAAAATAGTTTCTGAAATACAGGTAGTCTACACAACATATATACTTCAAATTACTATTAAAGTTCTATTCTAAAAGTCACAATTAGTTTACACATACATAAACATGTTTTACAAAAAGGTTCTAGTAAACTATATGGGTTTATTGAAAAACAAATTCTAAATACAACATTGAAAAATCCATGCACAAATATAGAATTACATTGTGGGTTCTTGCCAGTACTGCCAACAGGATTAATGTTCTTTTACATTTATCTTTTGCCAGCATAGGTTTTTTTTATAGATACTGCATGTAACATAAGGGTCAAGCTTAGGTGCAATTTTTATGAAATTGTTCAAATGCAATTAAACTGCCATTTTGAATGTGATTATTTATTAATAATAATGTATGTGGCTTTATTCATCTCCTTTAAAATTTTTTCAGTGCTTACAATATACAGGTGTACACAAACATGATATATTCTCTGTAGGAAACTGGGACATTATTCACGAATACTGTTTTGCATTATACCTCATCGCATACAGAGTACATTATGCAGAATTTAAATCTGTGCCTCTTAATGTACCACACCACAAGTTATAGCACTTACACTTCAGATTCTCCTTGAGAGAATAAATTAAGATAAAGCATAGGTGTAAATATATTGTGTCCTATTCAGGTTTGGTTCCTGCCTTTCATCTGATTCTGGTGGGAGTGGCGCCAGTTTCCCATGATCCTGTAATAGACTAAGTATGTAGAAACTATACCATGGCAGAAATTCTTACAAGTGGGAAGAATATCCTAAGTAATGGCTGAGGCTATCCCAACTAAGTCCTTGTTGAAGAGACTTTTGATAAAATGGTGAGATTCTTGAAGAAAACATAGACAAATATGGAAAGACTTTTGCCCTTGCTGGGAAAGTAATTTATCGATGGAGTCTTGTCCATAGATTATTATTATCTAAGTTTTATTCTGGACAAATTGTTCATCTCAGTAAATGTGCATTAGTGAATGGTGATCAGCAAACATTGCCGAGTTCACTTCACCATGAGTTCCCCAAAATCACAGAAATTTTTGAGATATTTGCTGAACTTGGCAAACTGCATTAAAGTCAATGGGGAAGGGCCTACTGAACTAGATTTAACTGGATTATAATGTTGCAGTCATCTTTATAGTGTCGCTGAGGGCTAGGGAAACGTCTACCTACTTATACTGGACCGATTATGGTGGCCAAAAAGGTGACCTGAGCTGTGTGGCAGCAATGCCAACCACTGCACAACCAAGCCTCAATAGGATGAAAGAAGACAGAATGAAGTCAGAGAGTTAAATCGTATATTTAATCAAAACAAAGTGGAAATGCAGAAATTGCTAGTTAAAAGATCAGAAATAAATATGTAGGTCTTTTAAAGGCAGAAAATTCAAAGTGGCATGTCATGATTGAAATTGCTGGCTTCTTCTATTCTTTGAAGCCACACTCTAAATTGTCTGTGTTGATGCGTTGCACTTTTTATTCTGTCAAAAAAGATAGAAAAGTCTTGTAAAATGTAATAAATCTTTCATTATTATTATTATTTAATAGAGTCTCCTCTGTTGGGGTAGTGTGTACTCTCGTCGCGCCACATGTCTAATTATTATGGATGCATTAAACACGCACCTCTTTCACTTAAGGTGACATGGAACTCAAAGATCAACCTGCACATTTGGCTACAAGCACAGATAACTCATCCCACGGAGTCTGTAATACAAATGATCAGCATTATATACCCAGGGGTGTTGGCTGTTACTGCTCCAGAGGATGTTGCAATGGTCTCACAATGCATTATGGAATGCTGGTATTAAAAAAAAAAATCTCCTAAACCAGCCAAGTTATTAGTAAATAATTCAACAAACAAGGGTAAACACAAACACAGCAAATTCGTTATGAATAATGCTTTATCAAAATTCGCTGATCAACACTATTAGTGAATAACATTATTCAGTTAATTTCTAAGGTTAATGCATCCAAGAGATAACTTTACTCCAACAATAGCACATTAAAGGGCTCCTAAAAATGACCTGACTTGTGTCTGTACAAATGTGTCTTGCTGAATTTCATTTTATTTTCAAATACTATATCTTTTCTAAATGCAGATTGCTTAAAATATTGGATTTTTATCAAAGCCTTCTTTTATGATTCAGACTCAAATCACACACAGTACTTTCTGCAGATATGTACAGACCACATTCTATGTGGAGTTCACTGCTAACCAAAGGTGTCTACCTTAAGACCTTATAAATACATCCAGTATTTGAACTGAACTGATTATGCCTTTGTAGCCAACTTAAATATTTTCAGACTATTTAATGTAGAGAAAAGCCAAGCAAAATGACACCTTTTATTGGCTAACTAGAAAGATTACAATATGCAAGCTTTCGAGGCAACTCAGGCCCCTTCTTCAGGCAAGATGTAATCAAAGCCTTGGTTTGGCTTTTCTCTACATTCATAATGGCTAACACGATACAGCACCCTAGTACTACAGACTATTTAACAAAGAAGTCTTAAGCTGATGGCAATGTTTAATACTAAGTATTTATGAAGACTAATTCTTCTCCTCCTGCGGTGGGTTGGCACCCTGCCCGGGATTGGTTCCCTGCCTTGTGCCCTGTGTTGGCTGGGATTGGCTCCAGCAGACCCCCGTGACCCTGTTTGGATTCAGCGGGTTGGAAAATGGATGGATGGATGGAATTCTTCTCCTTCTTCTAAGAATGCCCACCTACAGTGGTAAGAAAAAGTATGTGAACCCTTTGGAACTACAGTACCTAACTGGATTGCTGCATTAATTGATCATAAAATGTGATCGGATCTTCATCTAAGTCACAGGTAAAAACAAAACATAATATGCTTAAGCTAATAACACATAGATAATTATAATTTTTAATATCTATATTGAAACGTTCATCAAACCTTCACAGTGTGCTGTGGGAAAAGTAAACCATTGGAATTTATAACAGGTTAAACTTCCTTTGGTAGAAATAACCTCTAACAAGCACTCCTGGTAACTGCAGATCAGACCTACACAATGTTCAGGAGGAATTCTGGACCATTCTTCCTTACAGAACTGCTTCAGCTCAGCCATATTCTTAGAATATTTGATGTGAAAGGCTCTCTTAAGATCATTCCTGTTGGTTTCGGCCTAAACTGACTGAACCATGCCAAAAGGGGAACTTTCTTTTTTTAAAGCTATTCTGTAGAAGATTAAGTTTGATGTTTCGTGACATTGTCCTGCTGCATCACTCGACTTCAGCTGGAGAATAGCCATTATCCTGTAATACCTTGTTAAACTTGAGAATTCATTTTCTGCTCAATGTCAACATGCTGTCCAGGTCTCAAGGTAGATAAGCAGCCCCACATTAAATTGCTTCCTCCACCATACTTCCCCATAGCATGATGTTTTCGCATAGATGTAAAGTGTTCTTTTTACACCATATGTACTGCTATGTATTCTTCCTGAACCTGTTTGAGCATTCTGCATTGTGCCTTTCCAGACATCTCAGCTGTACACCCACTTCTACAGAGAGTAGCCACAGTACTAAATCATCTCCATGTATATACAATCTGTCAAACTGTGGTTTGACGAATATCTGAACTCTTTGAAATTAGTTTCTAACCATTTTCTATTTTATGCAAATCAGCAATTTCTAGGATCTCCTGAGATCTTTTTTGCGAGTCATGCTTCACATCAGCGAATGCTTCTTGTGAGTAGTAAACTCATAATCTATGAGTCTTTTTAATAGGTCAAAGTAGCTCTAAAGTCAGTTATCTATTTTCATTGGTGGACTCCAAGTTTGCTAACTCATGACACCAATTAGATTTTGTTGAAGTCATTAGCTGAGGGACTCACATATTTTTTCAACCTACACTGTAAATGTTTTAACAATTTATTCAATTGGTGCCAGAACAATACAATATTTTATGCATTATTAGTAAAAAAGATTGTGTTTATCCATTATTGTAATTTAGTGGATGATCAGACCAATATATTAAAGGCAATTTATGAAGACATGTAGTTATTATCAAAGGGTCCACATACTTTTGCCAGGGAACTGTATAATAAAAACACATGTTGATATGGAATAGTATGCCTCTTTACAATTTTTTTAAAGATGAGTGATACAGTGACCAAAATGAGAGATAAGCCAAAGGAGAGAGGCAGAACTGTGGTAATCCTGGTAAGGGTCAGAACATGGGTCATATATAAAATATAAAAGGTAAAGGCAAAAATCATATGTAGTAATATTAAATCAAAAAGTCAAAAGGCACGTAAACTAAAGAAAAATATAAAAGTCTAGCACAATTACTGTTCTTAATAAACAATGCAGGCACATAAAGTAACAACCTACAGTGACTGGTGCGGTGAATGTGGCAAGACTGTTGTCTAGCATCAGGGATCACTGTTTGTTCACAAGAGGAATATGCAAGGTAGAAAACAGACGCACACCATGACAAAAAGGAGATCAACTATCTTAGTAAAAATACTTTAAATGCAAAAATATGCCCTACAATTTGGACATACTTGTCTCATTGTGGGAATTGCATAATCACAAGTATGTACTTTATGCTAAAGTGCTTTTCTCCACCCTGGCCATGCCCCTTATATCTTTATGCCATTGTTACATCACCAGCCCTGTAGTCTTTACATGTTCGTGGAAGAATCTGTCACACCCTTTAATAAGCTTAAGGTGGTGCAAAGATAAGGTCAGAAGCAAAACAAAGAATACATAGATAATTACCAACAAAATGCAAATTTTACTAGACCAAACAGAAGAAAAGTAGTAATGCTAGTACACTACAGGTCTAAACAGGATTGTCTTCAACCACAACCCTATTTCCTATGCAAAAAACAAACTTTGACCTTGGTGTCCCAATTAAATTAAGAGACACCTAGTATTAAAATGCTTATTCTGTTTAAACTAGTAAACAAGCTATACACCATAATTAAAAACATTATGTTATCAGTGAATAATTAAAACTGGGAATAATGTAAAAAATGAAAATTAAATACAATTATGCAACCCTGCAATGGAAAATGGTACTTCAAGATATGGATGAATGAATAAAAAGTCTAAAGCTGTGTTATTTTAAAAATTAATGAATGTGTGTTTAAACAAAATAGCTCCTTAAAGAGGTTTTCTGACATTGTATACACATGTTTAAAATTTTACTAAAATTAATTTTGTTTAAACATATTGTGCATAGCTAAAACCCTAAATATATGTTTCACCTTCACATTGTCCTTTGACTACCTTAGTATGAAGATTGTGAAAGACAAACAATAACTCTTTATAGCAAATGTTTGCTTAAGCTTGATTTTTCACTAAGTGGACTATTAGTTATTGTTCATTAAAGCTGAAATATAGTAGTTTAAATATTTACTAAAATGAACAGATATGGTTGTACATTTCTCAGAACACAAACGTTAATAAGTATTTATTTTGAAAAATAATGCCATATTGGTGAATTGAATTAACTTCATTCTTTCATTAATTTTATGTGTATACAGTTCAGATTTCACAGTGCTATTAAAGAATTTTACACAGAAGTACACAAACAAATCCTAACATTTCACTTTGATATTATTTCCCTTTATTTTTTTACTTAAGTTTTCAAATTCTGGCAATGCCATCACCATGCCACACCATTAAAAAAATTGGATAACATGTGAGACTAAAATAAATGGAAGTTAACTATCTGAAAGGCTTAACTTCACTGCAATGTACAGATACAGACACCAATGTATTACAGACAGTAGTAAAATGTTGTATTCTGCCAGTTCAAATTCTGAACAAGTGAGGCAGATACCTGTATGTGTAGTTCTGAAAAAGTTCAAGCTTTTGTTCACTTCTACACAGAAAACGTAACACTAGAATCCCTGAAGCCTACTGCCTTAGGTATGTGTTCAGCATTTCTTGCCTCACATTTCCTTTCATCCTACACTTGCTCAGATCCTTATAGACACAGAAAATGCATGAAATGCACGTATTCCAAATAACAATATACTGTATTATTTATCTTGTACAACTCTAGGCACCTCACACGCAGAAAAGGAGCCTTGGCTTGAGCTGGGAGAACTTTTTGCCTGAGTTGAGCTGCGTTGGGGGGTTTATGGGATAGCAGGCTTCTTGCTGCTTGTGCTAGTTGACACATTTTAAAAAACAACGATAATGGAAAGGTGCAAAGGAATTTAAGGGGGCTGGGATTACAAGTTTTTCATAGTCTTAAGGGATTCTAGTGTTAAATAAACAGCAATGCTGATAACATATCTTGCAGCAGACACAGCAGTGAGGCATCCCGAGTAAAGTCATGCTGAAATTATAGCAGTGGTCCCACTGTGTTAAACCATGTCATATACTTCTATGACTACTGGGGGACTAATGGAAGACTACTTCGAAAGTCTACTGCCTAAAGGAGAGTGAAGTAGTAGAGAGCAGGATGGTTCAAGAAATTCATTTTGAACATTCTATAAATTAGAATTAAAGCATTGGGTGGCATAGGAGAACACTATACAGTGCTAGAGTCCTTGGGCAAAGGCCAGCCCAACAATTGTCTGTGTGGTATATGCACATCTTCCCTGTGTCTTTGAGCGTTCTCTGCAGGTACTCAAGTGTCTTCAAAAATATCAAAGATGTGCACATTCACTGGAAACTTTAAATTGGTTGAAACATGAGGCATATTGTGGGGCTGATAATTAAGGTGGAAGAGGAGGTGTGCCATACAATAGACGGCCTGGTGTCCCAAAATGCAAAAAAGCATGGACAGAAAATGAATGGATGAATAATTTTATGAGTAGTTATCTTTGTGAGGTATTTTCTCAGATCTAGTCTGTGCATTAATAAAAATCCATGTACAAACATACACTTTCAAAATTGCAAGTAACATATACAGTAGGCAACATAAAATTGGTGTACCAATTGCATTCAGGTGGCACCAACTTGTTCAGTTCCTCTAATGATTTTTCAGAGCGGTACTCCTAAATAAAAACAAACAGCCAGAAAATAAACAGTAAGTGAATGTTTGAAAAACATACATCACAAGAATTCAAGAAAGAAGTACATTGATAAAGCTATGCTTAATACTTGTAATAATTTTACTTATTTAAAAAATGCCATATAACTTATTAACCCTTACATATAAACATGGGATGTATTCTCCACTAAATTAAGAACTTATTTTAACTGATGAGAGCACAAGCACAAGCAGAACTTGTTTCTAAGTATTTTAAGTATTGCAACAGTTACAAAGATTAATTTACCCAACACCATAGTCATCACTAAGATTATAACTTGAAAACAATGCTACAGCACTGTTCATTTCTATTAATGACCATTTTTTACTTTGAATTGCTCCAGATGAGAACCCACTTCATCAGCACAAATAAAATGTGAGCGAAGCTAAAGTAGCTTTAATATATTTCAAAAACAGGTAAGAAGAAAGATAACATAGCAAAGTTTTACATTTTTAATTTTTATTTGACAGCTCTGATAAGTTAAATGACAATTACCCTAAGTTCTTGTCAATAAGTCGCGGCTTATCTAAGGAAAAAAGTTGTGAAAATGAAAAAATAGAATATCGGCTTATACACAAGTCCGGCTTATACATCCATCGCGGGGGTTGCGTTCCAGAGCCACCCGCGAAATAAGAATATCCGCGAAGTAGAAACCATATGTTTATATGGTTATTTTTATAGTGTCATGCTTGGGTCACAGATTTGCACAGAAACACAGGAGGTTGTAGAGAGACAGGAACGTTATTCAAACACTGCAAACAAACATTTGTCTCTTTTTCAAAAGTTTAAACTGTGCTCCATGACAAGACAGAGATGACAGTTCCGTCTCACAATTAAAAGAATGCAAACATATCTTCCTCTTCAAAGGAGTGAAGCAAACAAATCAATATGTCTGTTTGGCTTTTAAGTATGCGAAGCACCGCGGCACAAAGCTGTTGAAGGCGGCAGCTCACACCCCCTCCGTCAGGAGCAGACAAAGAGAGAGAGAGGGAGAGTTTGTTTTTCAGTCAAAAATCAATATGTGCCCTTCGAGCTTTTAAGTATGCGAAGCACTGTGCAGCATGTCTTTTCAGGAATCAGCTTTACAAAAGATAGCAACGTGAAGATAATCTTTCAGCATTTTTAGACGAGCGTCTGTATCGTCTAGGTGTGCAAACAGCCCCCCTGCTCAATCCCCATACGTCAGGATCACAGATAGTCAGCGCAAGAGAGACAGAAAAGTAAGCCGGGTAGCTTCTCAGCCATCTGCCAATGGCGTCCCTTGTATGAAATCAACTGGGCAAACCAACTGAGGAAGCATGTACCAGAAATTAAAAGACCCATTGTCCGCAGAAATCCGCGATATATATTTAAATATGCTTACATATAAAATCACAATTTAAATGACCGCTACGCGCTCGTGTTGACTCGGCGACGCCCAGAGCAGAAAGAACGCGCTCCGGCCGCTCCAACCGCGCCATGCGGGGAGTGAGAGAGACGGCAATATCTCACACTCTCTCCCCCCTTAAAGAAATTAAATGGGCGCGAGTGAGACCACTGACCTCCCTCCCTTCTATTAGTTATAGGTTATAGTACGTTCGGCTTATCCATGAGTCCGGCTTATCTATGATACGATTTTATTTTAAAAATTCGTATGATTTTTGGTCTCCGGCTAATACATGAGTCCGGCTTATAGACAAGAACTTAGGGTAATAATTAAGCATACCTTGTTTCATTTGGGGATAGAATGCTGATGACTCCTAACTACTACATTTCAGGTCAAGCACATTAAAATATTTGCTATATCTTGCATGACATAAGACCCTTATATATTGTACATTTAGTGATGCTTTATATATTGGACTTTTCTATTTATCTACCTACAGTATAAATTTATAGTGTCACAATTCATCTGCTGCAACAAATGCTTTTTCAAAATCATAAGCAAACTAAACAATTGCATCCCTAATAAGCCATGAAAGTAGCCTAAGACAAAGGTATTTTGTTATAAATTACTAAGGGTTTGCTTAGGTAATCTGACATTAAGCAAGACACAGACAAACCCCTAACATGCACACAACTAGCAGGTGCTGATAAGGTAAAATAAAAAAAGCCTAAATATAAATCAAAAACATGTCAATACAGAACAGAAAGAGAAGAGTGTCAAAACAGGATCAGTCATTTAAAGAAACTAATAATGTTGTGTTCCTGCCAATTTCAAATATCATCAATAAGCTTCAGGCCTCAAACACAAAAGCCAGACATGCACTGTTGTATAGGTCTGAACCAGGCATCTCCTCCATAGGCAGTCTAGTCCTATATTCTAATTGCAGGCTGACAGTTTACAAAGGCCTAAAAATGGGTCAAAGGCTTTAAAATAAAAAAAATGCGAAAAGGGAAAACTGTAAAAACTCAGACCCACCAAACAAAGCAAAGGTCTTTTAATATACCATACAATACATTTTCTAATACTACTTAATCCTGAACAGGTTCGTAGAGGACTGGAGCCTATCCCAGCAAGCATAGAGGACAAGGCAGGAACAATGCCTAGACAGGGTGCCAGCCTATCTCAGGTTTAACACCCACACACACATACACTACCTTAAAGCAAATACAGAAAAGACTGGTATTGAATTATCTCAAAGTTGTGTTTGTGCAATTTAAAGGGAGAATGCTTAAGTGATGTTTTGTAGATGCCAGAACAAAGCTTACAATATGAGTTACAGAAGAAAATAAGATGATGAGAAGGAATCAGTCTTACTAAATTCTCCCAATGGGTTTACAAGAAGCAGGTTGTTTTGTTAATCCTTTGTTTGAAAAGAGTCAGAGAAATGCAGTATCGACAATTAAAAACTCTGAAAAAGCAACAGGCTTATATACCATGACACTTTACACTTATTTTAATTCACTATTAATGAATATCAAAGTTGACAGTGATTAAATAAAAAAAATACTCACTTGAAGAAAGGCCACTGTTACAACAATAATGATAGCCTAGGACAAAAAGTGAGTGCACAAGTGTCAAGCAAAATAACTTTACAACTTTAAATGTAATAATTTAATAATTTTCTCTAAAGGGATTATTCTTACTATCTTTAAATAATGTCATTTTTAAAGTCTCAATAAAACTTAAAAAGTATACTCATAACAGACAGGAAATTTTATTATACTTGCTATAATACAGTATATATATATATATATATATATATATATATAAATATATATATATATATATATATATATATATATATATATATATATACTGTATATATCTACACACACAACTGAATGTTCTTTGTTATACATATCAAAACTCTATAGCTTTTTTTTTATTATTTTATTGATTTTATTGAAATCACACAAAATTCCATACAAATAAATCAATTTTTACAAACATAAGATCGAAAACAAATCAACCCCCACCCCTGAGAAAGAGAGCTAAGCCAGCAGAGTAAAACGTAAGGCTAGTAAAAATAAGTAAGTAGATGCATTAATAAGTGAATAATGATAAATGGAGAAAAAAAAGGAAAAAAAGGGAGAGAATCTGCTTCCTCAGTACTTTAAAAGCTTATTCCAAAATGTTATTGATTAGATCCTGCACAGATCCTCTAAGTAAGAATTTGATTTTTTCCAGTTTCAATTAGTATATAACATCAGTTACCCACTGACTTGGAATAGGAGAGGTAGGATTCTTCCAATTGAGCAAGATAAATCTACGTGCCAATAGTGTAGTAAAGGCAACTACAGTTTGTTTGTACTTCTCCAGTTTAAGCCCATCTGGAAGTACACCAAACACAGCTGTTAATGGGTTAAGAAGGATTGTGACACCAAGGCTGTCTGATAGGCATTTAAAGATTTTGGTCCAGAATGAGGTTAATTTGGTGCAGATCCAGAACATGTGGCCCAATGAGGCTGGAACTTGATTGCAGTGTTTGTAGGTTGGATCTTGCCCTGGAAACATTTTGGACAATTCTAAGAGAGACAGATGTGCTCGATATATAATTTTGACTTGAATAATTGTATGCTTTGCGCATATGGAGCTTGAGTGGATTCCTGTAATAATAATATAAGTTTAATATCACTGTTCTCTGTACAAAAATTATTTTAGAAATCCACTCACATGTACAGGCCAGGCCAAAGTTAGCACACAGGGGCTCTCAGCAATTAGAAGTGCCAGGCCAAGCATAGGACAAGATAGACAAAGACAGCTGGAGGAATGTATAGTCAGCCTAAAGACAGGTGTATACTATTTTGTCCTCTCACCTCCTCTTCCACCTTAATTATCAGTCCACAAAATCTTATTTCCTAGTTTGGAAATGGACTATTTACCTAAGTAAGGGCCTGCACATGGAGAAGACAGTATAAAAAAACTTGGACAGCAGCCAAACACTTTGAAGCCGACAGATGGATGAGTGATATCGTCATCTGTCCTGAAAAACCTTCTAGCACAGCGACAAAAAATGGCAGACTGTATAGATCAAGATCCCACCTTGGTATTGTCTTGCTATTTGGCTTCCTCGTCTATAGGAATAGGAGCTATATCGCCCCCTATCGGAAACAATTCCCTGCATTGCTACTTTCCACTCCTTTTCTGAAATATTGAGTGAGAGATCCTTTTCCCACTGTCCTCTTGGATCTTTGAAAGGGAGGGAGTGTAAAATGGTTTTATATATTACAGAAATACTGTCTGAGTCCTCAAAACTGATCAATTTTTTTCCAGCATAGAAGTAGGTGGGAGGTGAGGAAAATTGGGCAGGTTCTGTTTAACAAAGTTTCTGATTTGAAGGTTGTGAAAGAAATGTGTTGCTGGAAAGTTAAATTTGGAATGTAATTGTTCATAGGATGCAAAGACGATGTTTATGTACAGATCTCTTTAATCCCAAATGTTTTCCAGACATTAAAAACTGCATATGTTTAAGGGGGTGGAAAAAGGTGGTTCTCGTGCAGAGGTGCGACAGATAAAAGCTTCTTTATCTTAAAATGCTTCCTACATTGGTTCCATGTTCTGAGTGAGTGAAACACAATTGGGTTGTTAGTATATTGGCAATAACTTGTATTTATTGGGGTACAAAGCAAAGAATTTAAAGAAGTACTGCAGGATTTTATTTCTATTGCGGACCAAGCCTGTGTCTGTCCATCTATTTGTGTCAATGTCCAGGTTTTTATAGCTTGTATATTTTCTGCTCAGTAATTAAATTGTAAGTTAAGTAGAGCCATGCCGCCTTCCGCTTTAGGTCTTTGTAGGGTCACCCTTTGGAAAAGTGGATGTTTTGAATTCCAAATAAATGAGGTTATGGTTGAATCTAATTTCTTAAAAAACAATTTACTGATGTGTATTGGAATGTTTTGAAATAAAAAGAGAAGCTTAGAAAGGATATTCATCTTAACAATGTTAATTCTTCCAGCAAAAGTAAGATGAAGGGTTGACCATCTATGCAAGTCTTGCTTAATTTTTTCCATACAGACAGCGAAATTGTGTTGATAGACAGCTTTATGTCTACTTGTAATGTTTACCCCTAGGTATTTAAACTGATCTGCGATGATAAAAGGGAAGGTGTCCAATCTAATATTGTATGCTTGAAAATTCACTGGGAAGAGCACACTTTTAGTCAAATTAATTCTGAGACCAGTAATCTTTTAAAATTCTGTAAGTGCTGTTAGGACTGCAGGCACAGTATTTTGTGGATCTGATATACACAGTACCATATCATCTGCGTATAGAGAAATGTTCAGTTCAAGTCCTTCTCTGATAATCCCCTTTATCTCATAAGCATTTCTACAGTGAACTCCAGTGGCTCAATGGCGATTGCAAAAAGCAGTGGTGACAAGGGGCATCCTTGTCTGGTACCACGTTCTAGTTTAAAGTAGTCTGAATTAATGTTGTTAATACAAACTGAAGCTTCTGGGTTGGTATACAGTAGTTTGATCCACGCACAAATGTTCGGGCCAAACCCAAATTTATCCAATGTAGTGAAAAGGTAGTTCCATTCAATCATATCAAATGCTTTTACTGCATCCAACAATAATAATATCTCTGACTTTACGGGTGAATATATTATTTTAAACAGGCGTCGAAGATTGGAAGCTAAGTGCCTGCCTTTAATAAATCCTGTTTGATCTTGTGATATTACCAAAGGCAGCAGTTTCTCCATCCTTCTAGCTAGGGCTTTGGAGAGTATCTTAACATCATTATTCAGAAGTGAAATTGGTCTGTATGAGGCACATTGTAATAAGTCCTTATTTAGTTTGGGAAAGATGGTGATTAATGCTTGGCAAAAAGTTTGAGGTAGAATGTTATTGTCTCTAGCTTCTGTAAATGTTGCTAATAAGAGTGGAGCTGGCTGAGTGGAGAATTTCTTATAAAATTCAGCAGGATAGCCATCGGGGCCTGCTGCTTTCCCACTCTGAAGTGACTTTATAGCATCTAGTAATTCTGATAGCGCCAGAGGCTAATCCAATTCTTCTGCACTGAGAGGACCTATTTGTGGTATCTGTAATGCATCCAGAAATGCATTAGATTGTGTCTTGTCTTCTTTAAACTCAGTGGAATATAAGGATTTATAATAGTCTCTAAATGTGTGCATTATATTTTTATGGTCAATTACTTTGTCTCCGTTTGTGTTGGTGATTGCTGGGATTGCATTACGAACTTCTTGCTTGTGGATTTGTTGAGCTAAGATCTTATTAGCTTTCTCTCCATGTTCATAGTAATGATGTCTTGATTTAAAAATTAGTTGTTCTGTTTCTTTAGTTGTCAAGAGGTTGAATTCTGAATGCAGAGCCTGCCTTTTCCTATGAAGAGCCTCACTTGGACACCTGGCATGTTCTTGGTCTATTCTAGTAATTTCGTTGATTAGCTCTGATATCTTCTTGGTTTCCAATTTATTTCTAGGGGAAACATATGAAATAATCTGTCCTCTTAAGAAGGCCTTCAGGATTTCCCAGAGTATTCCTGCAGAGACCTCTGAGGTCGTATTTGTCTCTAGAAAAAAGCTGATTTGTTTGAATATAAATTCTGTTCAGTTCTTGTCTGCTAATAAAAGTGGGTTAAGATGCCATCTGCGAGATGAATATGTGGTGCACAATGACTTTAGCTCCAAGATCAAAGGGGCATGTTCAGAAATAACAATAGCATCATACTTGCAAGATTTAAATGTAGGCAAGAAATTGTTATCTACAAAGAAATAATCAATTCTTGAGTAGCAATGATGCACTGGTGAGTAGGAGGAATATGCTCTTGAGTTTGGGTTTAGAAATCTCCAGGGGTCTGATATGTTGTGATCAGTTACAAACTGTGTAATTGTCTTTGCAGTATTAGATATCATCACCCCTGTGACAGGAGACCTATCTAGGTCTGGATTTAAAACACAATTAAAGTACCCAGCCATTATAATTTTGTGAGTGTTCACATTGGGAATGGATGCAAATACATTTTGCATGAATTCCCTATCATCCACATTGGGTGCATAAATATTTATCAAAATCACTTTACAGTTAAATAAATTAACCATGACAATCACATATCTCCCTTCAGGATCAGATATTGCATCTGAAACTACAAATGAGACTGTTCTATGTATAAGAATTCCTACACCTCTAGTTTTCTTGTAAAGCTGGAATGGAATATTTGGCCAGTCCAGTCTTTTTGCAGCCGGAACTGATCCATGCTTAATAAGTGGGTCTCCTGTAAAAATACTATTTTAGTATTTAGACCTGTTAGGTGAGAGAATACTTTCTTTCTCTTTAATTCGTGATTCAGGCCTTTAACATTCCAGCTCACAAAGTTAACTGTCCAGTTATGGAGACATTGATTCTGAATTTTTGAAGTCATTTTGTAGTTTTAACTGAAAATGAGACAGCTTTGACCTAAATTTCCTATTTTCTCAGGAGTTATTGCCATGAAGCCTATTGTTACGTTGGCACTTATCATTATATGGATTAAAAGGAGCTTGCTCTCTTTCTCTCCCCCCTAGTCCCCCCACCCCCGCATTTTGCCTCCTAACTTGAGGCTGGACCACACTTCACAAAGTCCCAGTCCTCTGACATACCTAGAGACACAGCACGACCAAAACAAAACAAGCCCCCCAGCAGTATGAGGATTAAAATTGAGATATCTATTGCCAATACAGTCCAAAAACTATAAGCATAAAATATAGTTTTTATACAAATAAAGGAACAAAGAAAAGAAGACAATACAAGGCAGTAGAAAACATTTTGTCTTTTTAAAAAGAATCCAAAGGTGTGTCACAATTACACCTCATTCCTTTTGCTATGAATTTCATGAACTATTAGACATTGACGCACCTAGAGTATCTCCTTGCAGTACTAGACAAAGCACAGGCTTTTTTCTAGGAAAATGCAATCATTTCTCTATGAATCTCAAAGCAAAACTGCAGTTATAGTGTCATACAAACATAGATTATTCTAATAAGTTTTTCTCAGCTACTGTCATGAAATATTAAGTTTGCTGACAATATTCAAAGCAGCTTAAATGCATAGTTCAGTTGTCATTTCCTGTTTTTCCTCACCATTGTTATACTGATTGCATCTTCATACTCCTTGGTGATGATACTGATTAGAGCGGAACAGAACAGCAGGAGAATGAGAGGATTCTTGAACTGAAAACAGAAAATATTTATGCCATTTTGTTATAAATGTCATTTTACAGAAAAAAGGAACAAATACTGAAAACACAATATCCTATTATATTGTATTGTTTTCAAAAACATTTCAAAGTACAGGTAATCTTTTACAAGGATTCTACTGTATTTAATAGCATTGTGAATCAATATATTATTTAAAAAAACAAACATGATTTTTTTTAAAGTTAAGACACACTATACTATACAGTACAATGCACAGAAAGATCTGAGGTTTGTCAGCTAGTACAATATGAAGAAATAATTGGTTATTGGAAGGAATCCTGTGGGACCTGCAGGACCTGACATATAAACCTGGGGCACAAATGGTCATCAAACGTTTAGGTGTGGCTATTTACAGAACAGCCTGTAGGAAAATTACTCAAAATGTAGGTCAGTATTAACAAATAGTATATTTATTTATTATATACACTAATAAAGCCCCAATTCACTCAAAAATTGTAAAAAAAATTTCAGCATGTACATAGTACATTGAATGTACATAGTACATTCATATTATATGACTCAGGTGCCGCCGCGAGTGGCAGCTTTTTCAGCAGCTCCGTGTATGACTTTATCTTTTTACCTTTTTCTGTATTTTTCTCTATTTCACTGTTAACTCATACCACTTTCTTTTATGTGGACTCGTTCCCTGGACACTTTTTACTACTTTTTACTACTTGGACATGGATTTTTACACGGCGAGACTCGTCTATTCAAGTACTCAACTTCAAGAGCTGAGAACAAATGCCTGCGCTGGTGTGGTTCCCTATTTACCTGATGAGGTAAGAAGGCGGTATCGTGGCAGCAGAGCCGGCGCTAAGATAAAAGCCAAGTTTCTAGCGAGAAAGTGGCGCTACAAACCTGCCTTCTGTGATCCTGGGAAATGTGAACTCACTACCAAATAAGATTGACAAACTGGCTGCGCTGGTGAAAAATGTCACGACCTACAGAGAATGCAGTTTGTTCTGTTTTAGTAAAACGTGGCTAACAACTAACATCCCAGATGCTACCTCGGGCAGACGTGGAGATAGCGAGTGAAATCATCCATTCTGATGTTGCTAAACTGCAAATGCAGCACCCTGAGGCGCTTGTGCTAATTGCTGGAGACTTTAACCATGTGATGCTGGACAAAACATTACCTGCCTTCTCCCAGTATGTGGATTGTAACACCCGGGGAAATAGGACTATTGACCTCCTGTATGCAAATGTTAAAGACGCATACAGGTCCACCCCGCTGCCTGCAATTGGGAAGGTAGATCATAACCTGGTTCTGCTTCAGCCTCACTACAAACCAAGAGTGAGGGAGCTACATACAACCACACGCTCATTCAGGAAGTGGTTCCCTGAGGCAGAGCAATAATAATAATAATAATAATAATAATAATACATTACATTTATATAGCGCTTTTCTCAGTACTCAAAGTGCTATCCACACTGGGAGGAACCGGGAAGCGAACCCACAATCTTCCACAGTCTCCTTACTGCAAAGCAGCAGCACTACCACTACGCCACCTGAGCAAGAAGAAGAAAGACTGCTTTGGAACTATGGACTGGGATATCCTGCAGGGGTCATTTAGTTAGAACATTGAGGAGGTTGTTGACTGCACTACTGACTACATCAACTTCTGTATGGACATTGTAGTTCCAGTAAGAACAGTGCTCTGCTATGCTAACAACAAGCCATGGATTACAAGTGGCATCAAGGGCCTTTTGAACCAGAAGAAAAGGGCTTTTGAAGGCGGTGATCAGCATGAGCTCAAGCGCGTACAGAAGGAACTCCGAGTCCAGCTCAGGGAGGCAAAGGACCAGTACAGGAGAAAGCTGGAGCAGAGGTTGCAGAATAACAGCATGAAGGAAGTGTGGGATGGGATGAAGATCATCACTGGCTGCAGCTCAAAGCGGGGTGCCACCATCGAGAGAGATGTGGAGAGAGCAAACCAGATGAACAACTTCTTTAACAGGTTTGACCACCCTAACCCACTCTCACTCTCACCTCAGAGTACTGCACCCTCCACCCATCCTTCTGCTGATACCAGCATAGGAGAGAGTTTCCCCCAACCCACAATTACAGCAGCCCATGTAAGCAGAGAGCTGAGGAGACTTTGCGCCAGCAAAGCAGCGGGTCCAGATGGAGCATCGCAACGAATGCTGAAGGTCTGTGCGTTGGAGCTGGAGAGTTTTCTACAGCGCATCTTCAACCTGAGCCTTGAACAGGGGAGAGTCCTGAGGCTTTGGAAAACATCTTGCATCACCCCAGTCCCAAAGGTATCATGTCCTAGTGAGCTGAACGACTTCCGGCCTGTCGCACTGACGTCACATGTGATGAAGACCATGGAGCGGCTGCTGCTTCACCACCTAAGGCCACAGGTCTGACATGCCCTCGACCCTCTGCAATTCGCATACCAGGAGAAGGTGGGAGCAGAGGATGCCATCATCTATATGCTACACCGATCCCTCTCCCACTTGGACAGAGGCAGTGGCGCTGTAAGAATTATGTTTCTGGACTTCTCTAGCGCCTTCAACACCATCCAACCTCTGCTCCTCAGGGACAAGCTGACAGAGATGGGAGTAGATTCATACCTGGTGGCATGGATCGTGGACTGTCTTACAGACAGACCTCAGTATGTGCGTCTCAGGAACTGCAGGTCTGACATTGTGGTCAGCAACACAGGAGTGCCGCAGGGGACTGTACTTTCTCCGGTCCTGTTCAGCCTATATACATCAGACTTCCAATACAACTCGGAGTCCTGCCACGTGCAAAAGTTCGCTGACGACACTGCTATCGTGGGCTGCATCAGGAGTGGGCAGGAGGAGGAGTATAGGGACCTAATCAAGGACTTTGTTAAATGGTGCAACTCAAACTACCTACAACTGAACACCAGCAAAACCAAGGAGCTGGTAGTGGATTTTAGGAGGACCAGAACCCTCATGGACCCCGTGATCATCAGAGGTGACTGTGTGCAGAGGGTGCAGACCTATAAATACCTGGGAGTGCAGCTGGATGATAAACTGGACTGGATTGCCAATACTGATGCTCTGTGTAAGAAAGGACAGAGCCGACTATACTTCCTTAGAAGGCTGGCGTCCTTCAACATCTGCAATAAGATGCTGCACATGTTCTATCAGACGGTTGTGGCGAGCACCCTCTTCTACGCGGCGGTGTGCTGGGGAGGCAGCATAAGGAAGAGGGACACCTCATGCCTGGATAAACTGGTGAGGAAAGCAGGCTCTATTGTAGGCATGGAGCTGGACAGTTTGACATCTGTGGCAGAGCGACGGGCACTGAGCAGGCTCCTGTAAATCATGGAGAATCCACTATCTATCTATCTATCTATCTATCTATCTATCTATCTATCTATCTATCTATCTATCTATCTATCTATCTATCTATCTATCTATCTATCTATCTATCTATCTATCTATCTATCTATCTATCTATCTATCTATCTAGTACTAGGGTGTTGTACCATGTTAGCCACTATGAATGTAGAGAAAAGCCAAGCAAAATGACACTTTTAATTGGCTAACTAAAAAGATTACAATATAATAATAATAATAATAATTCATTATATTTATATAGCTATGCAAGCTTTCGTGGCAACTCAGGCCCCTTCTTCAGGCAAGATGTAATTTGAAGAAGGGGTCTGAGTTGCCTCGAAAACTTGCATATTGTAATCTTTTTAGTTAGCATGTACATAGTAAGCCTAACCTTGACTGCTCACATTCATAAAGCGAGTGATCAGATTCCTGACAACTTTTAAAGCATAGAAGCATTTACACAATGTTGAAATCCCCATCCAAGAGTAATATGATGTTTTTGATTAGCGGGCCTCATTTTTAATAGGGTGGATTTTATTAAAGAGTTAAATTGTAAAACTTTTTTCTTTAAGAAAACTAAAAATATTAAGATTTTTTTTGTTAATTGTCAAAAAGTACTACACACTACTTTTATCCATTAATTCATTTTGCAGCTCAAAAATGATGATATTCCCAGATTCATCCATTAATTTACTTTCTTTTTATTAAAAAGTATAAAGATCAAGTATACATTGGGGATCTTTTTTAATTTGGCTTTGAATCACAACCCTCACATGCATATCTCAGTATCAGAGTAGGCAAGTAAGCCAACTACTCAGTTGAGATAATGAAAATAAAATTTGTTTAGCACAAGCAACTACAAATTCCTGTTACCTGTGGTACTGATGTAGTCCCTACAGTGTAATAGGTCTACAAGATGCATACTGTTACAATACTATATTGTGAGACTGATGATAAAAATCAGTTAAAAACTTTGCTCAATCAAAGTAGCATTGGTTAAAAAACCACAAGAGCTGGTTGGCACAGACTTAATGCCTTTTTGGAGCATGTGGATACGAGCAAAACATTGTAGGAGCAAGACTGCTAAATCAAGCACACACAAACAAATAATATAGGGCAGTAAATCAATATAATTCCCTAAATAATCTCATCCCATCTCATCTTCCATCCATCCATCCATTTTCCAACCCGCTGAATCCGAACACAGGGTCACGGGGGTCTGCTGGAGCCAATCCCAGCCAACACAGGGCACAAGGCAGGAAACAATCCTGGGCAGGGTGCCAACCCACCGCAGCCATCTCATCTTCCCATCTGCTTTTCTTGGTAAGGGTCACAATCACTAAATAATCAATTAATGTAACACCTTAATTCCAGCACATGCACATTTTGGGCAGTGTTGATACAATAAGCATTACTTTGATAAAAAAAAATGTTATACTTGCAGTAACCACAGCTCAGATGTCACAAGACAATTCTATAATATGACAAGAAAGCAGAATGCCATTCCATTGCAGTATAGCCTTGTAAACTTCCTCATGGATGTTTCCCGAAATAGCAATAGCACTTCTTAACATCACAGTATTTTGCTGTTTTTTCCTTATGCTCCTCATGACAGATCAAATAGTCTTTATACATCTATAATGAACTTTATAATTTATTAGCAAGAGTACTGCCATTGCCCAGGGTAGACTAAAGTACAGATGCTGTCACAAAATAAATTTCCCATGGTGAAAATGTTGGCCCTAATGCAATATTTTACTTACTAAGCACACCATGGGGAGCAACTTTGCAAACCTGTGCCAAGTACCAAAAATGCCTTTTAGGGGCAGATTGCTAATAAAACACTGGTGTGGTCAAATTTCAGAATGAAACATATAGTGTTCCCCTGTACAATTGGGGAATCTGTACAAAATTTAGTGGAGACAAATTCAGTGATATGTATTTATATACCAGAAAAATTCAAAAAACATATTCCGTTTTGTTATTTGTTTACATTTTTTAGAGTATAGAAAACCAAGACATTAGCCAAAACTTAAAATCAATATTTGATACATTAGTTAACTTTATTTGAACAGTAAGATAACTTTGAATTACTTATACTATTAAACTGCATTAAGTGTTACTTTCCTGCTTTTTTTAACAGCTATACACCACATAAACAAACCTAATTATACTGTAGTGACAAATGTATTGTCATGTATACATTGTGAAATGAAATTCTTTCTGGCATTTATTCTACAGACTAATATCACTGAACCAGATGTATGATATATACATATGAAGACAACCCTGAGTTAATGTTGCTCAAAACTGGGTGAGGACTGTCACATTTCTTAACCAATCCAACACCCCATGAAGGCATTGCTCAAAGTAAGGGCAGTGGTTTTGAATTGCAAAGAGTAATAGTGCTCTTGTTGACCACATCTTACAGAGAACAAGTTTCTGATTACAGTGAACTGTCTACAGTGGGAAAGTTTCCTAAAAGGACTCCTACTAAACATGTCATGCACGAGCACATAGGGAGCAGCTTAAAGAACCAACAAGCAGCACGAAATCTCATGTCAGGGGACAACGGCAGTGTACTAACCTTTCTCTCTTTGTTCCTTCAGGAAAGACAAAAATACACCACCATGAGTTCACCCGAACACGGTAAACAACAACGCAAACCACTTCCAGGTTCCTTCCTTTCCTCTGGTCTCCATCTGATGATGTCACCACTACCCATCTACCACTGCTGCTCCTTCACAGCATTCCGTATCAACTCCCGTTCCCACCCCATAAATTGTCCAACTGTCATTGTTTTGGTTGTCTGTGTTACATGTACAAACCTGACTGCATTTTCTGAGAGAGAGAACTTCACAGTATATGGGGACGGATTCCCCAAACCTTTATAATCTTTTGTGTCTCTTCATTTTATAGTGGCATAATCGGCAGGATACAAAGTCCGAAGATGTCAGAAGGGCAGGACCTGAACGCTGTATTGACAACCATAATGGCCGAGCTCCAGAGTGTGAAATTGGAGCATGCGGCAACCAGGCTGGAGCTGGCGGAGACCAAGACGCGGCTGGTGGCAGCAAAAGCGGCAAAACCAGAGCCTGCACGGCCTCCACCTCCTCCCATTGTCCCGCTTGCTGAGTTGGATGATATTGAGTCGTACTTACTGATATTCAAGAGGACTGCCTCTCGTAATCAGTGGCCGAGGACGGAATGAGGCCCCATACTAGCGCCATACCTGAAGGGCGCTGCGCAGTGGGCTTATTATGACCTCCCCAAGGAGGAAGCTGCCAATTATGACCTCTTGAAGGCCGAAATATATAAGCACTATGACGTGACCTCGGACCAGCAGGCGAGGGAGTGGCGACGCTTGAGGTTTGACCCCGACAGCCCAGTGAGGGCCCAGGCATTCTAATTCTGGAGCAAGCTGGGGCACTGGCTAAGGCCGGATATAAACCAGGCGCGCCAGGTGGTGGAGCAGGTGGCCTGTGAGCGTCTAGTGAATGCCATGCCAGAGTACCTTGCCCAGCAGGTCCGCCGGCATCCATACAAAGATATGAACGGTCTTCTGGAGGTCTTGAAGCGCCAGCTGGCAGTGAACTGAGCCGGGGGGGTCAGAAAAGCCTGTTCGCGGGGCCTGACAGGGATGTGTCACTACCCCTGAACCCACCCGTCGCGCTGCAGAGGCTCCGGTGAGACAGAAGGAGAAGGTTCCCAGCCCTCCGTACTGTTTCAAGTGTGGGGAGCTGGGACATATTCTGTCCGGCTTCCCGTTAAATGATGAACTAATGGACTGCACCTGGCTCAGAGGAGAGAAGTACTATGCTCTGTCGAATCCCCTGGCTGTTCCAAACACGGAGTGATATTGGTGAATGGGCATTTGGTGTTGGCATTATTTGATTCCAGGAGCAATATCATCATTGTTGCTTACCGTTATGTTCTACCGCAACAATGGTTGGCTCAGAAAATGAGTGTGACCTGTGTACACGGGGAGACCAGACTGTATAGGTTCGCAAAATGCTTCATAACCTGGAAGGGTGACCCTAAACAACTGCTGTCCTGCCCGAGCCCCCCTTCCCGTTTATATTAGGACATGGCTGGTCGGAAAATAAACGCGGTAGGCTGGAACCCACTCCTAGAACTAAGATGGGTCTGATTACGGACGGACAAGAAACCGTCCCAGCTACTCCCACGCCGTGTTCTTCAGCAACTGTTGATGACATGGACAGGCGGGAGCGGGACTCTTCTGCGACTGACCTCGACCCGAAACTAAACACGGGTGAGAATCCGGGACAGATAGCTCCGCCCCCGGTTCACCACTAAATCCTCTAACTAGCCTAGACTTCCAGTTTCGGTCTATGCAATCTTCATTTAAAAGAGAGCAGTGGAACGATGATTCCCTGAAGTTCGCCAGGAATGCCATTGTTTCTGTCGATGGACAAACGGCGGAAACTCACCCACCACCGGGACCCTACTTTGTTTTAAAGTATTGTTTTGGGTAGCGGAACACGAAGGCGAGGTCAGGATGTTGTTGTTAGTTCCACAGACCTACTGGCGAGAGGTCTGCAAGCTAGCCCAAGCACACCTCTTAGGCGCCCATCTCAGGGCCGAGAAAACGTTAGAGAGAGTGAAACTCAGATTCTATTGGCCCGGAATCAATGAGGAGGTCCGACGTTTCTGTCAATCCTGCCCAGAGTGTCAGTTACGTCAGATACCCGGAGGGACCGTGCTCCTCTAGTTCTGATTCCCCTCATTGATATACCCTTTGAAAGGATCGGTGTCGATCTCATAGGTCCCTTGGAGCCTTCGACAAGAGGCAATAAATACATATTAGTTATGGTTGATTACGCTACTCGATACCCAGAGGCGGTTCCCCTGCAAATGGCTAATACTAAGAATATTGCATGGGAGTTGGTATGGCTTTTTTCCCCCGAGTGGGTATACCCAAAGAAGTCCTTACGGACCAGGGTACACCCTTTACTTTGGATAAGTTCAGGGAGGCTGCCAAGTGACTCTGTATTAAGCATCTTAAAACCTCTGTTTATCACCCACAGACAGACGAGTTGGTGGAAAGGTTCAACCAAATTGCCTATTGGGAGGTGCCACAAGCCTCTATGGGGGTTTCCCTTTTGAACTGTTGTACAGACACCAACCCCGGGATATATTGGACATCCTAAAAGAAGGTTGGGAAGGGGAGGCACTTCCCTTCACCAATATCTTAGAATATATCGCGCAGTTACATGATAGATTGGCCAAAATCCAACCTCTGCTAAAAGAGCACATGTTGAAAGCTCAAGCAGCACAGGTGCGGAACTATAACAGAAATACCTCCCTGTGGGAGTTCCGCTGGGAGATCAAGTGATGGTGCTTGTGCCCACTTCCCATTCTAAATTATTGGCCCATTGTCAGGGCCCTTACGAAGTTAAAGAGAGAAAAGGGCTTGTCGATTATTTGGTGAAACAACCAAATTGTCGACCGAGCAAGCAGGTGTATCACGTCAACTTACTAAAGCCATGGAAGGACAGGGAAAACTGCCCTCTTGCCGGCCCAGCCCACTCCCTTTTCTCGAAAAGATCGGTCCTTATCCTCGACCACAATTTGAGTCCCCACCATCGACAGGAGCTGGAAACTACGATCCTGTCTGTCCCAGAAGTGGTCAGCGAGGCATTGTGATGGACCCCGGGGTTGTAGTCAAGGAACGCCCATATCGCCTCCCGGAGGCAAAATGTGCTGAGGTGGAATTAGAAGTCCAACGGATGTGGGATATGGACACCATTGAGGAGAGTCACAGCCCATGGTCCAGTCCAATTGTCCTCATTTCTAAGCCCGATGGGTCATGGAGATTTTGTAATTACTTCCAACGTCTCAATCAAGTCTCCAAATTTGATGCATACCCCGTGCCCCAGGTGGATGAACTCCTTGAGCGGTTAGGGAATGTACACTATTTGACTACTCTTGACATGACTAAGGGATATTGGCAAATTACCTTAACGGCATCCGCGAAAGAGAAAGCGGCGTTTAGTACCCCTAGCGGACACTGGCAGTACAAGGTTCTCCCATTTGGACTGCACGGGGCACCAGTGACCTTTCAGCATCTGGTAGACAGAGTGCTAAAGCCACACCAGTCCTATTGTGCCGCCTACCTCAACGACGTAGTCATTTTTTCCGGCACCGGGAGGAGCATGTGCTGCAGGTCAACACTGTCCTCCTGACACTAGCGAAAGCTGGGCTACATATCAATCCCAAGAAATGCTTTTTTGGGTTGAATGAGGCCAAGTATTTAGGCTACCTAGTGAGAGGAGGACTGGTGAAGCCACAGTGTTCAAAAGTCAAAGCCATCCTTGATTGGCCCCGTCCGATAACCTAGAGGCAAGCTTTCTTAGGCTTAGCAAGTTTGTACCACTGGTTCGTACCTCAGTTTTCTGAGAGAGCCTCCCCCTTGATGAATCCAACAAAGAAACGGGCCTCTTTCCATGTGGTGTGGGATGAACTGACAGAACGGGCATTTAGTGACCTGACTTTTCTTTCTCTTTTCTTCTCCAGACCAGTGCTTCGGACACAGGTCTAGGTGCCGTGCTGAGACAAAGCATCGATGGTGTCGAACACCCAGCAATGTATCTAAGCCGTAAATGCGGCGGAAGAACAGGAGGTTCTGGCGATAAAGTGGGCGGTGACTCAACTGTGGTACTACCTGTTGGGTCGGGAGTTTACCCTAGTGACAGACCATGGCCCCCTCCAGTGGATGGCTGTCCATAAGGAGTCGAACCCTCGGGTCACCAGGTGGTTTTTGGACTTGCAGCCATATAATTCCATGGTCACTTATCATCGGGGTACCCTCCAGGCAAACATTGATGCTCTCTCTTGGGTTCACGACCTCTCAGTTCTGGGCGCCCAACCTGATGGGTCTGCGCTGAAGGGGGGGGGGGGGCAATTCACGCACAAGCAGTTTAAAGACCCAACGAGCAGCGCGAAATCTCATGTCGGGGGACAACGGCAGTGTACTAACCTTTCTCTCTTTGTCCCTTCAGGAAAGATGAAAATACACCGCTGTGAGTTCACCCGAACACGGTAAACAACAACGCAAGCCACTTCCGGGTTCCTTCCATCCCTCTGGTCCCCAGCATTCCATATCAACTTCAGTTCCCACCCCATAAATTGTCCACCTGTCATTGTTTTGGTTGTCTGTGTTACATGTACAGTACAAACCTAACCGCATTTTCTGAGAGAGAGAAGTTACACAGTATATGGGGACGGATTCCTCAAACCTTTATAAGTACATTTACTGTACTTAATAACACCGGTTCAAGCACAGACAAGGGTGTACAGCATCCAGCTTTCTGACTGTATGCCTAAACTAACAATTAAAGGAAGCTAACATTTCTCTGTAACTGGAAATGCAAACATACCATGCCAGAATATAGCCACAATGTTTTAGCATCTTATTTATATAAAACATAATGCTTATCTATTTGTTTATTGTTGTTATGCAATAAAGTGATGCAATAGTCAAAATGACAGAAAGATATTGTAGCACACAGAACTCCAGTGCATAGGGCCAAGAACTTGTAGTGGCATACATGTATGTGCGTTTGTCTCTTCTATCACCATGCTCATTACAATGTACCAATTAATCACTAAGTTTCAGTTACTTTGTGCTACTATGAATCTGAATGGATAACAAAAATTCTGGCTTTTTATTTTCTCAGTTTCTTTTGCTCTCTCCTGGTGGATTAAAGTGCAGGGATTGGAGGAACAGGAGATAAGATGTTTTAAGAAGAAGCCCTGTGGGCTTAACTTCTGCAGTGGCAGATTTCATTCCTATTTCTATAAACTTTTTAAAGAGTTGTTCCCAGATGTGTATTCTCGTTTGAGAATCACATCTAGCTCTGCGAAACTAACTACAGAACAGTGAGAGTAGTATAATATGAACAACAGATAATAAATACAGTCCTGCACATTTAACTATAACATCACACCATCTTTCCATCTCTTAAGGCAGCATCTATGACAACTGTTTGACACTGTGCATCACTGGCATTGAGGCACCTTGTCTTGGACTATTTATTGCCATTTTGGCAAGGGGACTAACCATAATTTACCTTTGACAACTCTCTATTAACCAACTATTAACCAAACGGTTGAACTTATGTGCACATAAGCCATTGGCAAAATGTCCACTGCTTCCTTAATAATCCAATGTCAGCATAAACTCTTCATTCTCTCTACATTACTTAAACTTAGGTTCAGCTTTTGCTTCCTGTAGCAGAGTCCTTAATGCATATGGTATAATTCATTCACCTCCATCACTTGAGTAACAGCAATATTGCTTTGTACATTTCATTCTGATGCTAATACTGCTTGTAACAACATAGTTAGGGTAAAGCTACTAAAAACATTAGAATAGACTCTTGGTGTAATTTAAACTGAAAGTAATAAAAATTGGGTTTGGTTAATCTTTAGCTTTTTTAAGTTTCTTCCTCCTGACTTAATAGAGTAAAGTAAAACTTGTGAAAGCATACGCTTCTTCTATTAGGATTACAACTGCTGGCTCCCAGCCAAGGTAGCTGCTTCAAACTGTGTGACACCATACACGTCAATGAGCTTTAGGTTTAGCTGGATGAACAAATGACAGTTATATACCAGCACCACCTACATACAAGTCTACAGGCGCATACAAACATGTAAATCTGACAAACATTTTGTCTGTCTATTTGGCTAATAGACCACAAATCCTACAAAAACATGTAAAAGACATAACCAAAGGAATAATGTCTTTTGGCAGAGTCTTCAATGAAGAATTAAAAAAGAAGAAATATAATTCATAAGTATGTATCCTCTTTATAACAGAAATAGAGAAAGAAACCAAGTCAGACTAGACCTATAATTTGTATTGTTTATTGTTGGGGGCTTATGCCCAGACGGGATGCCTGGAAGGACCGGGAGAGTGATTATATCTCCCCTGGGCCAAGAGAGGGCAGCTTCCCTGGTCTATATGGGGGCCACGGGAACTGAGCATGGAAGCTCAATCCTACTGGGGCCCGTGGCCACCACAAAGTGACGCCCAGAGGATTGAGGAGCCCTGGATGTCAGCACTTCCGCCACACCCGGAAATGCTTCCGGAAGGATTAACAGGGACACCCGGAGTGCTTCCAGGTGCTCATGCAGCACTTCCACCACACCAGGAAATGCAGCAGGAATATCGTTTGAGGGCACCTGGAGCACATTCGGGAGGATATAAAAGAGGCCGCCTTCCTCCAGTCATTAGCCGGGAGGAAGAGAGGTGGTGAAAGGAAGGACTATGGAGAGGCCCGGACTTTAGAGAGGTGTTTGGTGCAGGGGGGACTGTGTTGTGTACAGAACTGTAAATATTGTAAATACGGTGATTAAAAGTGTGTGTTTGGGACTTCCTGTGTCTGTCTGTGTTGGTGTCCAGGCTGGTTTCCACAATGGCATCCTAGATGGGACTCTCCGCCTGATACAAAGTGGGGAACCATCAAAAAAATAATTTTGTGGATGGCCCAGCACTACAGAGCGACACGCACACGCGCTGCAACCTCTGCACCCACTCTGTACGATCGCCCTGCATGTCGCCAAACGTCCAAGTGACTGACCGTTCTCCCTAATGGGAAGGAAGATGGCCAGAAGACAATGGGCGTTTCCAAAAAGCCCGTCGTGGAAAAGGTCGGCATGCCGGAAGGAGCGGCCAGAAGAGAGCAGCAGCCTCCAGAAGAGGGGATCCAGGAAGTAGGTAAAGACTGCAGGGGACGTTTGCCCTGGGGGAGTTTTAGGAGTGTTTCAGGTGTCTACCTCCCAGGGGGAGACCTTACAGAGGCGTGCTGCTGGCTGAAGGATGCCAACACCGAAGAAGGCAGCGGGACGGCGTCCGAGGAGGATGGAAGCCCGTTGTCTCTAAGAGAGCTAGATATGGCAGACGAGCGCCTGGGCTCTTATCCCAAGGAGAAGAAGTCCTCGGCAAAGAAGTAGGTGGAGGACCGGAAGTCCCTCCTACAAGCAGGCGAGGGGTTGGACGGTGTGTGTTACGTGTACTCCGAGCTTTGGCCAGAGTCAGGTGGAAGAGGATGGAGCTTGTGAGGGAGGAGTTGGAGGCGGCAGAAGAGAGAGCGAGAAAGACCTTTATTATTGTCGTATTTATGTGCACTGTGGTGGGGGTTGTAATTAAACGCGTGCTTTGGGACATTCTATGTCTGCCTGTTTGTGTCCAGGTCCAAATCCTCGACAATATATATATTTAATGTACTAGTTTGATTCTCTATGGACATGCAGTAAGTCAAGTTACTCATAACCTATAAAATATAAAAGGTATAAAATATACCTTTAGAAAAAAATAATAAAGTGAAAAAATACTTTGAAAGTATACAAATGATATTAATCATACCGTTAATTGCACAGTAAATCAGATATTTTAGCCACTGTAATGCCAATGGAATATTCTTTTAAATTCCTTATTTTCAATCCATACAGAATATATTTACATAAATGGAGCACAGGGGTAAATTATATAAAATGATTTCAAAAAGTTCTTGCCACTGTATACTGTAAATGTGTCTGAGAAAGACTATGTGTCCATTTTGTGTTCCTATACATTTTATACTAGTAAGAAACTCATTACTATGGAAATCTGTTCTTCTTTCAGCTAATTTTAAATACTACTTTGTGAAATGTTTAAGTTTGTTTAATATCGTTTCAAAGAATGCTCAGGGAAATGACTACAGAATTATAGACTTGAAAAATAGCATAGTTTTAAAAGTATACCTCCTTATTCTGCTAAATGAATAATTGATACCTGTTAGCTGATGCAATATAAATATATTTCAATACACGAATTTTTAATTTGTTTTGGGTTTTAATACATATAGAATTTAATTGAATTATTACTAACTAAAAGTCAGTGCCCTTATTCTCATTGTTTATTAGACTATATTCAATATTTTGTTTGTTTATGGATTCACTCTTTAGATTTTGTACTTATTGAAGTAAATGTATTCATCTACTATGTCCACTTCATCACCATCTGTCCCTTATGAATAGTTTAATTTTAGTGAACATCGTCAGCTCTTCTTTACAGAAACCTCCAACTTGTTATTGACTGGCACAAGGGGTCTTCACTGCATGTACCTCTGCCTTTGTGAGTCCAACGAACTGCCACATGCCTCACAGAAACATTATTATGCTTCAAAATGTGCAATGCATCACTGGAGTTCTTACCTCAAAAACATAGTATGTACACTTGTTTAAAATTTTTTAAGCAAAGCAAAACAACAACTGTTTATACTTTAGACGTTTTTAGAAATTTTGAAAAAAAAAAAACTAAATGATCAAAAGCTTTCCACATTTAAACTGAACAATACAAAATGCATGATATACTGTGCTGTTGGGTGGCACGGTGGCGCAGTGGTAGTGCTGCTGCCTCACAGTAAGGAGACCTGGGTTCACTTCCCGGGTCTTCCCTGCGTGGAGTTTGCATGTTCTCCCTGTGTCTGCTTTGGTTTCCTCCCACAGTCCAAAGACATGCAGGTTAGGTCCCTAGTGTGTGCTTGGTGTGTGGGTGTGTGAGTGCATGTGTCCTGAGGTGGGCTGGTGCCCTGACCGGGATTTGTTCCTGTCTTGCGCCCTGTGTTGGCTGGGATTGGCACCAACAGACCCCTGGACCCTGTGTTAGGATATAGTGGGTTGGAAAATGACTGATTGTGCTTTTTATTACCATTTAGATTAACCATGAGACAAATAAAGTCAGTCTTTCAGTTTTGGAATCAACCTTTGGACTTTAAAAAACCTCGGTATACTTACGGACTTTGGGTAAAACTAAAAATATAATTTTGAGTGGGCTTCCAGTTTGGTTGTTATTTAGCCTCTTCTTGGTTTTAAAATGGTTGATTTAATTATATATTAAAGTTCAAATAATTTCTTCATCAATAATTTAAAAAGTTACCTGAAGTTTCACAATTAAAATTAGAAGTCTAAATTGATAAAGCAATCAATGACGCAATGTCTTGCACTAACCTGACTCAGGTATTTTTTCCAGATTGGCTCATTGTTATCCACCATAAATTCATTCAAGCCATGCTTTTTTCTCCTTTCAAGAACCGAGAAATGGGAAAGCCCCTCATGTAAATCAACCTGTAGTGAGAGAGCAAAATTTAATTAAGAGTCAATTATAATATGTCAGAATGCACATCACAGTTTTGCTGTTTGTCTATTGCTGTAGAAGTCTTCTATATACTAACAAATCATGAGTAAATTATGTTTATTTTTCACTTAGTTTCTTCAAAAAAGGAGATGTGATAGTGCTGAAGAAAGATTCATTCTGTTACCAGTTATGATATAGATAGATAGATAGATAGATAGATAGATAGATAGATAGATAGATAGATAGATAGATAGATAGATAGATAGATAGATAGATAGATAGATAGATAGATAGATAGATAGATAGAGAGATAGAGAGATAGATATTTTTAGTTAAAAAAAACAAATCTCAAAGCAATACATACTGCATGTGTGTGAACCAAGACTAAAAAATTAAGGCACCTAGTTTATATGTGATGTGTCCCTACAGAAATATTGTCCCTAAGTCAATGTGTCTCTTACAATTGGCCAAAGTGAAGGCAGTTAAGGAAAGCATGACAGCTGTTGACAAAAAGCCCTAACAGCACATCTTAGAGCTCTGTGCTGGAATAAGTCAATGGATAAATGTGCTACAGGATAATGTAGAGACAATGGGCAGCATTAGCCATAATTACCTCTAATTTTGCTGCCAACCTCTTTTCTGCCACTGTCTCCACCTTCACTTCCTTCCCCATTATAGTGACTGATGTCAGGGACTACCTGCTGTAACTAACTAGAAGTCCATTTTCAACTAATCTGTCATGATAATGTTTTGATGCTGGTGGCTGCCCATGAACCACATGACAAAGTCCTCTATCACCTTTATTCACTGCTCTTCATCTCCAATGTTAATGTAGTCTATAATAAAATCTTCATGTATGAAAAGTAACATTAGTTGATCTAGGCCAACAACCTCTATGTGCTTTTGTGGCAATTCCAATGCAAGAAACTGATTCATTGTCCAGTGAACAGAAGTATATTGTGAATAGAGAAACATGGAAATTTTACCAGCCCTAGAATTCCTTTTTTCAACAGCATGTATGGTAACGGGGCGGTACGGTGGTGCAGTGGTAGCGCTGCTGCCTCACAGTTAGGAGACTCGGGTTTGCTTCCCGGGTCCTCCTTGCGTGGAGTTTGCATGATCTCCCCGTGTCTGCGTGGGTTTCCTCCGGGTGCTCCGGTTTCCTCCCACAGTCAAAAGACATGCAGGTTAGGTGAATTGGCGATTCTAAATTGGCCCTAGTGTGTGCTTGGTGTGTGGGTGTGTTTGTGTGTGTCCTGCGGTGGGTTGGCACCCTGCCCGGGATTGGTTCCTGCCTTGTGCCCTGTGTTGGCTGGGATTGGATCCAGCAGACCCCCGTGACCCTGTGTTCGGATTCAGCGGGTTGGAAAATGGATGGATGGATGGATGTATGGTAACCATTGCTTACAGAACTTATAGGATGGCATTTGACGAGGCACAAAAACCCAGGAGATTTAGAGAAAATAAGGAAATTGAAATTCAGTAAAATGACATGACATGGCATGGTAAGCATGTCTCCACTTAAATTATGCAATGATCGTTAGGTTAATCTTTTGATCTCCTCCCCCAAATGGAAAAAAATGTAACAAGAAAACCTGTTGAGTACGGTGTTTGAATTTAATTTTTGCAAAATCCTTATCATTGTTTTCTAGACGGTTAATACGGTACCTCAGCCATATCAAAAAACTTTTGTATCTGTATTGTTTATATTTTGTAAATGAATGCACTATAGATTAGCATTGATGAAGAAGAAAAATAACATCAGACTTTCCAAAGCAAATATTCATATTTATAATTATTCTTAATCTGTTCCTAAATTTAAATTCAGTCAAAATATAAATAAATACAAATTGTGCAATATATATTGCAAAATGTGAAAGTTGTGTAAATGCAATGCAGCATACACATCCTCCACCACAATGCATGGTCTCTTATTTGCCTTCCATCACCTGGGTAATATTTAAAACTTGATTTCCAAGTAGGAAAAAAAACATTTTTACATTTTAAACTGAAAACACCTTAGCCACTAGGCCTAAAAAAATCATTTTAATTCATAAACTGAAGCAAAGGAATGGGCAAGCAACAGATAAAGTGTATTATGAACAGCAATGGTGCCATATACTGAAACTAAGATGGCTATTTTTCTGAATTCATATATCAATTAAATTTTCATACTAAGATAAAATAACCTCCCAGAAGACATGGAAGATATTAAATCACAGTGAAGATAGCAAAGAAGAACAGTGCTACAGGGATTATTATTATTATTATGTATTATTTAGGTGTGCTTGGAGACTTCATTAATTGTTTTGAAAGATGGAGCATTCTAAAGTTTTTTTTTGTTTCCTTCATCAAAGTGACATATATCATATTTTTGTTTATTAAATATTTTTGCAACATACTGAAAAATAACATTGATAATAGAATGTAGTTACAATACTGTACATTCATTACTGCAGTACATTAATTGTTTTTTAATAGTATTTACAAAATTATGCTGTTAAAAACCAAACCCAGAAGTAACTGAAAAAGCTTTCACAGACAACAGACTCCATCTTGAATTTTTAAATTTACATGTAATAGTGTTACTTTTTGTTTTTCCTTGCTTGCATATTTTTTTACTTTGTGGTTACAAAGACCACTGAACTTCAAGCAGCACGTCAAGTGAATTTGTGTTGCAAAAATTTGTGTAAATCCCTGATGTCATATAGTGAGTTCCCACCCAAATGTGTGACCCTGCTGGTGTTTCAGTAACTTGCACTGGAGATCAGTTTGCCATCAAAAGCGGCTATTAGATGATTGAAAGAGGAAAACAGACAAAACACGCAACGTGAAATAACCTCTCTCTAGGAAAATTTGAAACTGCAGGGCACACACACACACAGGACAATTTAGAATCACCAATGCACCTAACCTGCATGTCTTTGGACTGTGGGAGGACACTGGAGTACCCAGAGGAAACCCACGCAGACACAGGGAAAACATGCAAGCTCCACGCAGGGAGGACCCGGGAAGTGAACCTGGGTCTCCTAACTGCGAGGCAGCAGCGCTACCCAGTGCGCTACCCAGTGCGCCACCATGCCACCTGAGGGCTTACTTAAATTTCATAATTTCTTTTTTTTAATAAATCCTAATGTCAATTTAAAAAGTAGGAATTTCCATACTGCTGTTACTAGTCAGTGATTTATTAGTCAGTGCAAAGCTTGCTGTACCGAGTTTGTTATTTTCACATTACTAAAAACAGAATAATGTAAAAAAAAGGATTCATTACAGTTGTATTGTAAGAAAAATAATGATTTTGTATATTGGCAATGAAAGTGTTCTGAGTATGTAAGAAACACAAATATTAAGAAAATGATTTATAAATATTGACATAATATGGTTTTATCTTCCCTATCACCCTGAATTTGGGTCATACATCTGAAATGTATGACTATGTTATTAAGATGTTTTGTCCCTCTTGTACCACCAATGAATCCCAAGAGGGCTGCCCATCTGTGACTCTCATGAAACCCTTATAGTGTCCAAAAATAAGCTATGCCAGAGGGAGTATAGGCTGCCTCCACAGTGTATTTAGGAACACATGACCCCAAGAGGCAATCTCCCTGTGTCTGTGCATTATAATGATTTCCTGACCAGGAAAGGGCACCCCAACCATTTTAGCCGAGATGCAAATCCATCCACATGATCCATCCATTATAAGGGCATTCCCATTGGAATAGATGATAATATTTACCTAGCTTGGATGCTAGCACATTCCTGCCTTCCATAACAACAGGCAGTAAGGTGCTTCTCAGGAGTAGAACAAATTTCAAATATTTAGATGAATGTCATGAAATCTCAATTATCATGTGTTTTAGTCTTATTAACAAAAAACAATTAACAATCAATGATAGAAATATATGAGGTAATGAATTATAGTTTCAAATCTGGATTGAAAATGATCCAATTGCTTTGGTGAGTTATAGCAGAGACTTCTGATTCTTCACACATCATAAAGTTAGGGGCGCGCTGGTGTTTTTTAGTGGGTGATAATGATTACTGACCTGATTGAAAAGCCGCGGCACTAATAAATAATTAGATAACAATGGGAGTATATAATTAAAAAATACTTAGAACTTGAATTAAGATTAAAATATTCCCACAAAAAAGACATACATACGCATTTTACACTGAATCACACTCACAAAAGGCATGCACAAAGAAAGACTACAATTATTTAATTGAATCACATTTCCTATCTTGTTATAATAAGCAGGAGGTCATAACACTCTTTCTGGCTTCACTTTATAAGCTAAATCATTGAATGTGTGGGACAACTGTGGGATTGCATTTTCTTTGGAAACAAGGAGGATTACGTCATTGCCTATTGTGGAGTCATGTACACAATTTGCTATTGGAAAATTTTCAATTCATGTAATGCCAGTTTTCTAACACTACAAAAAAAACAAAATGGCTTTATATCGCAACGCTTTACACTCTGTTAAATGCCAGTCAAAATTTTCTGATATTCAAACCTAAACATTGATTTTTAGCACTTGACCAGAGCAGATAAATATTAGCATCTTATTAATGTAAACTAAAATGATATTTCTTTTGTCAAGGAGAGGCTAATGACATCACTGAACTATCTTGTAACAGTTTTTTCAGTTTTTACATTATCATATAGCTAGACATGATACTGGCACTCCCATAAAACATACAGTATCATTGTATACTTCACCATTTCTTAACCCTTAGAAAAAAAACCAGACAGTTCATCCACAAAGGTGTCTCATGACATCAAATTACAATACATTCAAAACTTTAAACACAGCTACATACTGAAATACCAGATGATTCTTGTAAGCTTGATATTCTCTTTCAAATTACATCCACTTAGCATGAGTGAACATTTTTTTCACCCTACGGTACATACAACAAGGTGAAATAAGACACTGAAATATGAAACTTTTTACCTCTTTACACAACTCATATTCGTCATAAATACAGATAAATGAATACTTGTTTCACCTCAGAAGTCATCTGATATTTACCTGCCTTTATCAAGGAGATAATCCTTTCTTTCTTTTTTTTTTTTGCAGTTTGGAGAGTGTATCAAATGAACAAAATGCCATTGCATTTATCCATTGTTTTGAAAAAAATAATCCCTCAATACAAGCATATGGACAATATTGATTTAACATACAAAAACACATTGTTATATTTCTGCTTGCAACAAATTATTCTAACAAACTGTTAACTATATCTCAAAAGGCCTGGTTAGTATTGTGAAACTCATCAAATTCAGAATGCATTCTCCCCACCCTCTTACAGAAAGAAAATTCTTCTGGCTCTAATTACACCCATCTTGTTCCTGAAATTCCAGTTTTAATATTGCAGTAAGTCAAAACAATGCATATAGCTTAAAGCATAAATTTAACATACATTTTTAACAATGTGCTTTCATTGTAATTCATTTATTAAAAAAAAAAAGCTGCAGGTTCATTACCAACAATAAATCACCCCCACTCTCTCTCTCTCTCTTTCTTTCTCCCCCAGCTTTCACACATTTTATATAAGGTGTTATCAGTGTGTGTCACAATGTAATTCAGACAGACTAGCATTTCTAACATGGGTTAGTGTTTAACTGTATGCTGGAACGGGGAGAACAAGTAACCTTAGATTGTTTATGATGGGTGCGTTGTTTCTAGAATCCTCAAAAAAGCTGTTGTCATGGGCTTTTGTACAAACAACCATTCCAATGATTTCCAGAGTGTGGTGTAAAACTCAAACAGTTACCAGTGGTAGGCAATCCTGTGGATGAAAACATCTTGTGGATAGCGGGTATCAAGGGAGAAAGGCAAGAATCACACAAGAAAATGGACAGGGAGAAGGCCACAACCAAACAAATCACATTTGAATTCAACAAATTCAGAAAAGTATAAAAGATATCCTTAAGTAAAATTTGCTCCGTAGAGTTCTTAACCTCAGACTGGGCCAAGGGTTCGCTTTCCCACAGTATAATAACCCTACACACATAACCCTACACACAAAGACATTACAGGAGAGGCTTAGGGACAACTGTGTGAATGTCCTTGAGTGGTTCAGCTAGAGCTCAGACCTGAACCCAATCAAATATTTCATTCGAGACCTGAAAATAGTTGTCTACTGATGATCTCCATCCAACCTGACAGAGCTTGAGAGGATCTGCACAGAAGAATGGAAGAAAATCCTCAAATTCAAGTGTACAAAGCTTGTCTTGTCATACCAAAGAAGACTCCAGAATGGAATTGCTGGCAAAGATGTTTCAACTATGTACTAATTAAAGGGCCTGAATACTTGTGTCTATGTGATATTTCAGTTTTTTTACTTTTAATAAATTTGCAAAAAATTCTAAAATCTTGTAATTATTGAGTGTTGCTTGATAAGGGAAAAATAAATTTAAATGAGCTTAGCTTAAGGCAGCAACATACCAAAATGTGAATAAAGCAAAGAGGTCTGATTACTTTGTTAATGCACTGTGTTTATGAGTTGTCACACATGTGTGTATAGGAGGCAGCTGAAGGGCTTGGAGATGAATGGTAATACATCTGCCCAGGGGGTGGAGGGGTGCACTAACGCTCTTTCTAAGTTCCCTGCAGACCTTTCCTGGGAAATCCCACCAAGAGTCACTGCTTCGACTCGGGACACCCCACTTCTGGCACCGCCCCCCAGGACGACATCACTTCCGGTCCCGCCCCCCAAGACGGCATCACTTCCGGCCCGGCCCTGAGGACAACATCACTTCCGGCCCCGGCCCCGAGGACGACATCAATTCCCCCAGATTTCCTATAAAGCCTCACTCCTTTTCACTGGAATGCAGTTCTGTTTTGGATTCTGTCTTGTAAACTTGACTCAGTCTTAAAGCATTTACTTTTTGCAGCCAGGATACCAAATTATACGGGTGGCTGCAACAAACCTTGCCATGTCTCTTGTTTCTTCGTATCACAGAGTTTATAAACTCATTATTGTCATGTGAACAGGCTGAATTGAAATTCTTATTTGCTTGTGCTAATCAACACACAACACATCATCACTCTTCAACACATAGTATATATATTTTAACCGTTTTATATGACATGGAAGGAGAATAAAGAGTGCCCAATATTGTTATTTAATAATATGTGAAATATATTATAATACATTTCTCTTTCACATTACTTTTTTCGTCTCTGCTTGTCCTGAGGCCTCAAACTGTAGAGGCAGGGCTCCAGTCCAAAAATAAAAAGGTAAAAAAAAAACAGTAACAACTACAACCACAGCAACAACATTCATTTATATAGCAAACAATGTAGCTCAAACTGCTTTACAAACTATCAAAGAGAAAATTAGAAGAAAAGAAAAACAAATAAGAATAGGCACAAAGAAAAAACAAATAAATCTATACAATCTTAAAAACTGGTTGCCAAATACAAAAATTAAGAAATTAAAAAAGTACTAAGGTGTCAAAACAATACATACACACACGCACACACACGCACGTACACGCACACACACACACACACGCACATATATATTTGCAGCTGGAGATCCATAAAGGGAGAAAAATGAATCATGTACCATAAAGTAGTTTTTATTCCTGAGCTTTCATCCCCTGCCAGGGGTCTTCATCAGAGGATAATGCTTAGACTTACAAGAATCAAAGGCAATATATAGCAAAAAATTACGTGGAGGGTGGGTGTGGGAGGTGGCTAAGACAGTGTGATCGGGGGGGGGGGAGGATATTGGGTGTACAGATTATTTATTATGAACATGTTCTTCTTAAGTTTGCATATGCTGGATTTATGTCCAAATGTCTGTTGATGGCGTTCTCATTTGATAGCCAAAATTCGGCCAGCTCTCTGGCACTTTTAGTACTGGCCTTAAATTTTACTTGTACATTGTCCAGTTACTCAAACATTTAATTTATGACTCAGAATATTTGGTGAACAGTGCTGAGTTGGCATTACAGCGCTTGAAAGATGTATCCATCGCCGAGGATGAGAGCATGGTTTCGTTTGACGTTGTGTCGCTATACACCATGATTCCGATTCATCTGGCCACAGAAACACTATTAATGAGACTGGAAAGCGACCCCACCATAGAGACAAGAACCAAACTGTCCATTAAAGACATAATGCACCTAATATCACTTTGCCAAAAAACTCACTTTCATTTCAACGGCAAATATTACGCTCAGAAACAAGGCATGCCAATGGGATCGCCGTTATCAGGACTTGTAGCGGAACTGGTAATGCAGCTATTTGAAAACGTGGCTCTATCCCAGTTCACACCCAAAATTTGGATACGCTACGTAGACAACACATTCGTAATACTAAAAAATGACCAGCTGAATGAATTCTACAACCACATCAACACAATATTCCCTGCAATCCAATTCACAATGGAAAAAGAAATTAACCGACACATCAGCTTCCTGGACATCTACATCGAAAGAAATAATGACGCCACCCTGACCACAAGTGTTTACCGTAAAGAATGCTACGCAGACAAGATATTACACTTCACCAGCAACCACCCGGTATCTCATAAACGGGTGTTAAAACTCTATTCAGAAGAGTCCACACCCATTGTAATATGAAGGAAACAAAAATGAATGAGAGATGCTATCTCTTCCATCTTTTCACTTCAAACAGATACTCAAAAACATTCATTAATCGGAGCTTACACAGAAGACGCCAAAAAACTCAGCAAACAATCGACTTGAATCACAACCCCCCCCCCCCCCCCCCCCCCAACACCACCTGGCACTCACTCCCTTATCACCACAAGGTGTCTGAAGGTACAGCGCGCCTCCTGGCCAAGTCAGGCGTCAGAATAGCACACAAACCCACAAACAATTTGCACACGGTCCTCTTTATTTCTAAAAACAAGAAATTGACAGCAGAAACACGAAACGCAGTTTATAGCATTCCATGCAGTTCTTGCTCAGCAGTATACATAGGACAAACTTCAAAAAGAATCGCAACACGTATACAGGAACATCGCAACGCCGTCAGAAGAAAGGACTCACTATCATTGATCTATATGCATACTAAATTAACAGGACATACATTTAACTGGGACAATGTACAAGTAAAATTTAAGGCCAGTACTAAAAGTGCCAGAGAGATGTCTGAATCTTGGCTATCAAATGAGAATGCCATCAACAGACACTTGGACATAAATCCAGTATATGCAAACTTAAGAAGAACATGTTCATAATAAATAATCTGTACACACAATACCCCCCCCCCCCCCCCCCCCGCTCCTGATCACACTGTCTTAGCCACCTCCCCCACCCCCCCACGTAATTTTTTGCTATATATTGCCTTTGATTCTTGTAAATCTAAGCATTATCCTCTGATAAAGACCCCTGGCAGGGGATGAAAGCTCAGGAATAAAAACTACTTTGTGATGCGTGATTAATTTTTTATTAATTAATTAATTAATTATATATATATATATATATATAGATGTCAGAAGGGGACTTTGTTTTTCAATTTCCTGGATAATCCAGTTATTGATTGTGTCAGGGTTGTCTGTGTAGGTATTTGCTGTCTTGCAAAGGAGTCACCGCTTTGAAGTCTGGCTGGTTGAGTATACAAACAAGTACCAAGTTGTGATAAAAGAACTGCTGCTTCCTTGGAGGATGTCTGTATTTACCTGAAATTAACATGTTTGACAATATTGGTTTCTAATCAGCAGATCTGTACTCATTAATGGTTGGTAACAATACATTTTGTTAACTTGTGTTTTCATTAATTGTTAAACCCAGGAAATTTAGATGTGCCATTGATTAAACTGATTGTCCAGGACTGACAACAGCAGGGACTGAAGGAGATTTAAACTCCTGGGCAGCAGAAGGCAGGGGGCCAGTCCACTGAGAACGCTGCCAAGAGACTCGGACAGAGCACAGGGGCTCGTAGGCAGACGAGGGTACCTGGCTGGCACGACGTGAGGCACAAGGACGGCAACACTTCCAGGGAGGAAGAGACAGCTCCACAAGGAGACGCCAGATGTGGGTTCAGCGAGAGAGGGAATCTGCATGAAAGGACCAAGCAAAGCTGACAGACGAGAAATGAGGCGTGCCTAGGTCACAGCAACACAAGGAGCCCAGAGTGGAAAAAAAGGAACGACGAAGAAACGCTGACAGGGATTCAATGTTTTGACAAAACTTCTGTTGGAAAACGAGTGTCTGGTGAACAGAGTGCATCCGTGGACAGTTGAATGATTAAGTGTTGGGGTAACACAGTGAGCAACTTGGACTCTGCACCACTAAAGGTTGTATCCTCCAATTCTTGTTTTTAACGGACTTTTAGAGTGTGGACTGTGTGTTTTCCTTTTTAAAAAAGGAAATTCGTTCCTGATATGTTTAGATTTTGTTATGTTCATTAATCTTTTTAATGTACCCTAAGTTCTTGTCAATAAGCCGCGGCTTATCTAAGGAAAAAAGTTGTGAAAATGAAAAAATAGAATATCGGCTTATACATAAGTCCGGCTTATACATCCATCGCGGGGGTTGCGTTCCAGAGCCACCCGCGAAATAAGAATATCCGCGAAGTAGAAACCATATGTTTATATGGTTATTTTTATATTGTCATGCTTGGGTCACAGATTTGCGCAGAAACACAGGAGGTTGTAGAGAGACAGGAACGTTATTCAAACACTGCAAACAAACATTTGTCTCTTTCAAAAGTTTAAACTGTGCTCCATGACAAGACAGATGACAGTTCAGTCTCACAATTAAAAGAATGCAAACATATCTTCCTCTTCAAAGGAAGAAACAAATCAATATGTCTGTTTGGCTTTTAAGTATGCGAAGCACCGTGGCACAAAGCTGTTGAAGGCGGCAGCTCACACCCCCTCAGTCAGGAGCAGACAAAGAGAGGGAGAGGGAGAGTTTGTTTTTCAGTCAAAAATCAATACGTGCCCTTCGAGCTTTTAAGTATGCGAAGCACTGTGCAGCATGTCTTTTCAGGAATCAGCTTTACAAAAGATAGCAACGTGAAGATAATCTTTCAGCATTTTTAGACGAGCGTCTGTATCGTCTAGGTGTGCAAACAGCCCCCCTGCTCAATCCCCATACGTCAGGATCACAGATAGTCAGCGCAAGATTGACAGAAAAGTAAGCAATCTAGCTTCTCAGCCATCTGCCAATAGCGTCCCTTGTATGAAATCAACTGGGCAAACCAACTGAGGAAGCATGTACCAGAAATTAAAAGACCCATTGTCCGCAGAAATCCGCGATATATATTTAAATATGCTTACATATAAAATCACAATTTAAATGACCGCTACGCGCTCGTGTTGACTCGGCGACGCCCAGAGCAGAAAGAACGCGCTCCGGCCGCTCCAATCGCGCCATGCGGGGAGTGAGAGAGACGGCAATATCTCACACTCTCTCCCCCCTTAAAGAAATTAAATGGGCGCGAGTGAGACCACTGACCTCCCTCCCTTCTATTAGTTATAGGTTATAGTATGTTCGGCTTATCCATGAGTCCGGCTTATCTATGATACGATTTTATTTTAAAAATTCGTATGATTTTTGGTCTCCGGCTAATACATGAGTCCGGCTTATAGACAAGAACTTAGGGTACTTTATATTGTCTTGTGTAACAGAACTTACTGTGTTTTTTTTTCTGAAATTACTGTTGTGTCTTTCATTGTGTGTTTACTCACCGCCCAATTTAAAGAAACCTGTGTGCTATTTTCAGTAAATTTCAAGAGTTCCCAGTCTCTTAATAAAACTGGGTGGTGTAGTCGGATATTTAAATGGTGTCTAAGTTAGATTACCTGTAAGTGTGACCAGACACCTGTTACATATATATATATATATATATATCTATATATATATATATATATATATATATATATATATATATATATATATATATATATATATATATACACAGCTTTGCCCACGTAGAAGTGAAACAGGACAGCGAGGAGGGCCCTGCCCAGCTCCCGGCTCCTGACATCACGCTTACCTCTCCCCTTGGCCCGCAGTCTCTGTCTCGGATTACTGCGAATATATCAGTTCTGCAAGCGAACTATGATTCTTAGCGCAATGAGAGAAGTCACAAAATCAACAGGAATGTTCAAACAAATTCTCGAAAAAAGCCTGATCTAAATCCGTTAAGTAGTTCTCTCGTGAAAAGCGGACAGACATACAGACGTTGGGTTTTACATATATAGATGACATTAAACTGCATCAGGCCCTGCAAGTGGTCCTCCAACTTGCAGGGAAATCGTGGGGGTTGGTGGCAGGATTGGGACTCCAGCCAACGTAAAAAAAAAACTTTCCACAACTATGACACGACAAAAAGGACCGGTATTTGCTCTCCATGGCAGTAGCTCTGCTGTAGCCACCCATAGGAAGGTTGCTCGCATCATGAAGGGGATGGGGGAAAGCCCCAGGAGCCCCATCCCCGTAAGAGTCGAAACTGTCAGAGAGCCAATGGGGTAAGGCCTGTTAGGGATCAGAACTGGTGTGGTGCTGAGGTGTTGCCCACTGCACGGCAACACTCGGGTCAATTTGAGGTGGCTCATCCGGGTAGGCGCATGGAACTTCTTGTCTCTCCAGCATGATGATCATCTTCCTCTGTTGTCGGAGGAGCTGCATAATCTCCGCATTTCAGTGGCGGCATTCTCTGAGGTGCGCAGACCTGGGACTGACTAGATCTCTGTAGGTGAATACAACTTTTATTGGTCTGGTCACACTGATGGCTGTCATACTCAGGGAGTATGTGTTGCTGTAGCGGATTGGCTTCTTCCGATGGTGTCCGATGTCACTCCTTTCAATGAGCGTATTATGAGACTCAGATTACGGCACTACCTGGGTGCCTTGTCTGTTGTCTCAGTGTATGCTCTGACTGCGGTGAGTGATGTCTCGGTGAGGGAGACATTTTATTCGCAACCTCGCTTAGTGGTTGAAGGGTGCCCACATGGTGACACTCCTGTGGTCATGGGTGACTTCCATGCAACCACTTGGCTGGCTATGAGGATTATCTCGGTCCCCATGGGTCTGGTGAAAGTGGCTCCATGTTCCGTGACTTTGCAAAAGGTCAGGGGCTGTGAATCGCTGGATCCTGGTTCCAGCACCCTGAGCTGCATCATTGGACTTGGTACTCCAATACTCGTGGTGCGGTGAAAGAGATCAATCACATCCTCATGAGCAGATGCTGGGGGCTCTTGCAAAACTGCAGGGTCTACAGAAATGCCCAGTTTGTGAATTCTGACCACAGACTTGTTGTTGCTACTCTGAAGATCAAGCTTAGGTCCAGTACATTATCACCTACTAGGAAAGTGAGCCTGGATTTGGCCAGACTCCAAGACCAGGCTGTTTCTAATGAGTCTGCACGCAGTTTGTGTGAAGAACTTGCAGATTTGGGTGCGACTGTCGATCCTAATGTGATGTGGGAGACCTTCCGTGACAAGACCCTGGAGGTTGATGAGGGTTGTGTTGGTGTTACCGGTGTTCCCAGAAGGAGGTGTTTCATCTTGCAGGGCACCCTGGATATCATCAAGAGAAGTCACAGCACACAGCTCGATGACAACTCTGGTCATTACCAGGAACTGTGAAGGATGGCTGCAAGTGCTCTTAGAGCAGATAAAGAGGCTTTTGTTAGAGGAATCTGTGAGCAAGTGACACACCATTTGTGGTCCAGCGATCCACGTCCTGCTTACAGAGGAATCGAAGCATTACGCACATCCGAATCTGTTCCTCGGAGAGTTGCAGTCAGAGCGGCTGATGGAAAGGTTCTTACGGATGACACTACAGTTGTGACCCACTGGGCTGATTACTCGAGCAATTGTTCAAAGCTGATCATCCGGCAAGGATGTTGGATATCTCTGGGTCCACGGTTCTTGAGGCTGATCCTCCAATTAGCTGTGAACCACACAATCTCAGTGAGATTGCACAGGTGGTGAACCAGCTGAGGGGAGGAAAGGCTGCAGGGATCTGTGGTATCCGGGGTGAACTTCTCCAGGCTGGGGTTAAAGCTATCTTCCTGTTATTGTAAGCAATCTTTGCTTCCATTTGGGAGACTGGCGTCATCCCAACTGACTGGAAAATGGGACTTGTCGTCCCTATCTGGAAAGGGAAGGGTGATTGCCTGCATTTTGGGTAAGGTCCTTGCTAGGGTCGTCCTCAATAGGATCCGTGATCACTTGCTCACCTACCAGTGACTGAAGCAGTCTGGTTTTACGCTTAAGAAGTCTACCATCGACCGCATTCTGGCACTGAGGGCTCTTATGGAGTGCAAACATGAATATCAGCAGAGTTTCTTTGCAGCCTTTGTCAATTTTCGTAAATCATTCAACTCAGTTGATCGAGCTGCCCTGTGGGACATCCTGCAGATTCGTGGGATCCCCTCAAGGTTGCTGGGCTTGCGAGTGTCCTGGATAAAACCAAGATCTAGGCCTATAATGACCTCTTAGGCACAGCCATCAGCAGTGTGTCTGTCTGTGGAAAAAGTGTCAACCTTGTTGAGAGGTTTACTTACCTTGGCAGTGACATTCATGTCTCTGGTGACTCTTCCTATGAAGTCAGTAGACGGACTGGAAGAGCATGGGGGCCATGAGGTTGCTGGAAAGGGGTGTGTGGTGATCCTGATATATATGCAAAAGGACAAAGGTCCAAGTCTTTAGAGTCCTGGTGGTTCCTGTCTTACTATATGGTTTCGAGACATGGACAATATCCAGTGACCTGAGAAGAAGACTGGACTCCTTTGGTTTGACTTTGTGCCAAATGATTGGTTGCTCATGGGATTACGAATGAGGCACATTACCTGCATTGTGAGGGAGCGTCAGTTACGGCACTACGGCCATGTGGCACGAATCCCAGAGGGAGATCCAGCTCACAGGAGGTGAAATTCAGGTTTCTTAGACTCCAGTACCTCTGATCTATTACAGTGCTTTTAGAATGTATGTATAGCTGAGCAATTTTTATGCCACTTTTCTTGCAGTACTTATGTATTATGTGATGAGACTAATACTTCATAACCTACTAGGATAGGTGAAGCAGTTTAAGTACTATATGTTCATGACTGTCTTGGTTCAACAGTGTTCAATGCAAGCCACTTTAAGTTTTAATAGAATAAGGAGTATCTTAACTCTGTATATCAGTACAAATTTTAAAGTTAATCCAGGTTACAGCATACTTTATAATTCCTTTGATTGAATCCTATACAATATCAGTGTTTTTATACAAACTCACACCCCAGCTCACTTGATTGTAGTATGTATTGCAATAAGTAAAAAAGAAAAGGTTTCTTAACAAAGTACTAAATGTACAACTAGTGTATATTACCTGTAAATCACTGGCTAGTTCTTCTATACTTTTCAAACTGGCTTCTTTCACAGGTACTGCGATAACTGAATCATCATTCTTCAGCACTTTAAGTTCCTCAAGCTCTTCATTCTGCTTTATCAGAAAAAAAAAACAATATTTGTTTGATTAGGCAACTCATGTTGTTCAATAAACCTGTAGCAGTAACCGAAATTAACATGGTATGCAATATCAGTAGTAACAGAAAAAATAAACTTTATTAAAATGGCAGTAATTGTTCCATTAGTCTAATGGCCTTGTGCACTAGTGGTGGAGTTTTTCTAAAATACTGTCCCACTTAGCCTCACTTTGTTTGGCTCACCATACATTGAATTTAAGCATATCATATTTATTTTACAGATTTGAAACAGACATTACATTCCTTAGAAAATGCTCAGTAGTTCTTGGACCACTGCCAAAAGCAGTACACATTTTACAACTTGCAAATCATGTAATGTGGGTTCATAGTGAACCAACAGTTACTACCTCTTAGCTATTATATGATCATTGTTTATTAAACAAAAACAAGTAGTAATTCCTCAAGCACATTCCCAAAAGCACGTCAGTAACATACTGTATGTAGAACATGGATTCCTGTAGTTGATTATGTGCCTCTAATATTATTCTTTTTCATCAACAACTTACATTGGCATAAAAAAGGTAAAATGGCAATGATAGTAGTTTTCTTATTGTCTGGAATGGAGTATGAAACTTGTATGTTCTTGTATTGATTTCCTCAATGACTTTGGTATTCTATTACAGTCTAAATACACATTGTTAGGTCAGCTTGGTGTATGTGTTTGGCCTTCAAGAGACAATAAATGAACCACCCATGGATTTATTCTTTTTTCCTCATTAATCAGCTGTAAATTTGTTAGAGGATACCAGATGCTATTTTTGTACACAACAGAAACAGTAAATGCTACTGTATAAGTTCAGTTAAAGTAGATATAGAATTGTCAATTCAGTTCAAGTGAGATCATGGCCCAGAACAATTCAAGACAAATGTAGAGCAAGATTTTGGTAAGAAATTAATATTTTAGGCTGTTGCAACTTCTGAACCCAGATGCCACATTAACGAGTGACTTCTGTGAGTAGCAGAATGTGAGACTGACATCTTTCCTAGGTTACTTGTTCATTTAAAAAGAGCAAAGAATTATACACAAGCTAAAAAAAAACTAAGTTACAAACCAGCTGTAAGACCACATATCTATTATATAACCAAAACAGCTTGATGGACTGAATGTTCTCCTGTTACTTATCATCCTTTTTATATTATAATAACATAATGTTACTTTCTTAAACCTACTTAATAACATTCAGGGTCACCTGTACCTGAAGTTTATCCAGACAGGATCCATCACAAGGGAGTAACAAATCCTTAATGGGATGGCAATCCATTGTAGGGTCTACTCAGATACACACAGGTAGTTTAGAATTTCTGTTTAGTCTAAAAAACATATTGAGGATGTGACTGGTAAATTTACAGAGATGTGGGAGAACACATAAACTCCATACAGACAGAGAGTACAAAACTGAAACCTAGAACACTGGATAATGAGACAGTACTGTGGTGAAGTGAGTATAGGGTCCATGGAAGTATGAGTTTTTTAGTCATAGATTCAGTGTGGCTCAGGCTTGTGGGTGCTGAAGCACTCTGCTGTGAACGTGAACAACTGTAGCGTTTTCATTGCTTTTCATTTCATTTCAATTTTCCATTGACACTGCTCAAGTCGTCAGGCTGTGTGCATTTATCCACAAAGTATAAAAGAAGCCTGGGAAATAAAATAAAAAGGAAAGAACAAAAAGAGAGATGACAATCAAGGAAGTAAGAAGAAAAAAAGACAAAAGAGCAGAATTGAATTGGAGTCTGTAGTATTAAATACTGGCAAAGTGGTCAGAGGAAACCCCACAGTGGAGCTAAGTGAGGGTTCTCCTGGGGTGGACTTGAGCACATCTGCTGCACAGTGGACAGCAAGAACAATCATGGGGCTCTCATGGATCCGGCAGATAATAAGATGGGCATAGTGAGACAAAGCTAAGTGTGTCCCAGTGGATGCTGAGGGATGGTGACTGAGACAGGAGTTGAGAAGGGGATCCTATGGATCCCACAGACAAAAAGGTATAGGGTATCCTTGTGAATCCTCAGGGATAGTGACCGGTATAGAAGTAGACATGGACCAGTTTTGCCAGGGTCTTGGCTCTCATTGAGCATACCTGGAATTTGAATGAGTGCATCAAGACAAGAGAGAGGGAGAAAAAAAGGGAGGACACACTGTAAAGGAAAATAATGGCAATTCTGGTTAGATTTTATTCCTAGCTTTATGGAATATTTAAGATGTATTTATTGCATTTTAACTCATTCACAAGGCACTGGATTTTATTAGAATATTTATATATTTCTTTATTGAACTGAACTGCAATATGTTTTACAAATTGAACACCATTTACACTAATGATTGTTTGTTTCAGCTCTTATTGCACTAATCCATTTTGGTATATGACTATCGGTCCGGGGTTCAGGGAGTAGTGATATCATACTAAATAAATAAATGAAATCCCAATTAAGATAAAAATCTATAGCTATGTGTTTCAGCTCATGAAAAAATAATAATTTACAGATCAAACTTATTTTGTACATAAAATATTAGAAGCTGTTTGGGGGTAAAGAGCTCTGCTTATTTTTAATTATTGGGCAGGGAGCAAAACAATCTGACTTTCCAGGCAATAATTTGCCTGGTCACAAATAAATGCAGCCACTAACTATCTATCTCTCTCTCCCTCTCTCTCTCTCTCTCAGCCTGCATAATAATTTACTCTGCTTTCAACAAAAAAGATAACAGTGGTATGTCTTTCATTTCCTAGGAACATTTGAAAACTGGGGTGTTTCCTGAACAAAGATTTTTAGTGAAGCAGTATTTATCCATCCATCGATCCATCATCCAACCCGCTATATCCTAACTACAGGGTCACGGGGGTCTGCTGGAGCCAATCCCAGCCAACACAGGGTGCAACGCAGGAAACAAACCCCGGGCAGGGGGCCAGCCCACCGCCGGGCACACACACACACCCACACACCAAGCACACACTAGGGACAATTTAGAATCGCCAATGCACCTAACCTGCACGTCTTGGGACTGTGGGAGGAAACTGGAGTACCCAGAGGAAACCCACGCAGACAGGGGGAAAACATGCAAAGTCTACGCAGGGAGGACCCGGGAAGCAAACTTGGGTCTCCTAACTGCGAGGCAGCAGTGCTACCCACTGTGCCACCGTGCCACCCCTAAGTAGTATTTAGTTGTATGAAATTAAATCAAATGTGAAAAACTGGCTGTGTAAAAATTTGGCGACCCTTGTAGTTTTGCTGATTTGAATGCGTGTAACTGCTCAATATTGATTACTTGTAACACCAAATTGGTTGGATTAGTTCGTTAAGCCTTAAACTTCATAGACAGGTGTGTCCAATCATGAAAAAAGGCATTTAAGGTGGTCAATTGCAAGTTGTGCTTCTTTCCCTTTGACTCTTCTCTGAAGAGTGACAGCATGGGATCCTCAAAGCAACTCTCAAAAGATCTGAAAACAAAGATTGTTCAATATCATGGTTTAGGGGAAGGCTACAAGAAGCTATCTCAGAGGTTTAAACTGTCAGTTTCAACTGTAAGGAGTGTAATCAGGAAATGGAAGGCCACAGGCACAGTTGCTGTTAAACCCAGGTCTGGCAGGCCAAGAAAAATACAGGACATATGCGTAGGATTGTGAGAATGGTCACAGACAACCTGCAGATCACCTCCAAAGACCTGCAAGAACATCTTGCTGCAGATGGTGTATCTGTACATCGTTCTACAATTCAGCGCAATTTGCACAAACAACATCTGTATGGCAGGGTGATGAGAAAGAATCCCTTTCTGTACTCACAGCACAAACAGAGTCACGTGTTGTATGCAAATGCTCATTTAGACAAACCAGATTCATTTTGGAACAAAGTGCTATGGACTAATGAGACAAAAATTGAGTTATTTGATCATAAGAAAAAGTGCTTTACATGCCGGAAGAAGACAACCGCATTCCAAGAAAAATACCTGCTATCTACTGTCAAATTTGGTGGAGGTTCCATCATGCTGTGGGGCTGTGTGGCTATTTCAGGGACTGGGGCCCTTGTTAAAGTTGAGGGTCCGGTGACTTCAACCCAATATCAACAAATTCTTCAGGATAATGTTCAAGCATCAGTCACAAAGTTGAAGTTATGCAGGGGTTGGATATTCCAACAAGACAATGACCCAAAACACTGTTTGAAAACTACAAAGGCATTCATGCAGAGGGAGAAATACAATGTTCTGGAATGGCCGTCACAGTCCCCTGACTTGAATATCATCGAAAATCTATGGGATGATTTGAAGCAGGCTGTCCATGCTCGGCAGCCATCAAATTGAACTGAACTGGAGAGATTTTGTATGGAAGAATGGTCAAAAATACCTCCATCCAGAATCCGGACACTCATCAAAGGCTATAGGAGGCGTCTAGAGGCTGTTATATTTGCAAAAGGAGGCTCAACTAAGTATTGATGCAATATCTCTTTTGGGGTGCCCAAATGTATGCACCTGTCTAATTTTGTTATGATGCATATTGTATATTTTCTGTTAATCCAATAAACTTAATGTCACTGCTGAAATACTACTATTTCCATAAGGCATGTCATATATTAAAAGAAAGTTGCTACTTTGAAAGCTATGATAAACAAAAACCCAAAGAATTAAATTGAAAAGAATTGGAGGGGTTCCCAAACTTTTTCATATGACTGTGTGTGTGTATATATATATATATATATATATATATATATATATATATATATATAAATATATAAGACATCCAATGTCTATTTGTCTGCCTGTATGTCTATCAGCTTTTCATGAGAAAACTACTTGACGGAATTAGATCTGTTTTTTTTCTATAATTTGCTTGCACATTCCGGATGATTTTGCAACTTCTCTCATCGCACTAAGTATCTTAATTCACTTGCGGTACTGATTTATTTGTATGAGTCCACTAGAGTAGCTGCAGGCCAACGGGATGGGTGAGGGGCCAGAATTACATTTTTTTTTATTGATTTTTAAAGTCTGTCCTGTTTCACTACTATGTGGGCAGAACCGCAGTTGACAACTAGATACATCATAAAAATTGAACAAATACCTATTAATTAATTTTCTTGATGAATGATGGAAACTACTTTATGACAACTGCTCAGATACATGAAAGTTAGAAACAGAATTGTCTTAAGGATGACAGTACAAATGACTATCACTAAAATAATATCATTAAAAAGAGCAGCATTTAACTTTCAAATTGTGCCAACAAATCTTCAAAAATGCCTCTACAATAGGTGTATAGATTCTCTTCCTGAGAAGTAATTTATTTACTGTACATGTTCAAGGAAATACTTTGCATATCTAGATAGCATTTCTTTATGTGTTCTTCTGCTTTGTTGACAAAGACAAAGATGTTTAAAACTAGACAGTTTTAGTCATTTGCAAACACAAACATCACACACCTTCAAGGTTTTGCCATTGTACAATGTACACAATGTACAGCATACTAAGATTGTAAAATGTTTATGAAACATTTTATTTTCATGAATCAACATTTATTATGCAAGTAACCCAGCCACAGGGGATGCACAAACCAGTGAGTTTCTTCATGCCGGTCCCAAGCCCGGATACATGGGGAGGGTTACATCAGGAAGGGCATCCGGTATAAAATTTTGCCAAATCGATATTTTGGACAACAATACAAATTTCCATACCGAATCAGTCGAGCCCCTGGTTAACAACGACTGCCGCCAGTACTGTTAGCTAACAATGTGCTAGCGGAAATTGGTCTACTGTTGGCCAAAGAAGAAGAAGAAGAAGGAGAAGAAGAAGAGGGAGATGAGAGTGGAACTGAGGGTAGGAACTTTGAATGTTGGCAGTATGACTGGTAAGGGGAGAGAGTTAGCAGATATGATGGAAAGAAGGAAGGTTTATATTATATTATATTATCATATTATTTATATTTATATTATATTATATTGTGCGTGCAAGAGACTAAATGGAAGGGGAGTAAGGCCAGGTGCATCGGAGGAGGATTCAAATTGTTCGATCATGGTGTGGATAGGAGGAGAAATGGAGTAGAGGTTATTCTGAAAGAACAGTATGTCAAGAGTGTTTTGGAGGTGAAAAGAGTTTCAGACAGAGTAATAATTATGAAGCTGGAAATTGGAGGTGTGATGATGAATGTTGTCAGTGCATATGCCCCGCAAGTTGGGTGTACAATGGATGAGAAAGAAGATTGTTGGAGTGAGTTGGATGAAGTGATGAACAGTGTACCCAAGGGACAGAAAGTGGTGATTGGAGCGGATTTCAATGGACATGTTGGTGAAAGGAACAGAGGAGGTGATGGGTAGGTATGGTGTCAAGGAGAGGAACAAAGAAGGGCAGAGGATAGTGGATTTTGCCAAAAGGATGGACATGGCTGTGGTGAATACATATTTTAAGAAGAGGGATGAACATAGGGTTATGTACAAGAGTGGAGGAAGATGCACACACATAGATTATATTCTATGCAGAAAAGTCAATCTGACGGACATTGAAGACTGAAAAGTGGTGGCAGGGGAAAGTGTAGTTAAGCAGCATAGGATGGTGGTCTGTAGGATGATATTGGAGATCACGAAGAGGAAGAGAGTGAGGGCAGAGCCAAGGATCAAATGGTGGAAGTTGAAAAAGGAATAATGCAAGGTTGAGTTTGGCGAGAATGTGAGACAGGCACTGGGTGGTAGTGAAGAGTTACCAGACAGTTGGGAAACTACAGCAGATGTAGTAAGGGTGACAGCAAAAAGGATGCTTGGCATGACATCTGGACAGAGGAAGGAGGAAAAGGAAACATGGTGGTGGAATGGGGACATACAGGAGTGTATACAGAGGAAGAGGATGGCAAAGAAGAAGTGGGATAGTCAGAGAGATGCAGAAAGTAGACAAGAGTACAAGGAGATAAGGCGCAAGGTGAAGAGAGAGGTGGTGAAGGCTAAAGAAAAGGTGTATGAAGAGTTGTATGAGAGGTTGAACACTAAGGAGGGAGAAAAGGACCTGTACCAATTGGCTAGACAGAGGGACCGAGATGGGAAAGATGTGCAGCAGGTTAGGGTGATAAAGGATAAAGATGGAAACTTACTCACAAGCTAGGAGAGTGTATTGAGCAGATGGAAAGAGTACTTGAGAGGCTGATGAATGAAGAGAATGAGAGAGAGAAGAGTTTGAATGATGTGGAGATAGTGAATCAGGAAGTGCAACGGATTAGCAAGGAGGAAGTAAGGGCAGCTATGAAGAGGATGAAGAATGGAAAAGCCGTTGGTCCAGATGACATACCGGTGGAAACATAGAGGTGTTTAGGAGAGATGGCAGTGGAGTTTTTAACCAGATTGTTTAAGGGAATCTTGTAAAGTGAGAGGATGTCTGAGAATTGGAGAAGAAGTGTATTGGTGCCGATATTTAAGAATAAGGGGGATGTGCAGAACTGTAGTAATTACAGGGGATAAAATTGATGAGCCACAGCATGAAGTTATGGGAAAGAGTAGTGGAAGCTAGGTTAAGAAGTGAGGTGATAATTAATGAGCAGCAGTATAGTTTCATGCCAAGAAAGAGCACCACTGATGCAATGTTTGCTCTGAGGGTGTTGATGGAGATGTATAGAGAAGGTCAGAAGGAGTTGCATTGCATCTTTGTGGACCTGGAGAAAGCATATGACAGGGTGCCTTGAGAGGAGTTGTGGTATTATATGAGGAAGTCGGGAGTGGCATAGAAGTATGTAAGAGTTGTACAGGATATGTAAAAGGGAAGTGTGACCGTGGTAAGGTCTGCGGTAGGAGTGACGGATGCATTCAAGGTGGAGGTGGGATTACATCAAGGATCGGCTCTGAGCCCTTTCTTATTTGCATGGTGATGGACAGGTTGACAGACGAGATTAAACAGGAGTCCCTGTGGACTATGATGTTTGAAGATGACATTCTGATCTGTAGTGAGGAGACCCTGGAGAGGCGGAGATATTCTCTAGAGAGGAAAAGAATGAAGGTCAATAGGGACAAGACAGAATACATGTGTGTAAATAAGAGTTAGGTCAGTGGAATGGTGAGGAGTAGAGTTGGTGAAGGTGGATGAGTTTAAATACTTGGGATCAACAGTATAGAGTAATAGGGATTGTGGAGGAGAGGTGAAAAAGAGAGTGCATGCAGGGTGGAATGGGTGGAGAAGAGTGTCAGGAGTGATTTGTGACAAACAGATATCAGCAAGAGTGAAAGGGAATGTCTACAGGACAGTAGTGAGACCAGCCATGTTATATGGCTTGTTGACACTGGCACTGACCAGAAAGCAGGAGACAGAACTGGAGGTAGCAGAGTTAAAGATGCTAAGATTTGCATTGGGTGTGACAAGGATGGATCAGATTAGAAACGAGTACATCAGAGGGTCAGCTCAAGTTGGACGGTTAGGAGACAAAGTCAGAGAGGCGAGATTGCGTTGGTTAAGACATGTGCAGAAGAGAGATCCTGGGTAAATTGGGAGAAGGATTCTAAGGATAGAGCTGCCAGGCAAGAGAAAAGAGGAAGGCCTAGGAGAGGTTTATGGATGTGGTGAGAGAGGACATGCAGGTGATGAGTGTAACAGAACAAGATGCAGAGGACAGAAAGATATAGAAGAAGATGATCCGCTGTGGCAACCCCTAATGGGAGCAGCTGAAAGAAGAAGAACATTTATTATGCAAGTATCTCAAAAAATATTTAGTTTTAAGCGTCTTGTTGAGCATTGTAACAAGAATCAAAGAACTGAAAACCAAACTTCTACTTATTGTGTAATGGCTATACTGGCAGCCTATGTTTTTGTTACCATATTACTGGTGATATATGTATATCCTACTAAAATACTTGCACATTTCTACTACTAGGAAGAGTAATTATAAAGTGGAAAAACATTATAACCAAGATAATTTGAAAGAATTTGTAAGATAGTTCCTAAAATGAATTAATCCAATAAACCAGGCATGTTTTTGAACAGATTTACCAACATGTTAAGATGGGTGGCCAATAAAGGTACATCGCTTAAATAGCATTCAATTGTCAGCCAGGCTATTTTTTGGGTGAAGATGTCATTCTGTGGAAGTTTGATTTGGTTTTCTACTTCACTGATTCCACTTTTTTGTCACACTTCCCACAGTGTAGTTAGCTTGACTGGTATATCAAAACATTCTATCAGCAAAGCCACAAATTATAAAAGCAAAATGCATTTGACTGCCAAGGCTGTCAATCATTTTCAATGATGTTTCTAATCAAAGTGTCAACAGATTACACTTTCAAAATACTTCCATCTGGGTTACACATAACAAACATTTTCCCCTCAACTAGTTAAATGTGCTTCTTTTACATTAATGGACTATCTGATTAATACTGATTTACAAAATTGATAATCCCAACACCTCAAATCATGTGTCATCATTACATGCTTCATGCCAATCTACCAGACACCTAAGATCCAATGAAGCCAACCATTTAATTAAATCAAAGACCCATTTGTGCAACACTCTGCACTGACATTCCTGCTATATTACAAAGGAACTGTTCATTGAAGCTCCATCAGTGGCCACATTTAAATCATACCTCAAAACTCAACTCACCCCACTTCCATTTTAACTGTTCATATTTGTACTTTGATTCTCTAATTGTTATATTTTGTTCTAGCTATACTAATCATAATGCCTTGTCTTGGTCACTGTTTGTGTGGAATTGATGTTCTCTCTATGTCTGTATGGATCTTCCCTGGAACTTCACATTCATCCCACAATCCGAAGATGTACACTGCTGAACTTAACTTGCCCTGATATGAATATGACTGGGTGTGAGAATGAGTGTATGAGGGGTACGACTTACATATAGCAATTGTTCATTGCGTCAACTCCAGTATTGTGATAATCAATTACTGAATGACTGTTCTGAGGCAAACAAATGTTGTTGGAGTATCAAGCCATGCTCTGTGGCTAGGGATCAGCACTGGCAATCGGAAGGTTGCCGGTTCGAATCCCGTAAATGCCAATAGGGACTCTGCTCTGTTGGGCCCTTGAGCAAGGCCCTTAATCTGCAATTGCTGAGTGCTTTGAGTAGTGAGAAAAGTGCAATATAAATGCAAAGAATTATTTTTATTATTAAGGTGAGATATACTGTATATTCAATATAACTGATTTACCCATTTACTCCCTATATCCCTGCACACCAAGCCAGATGCCCACCGCAGGGTGATATGAGCTTTTATAATTCCAATGACCCAGTTGATCGAACTTTATATAATAAAAGCTTCACTGTGCCTTTTATAGACTGGTATCAAATCCTGAATTGGGTTTGGCTGCTGCTACAACAGTGAAAGATTGCATACTGAAAACAATGGGTTCATAAAATTGATAGACAGATTCACCAATATAATTTTGCTGCCTTGTAACAGCCAAAAAATGATGACATTTTGAGAAAAGAAAACCTGTAAATATTCCTACTTTGCTGTTGCAATTATAGATTGTTATTATCATTTATTCAGTTGTTAGATATTTCAGTAACAGCAGTTAACTTGAGATGGCATAGTGGTACAGTAGTAGCATTGATGTCTTCCTTTAAGGAGACTAGGTTCTGCATCCAGGACCTTCCCGGTAAGGTGTTTGCATTTTTTTCCCTGTGTCTGGGTGCTCCGGTTTTCTCCCATTGACCAAAGACATGCAGGTTAAGTGAACTGGTAAATTGGCCCTGGTGTGTGTTTGCCCTCTGATGGACTGGCATCCTGCTCAGGGTTTGTTCCTGCCTAGCATCCTTTGCTATTTGGAATAGACTTGAGACCCTGGTCTGGATTCAGCTGGTTAGAAAATTACATTATCAGTTAACATGCTATCTCCATGACACTTTAATGTAGAAATTCCTTTTCAGAAATGGATGGATGGAAAGATGGAATTTGTTAGTCCTGGCACGCACCTCAAACTGCATATTTTCAGTTCTTGCCTGTACCACAATACCGTTCAATCTATGAATCAACCAGTCTGTATTTTATATAGCGCATCGCGTCAAGAATGTTCAAACAAAACGGGATTTGGCGAGCTAACTGATAACGTCAACAAAGATCGTTTTCACGTTGAGGCACAAACTCGATCCCGCTATCTCGGGTATGTTTAAATGCTTGTAGTCAATTTTTCTCCAACACTGCAAAGACTTGCACGTTAGACTGACTACAGAGCGTGAATGACTCTCTCTTTTAAACTGGCGTCTTACTGCATTGGCAAGCTCGTGCCCACCGTATTCGAGTAATCATAGATTAGGTCTAAAAATAAAATGTTCACATGGGTACATGGGGGTACCCCCACACCCCGAAGACGTTCGCGTTATTGTCTCTAGGTGAGTGAGTTTTCCAGGAATGTTTCCTGCCTTCCGCACGGTGCTGCCTCCTAATGAAAATTTTAAAAAATGTACGTGGGTTAGCTAGAAGGTTGTGTAAAAAGTCGTTAAAAATGTACTTGGGCAGCGCGACACACATATCATGCTATGCAGGTTTCAGCTTGCCGCACTCGACTCTTTAAGTTCTTAACCCCGTTAGTATCCAGTCTTCGCTCGAGGCTATTAAGTGATACGTTTCTTGCATGGCTTTAAATGAGGACTACGGTCCATTTTTATTGTTCGTTCTTTATTCTTACTTACCGTGTGATTATGCGCTTCATTATCGACGAGGGTGTACTTAGGTCCGTGTGTCAGTTTCCGAAAGAGTCCGAAGAAGTTTCTTCGCGTCATGGCTGGTGCTGTGATTGTCCCGTTGCTGTGCTGGTGGCCTTCTTACCTGTTCCGGAATGCGACACCGTACCTGTACTTGTCATCTGAAGCCGTGCCCCTCCACACCTGTCCAGCCGGTATCCACCTGCACATTAAAATCTATTCATCCTCACAGACTTACGAATGAGCAGCGTTACTATTTCCGCCACCCAGTTTGACAGGTTGAGCTTCCTCAGTAAGGCTGGGCAGGGCGGAGTCGCACCCGTGCGTTTTAAGCGCGAAGTTTATTACCTGTGACGGCACACCGCAGGTTGGATGGGATCGACTGATGTATGACATACAGGAACTGCTCCAACAGTTTCTTTGTCGAATAGCAAGCACGTAATAGTATAGAATGGTGGGTCTCAGTATTCATTTTAGTCTTAACAGGCTTAAATTTAAATTTGGACGTTTTATATTTGTGTAAGTTGTCTGACGAATTAAGCAAAAGATGGCGATAAACCTCGGGCTCTTAAAAGATGTGCAGCGGTGAGAGTTGGGGCTGTTTATGACAGTGCGCGGAGGAGATTTATGATTGGGGAGTGTGGAAGGTTAGGGTTTAAGGGATGGGAGCGTGAGGGGTCCAGGTACATAAGGTCAAAAATCTCCCCATCAGCAAGCCAGTTTTCTCCCATTCAGAAAAACTAAATTTCTTTGGTAATTTACACGTTTAATATAGACTATTTACAAAAACGAATCACCGATCTATTGTAAAGATAGGTCTTCTCACTTGTACAAGTAAAATGTTTTGCTAGTTAACTATAGCTCAGACTATAGTTACACTAAAATATTTTATATGAAAAATCCCTTCCATCTTTCATATTCATTATTGTATGCCATCTGCAAAGGAATTCCACATGGGCACGTTTAGTTATCCAAAACACGTTAAATTATGTTATTTAATAAACACTCATTCTAATGAAAAAATCGGGAGTGGTCTCCCTTAGACTTTCAGATATTTGAGGAGTAAACCGCAAGACAGTGATTATATTTTTATATTGTGTACATTAAAGAACCATCAACAAAACATCAAATCAAATTAATAATATATTGAACAATTATTATAAAAGAAAAGTTGACTCTGCAGCAGCACGAATAAAAGGTAAAGTGCCACTTCCGGTTAACAGAAAAGCCCAAAAGTTGATAAAAAATGTACGTTTTGTACCTAATACTTGTATGCAAAATTTGGTTGACCTAAGTGAAATCGTGTTTCATACACGTATGTTATTGTGTTTACATACACGTACACACGCACAGATATTATTCCAAAAATTGTATTTTCGGACTCAGAGAGGCCTAAATCGTCAAGATTCATCAAAACCTCGAAATTGAATTTTTTGGAGGATTCCAATACTTTGCCTCTACTTTGTATACAAGAAAGTCTGGGAGGTGAAAAACGTCGCGGTTCATCAAAATCGAATGTTTGGACAATTACAATACTTTCCCTATACTTCGTGTACGAGAAAGTAAAAACTCAGTGAATATATTATTAGAGATATTGCAGTTTAATTAACAAACTGCATATAAATCTCTCGAAAGACACAATCCATAGACATGCAAGTTAGGTGAATTGGGGTTTCTGCTTTGGTCCTTGTGTGTTTGTGTTTACCCTGTGATGGACTAGTGTCTAGCCCAGGAGTTGTTCCAGCCTTTTGTTTGATGACTAATGGGATAGTCTTCAGCCGACCCACAACCCTGCCCTGGATAAGCAGGTTAGGAAAATGAGGGAGCATGCACTGATACAGCATGTTGCCGCCCCCACCACACGATGAACCACCTCAGGATCCCAATTAGGACCAGAGGGCAGCTGTGCAAAGGGATGAATGGAAAACGGCACTCTAAACATATAAGGCAGTTTTCTGAGCTGTGATGTGAACATACAGATTTATTTCACTCGCCAACCGGGGGGGCCTGTGCTATGTGCCAGCTACTTCGCGTCTCTGCCGCTCACGCTGCGTAGAGGGGTCGGGGGAGTGGGGGGGCGGGGGGGGTTTTGATGCGCTGAACACACCTCTGAAACCCCCGGTGATACAATGGGAACCAAATAGTTTTTTTAACCTCCTCTTTGCTCGACCAGCTGCTGGCTTGCTGCTGCTGCCGTACTGCGTGATCTGCATCTCGCATGGTGCTTCAAACATTTAAAAGAACAGTACAGTAGCTGTCCTACTCTTTGTCTTTTTTTCCAGCCGGCATGGTTAAATCTTTTGGCCCAAAGTCTTGTCTCACAGGACGGGAGTTCTTGATATTTTTTAGTTTATAATTTAAAAGCGGAATAAGAATATGAAAATCTAACAACAGCAGAATAAAGTTCGATAAATTCTGAAAAGAATGATACCAAACATATATATGTAGGTTTAAAAATAAGCCTAATTTAAAGCGCGACAAAAAAAGTGACATAAAAACGTCACATATAATCGTTGCACAAAATCGTTGCACTTTTAGGCTTAGGATTTTATATATAGAGAGTAGATTGATTAACTCAAGATTGCACTTACTGTATCCCAAATTATAAGATGCAATCACTTACATTTACAAGACAAAAAATTTAGAAAGTAAAAGTGATCATCAAAATAATAGACACTACCTCTAAACTCTTGCTCTGTACTGTACTTCATTTACTGCTGAACTCCTCTCTGCCTGTAGTTTGATGCTGTGTGAGTTCCCGTTACAAATGTTAATTCCATCCATCCATTTTCCAACCCGCTGAATCCGAACACAGGGTCACGGGGGTCTGCTGGAGCCAATCCCAGCTAACACAGGGCACAAGGCAGGAACCAATCCTGGGCAGGGTGCCAACCCACCGCAGGACACACACACACAAACACACCCACACACCAAGCACATACTAGGGCCAATTTAGAATCGCCAATCCACCTAACCTGCATGTCTTTGGACTGTGGGAAGAAACCGGAGCGCCCGGAGGAAACCCACGCAGACACGGGGAAAACATGCAAACTCCATGCAGGGAGGAACTGGGATGTGAACCCAAATGTTAATTGCTGAACTGAAATACAATATACTGAAAGACTGATTCTAATCTTGCAAAGCTAAGACAACAACTTCATGTAACTCTCTGGCCCTGGATTTGCTTTCATGCTTAGCTGGTGCTCTGAATTGTATTAGTAAAAGTTAGAGAAATTGGCATAAGGACTACAGACTCTGGTAGGATGAGAATGCTACTGTCAGATGCCATTTTTGGGCAGCTGACCCTCTTACTTGGTTTGGAATGTGACACCCATCCTACATACATACACCAGGGAATTCACATCACAGAGTGTCCTCAATTTGGCATTGCAGTCTCTTTTATTATAGCATTCAAAAATGAAAAGTTTTTAAATTTAAGTGAAATGTCTCATTTGTTATATTTAATAAATATAAGACAGTTATGCAGGGTCTTGTATGTTATCATTAATTGCTCTATAACACAATAAGCAACATTTCAGTTAGTTGTTTAAGGGGGAGAGATATTTGTTACAATGCAATAAAGTGAAATGAAAATTCACCATTTCTGAAAATCCTTCATCCTTGTGTATGTATTCTGTTATTTTCTACCAAAAAAAGATTGTATGTTTGAGGATTTATTTGTTGTTCAATGTTAATATTATATGAAAAAGAAAACCTGGAACATTGGTTACTATTTGAATTTTGACAATTTCAAAAAAACATTTGATAACATAACATTTTCAAACCTAATTAATTTATATTGAGATTAGCCAGTATGGGGCGAAAGATTGAAACCAGCCCAGGATATAGGGCACATCCATTGCAGAGCCCATTTACACATACACTATACTCATAAGTGCCAATAGAGAATCATCAATTAGTCTAACCTGCATGTCTTTGGGAGAAAGATCAACATAAAGATGGACAGAACATGAAAACTTCACACAGAAGTCAAACCCAGGGTTCTGGGTCTTTGATGTAGCACTGGTAATCACTGCGCCATTCTTGATAATAACTTATGCGTTTTTTAACTTAATCTATTATATTTATTTTATATAGTGACTTAAATTGTTGAAATTTTGTATAAAATAAACAGCATTTAATTTCTATAGGAGTAAATTACAAACAGCATAGTAAAGTGTAAGATAAAGGCCTGAGCGTATACAATTCACAATCTGGAGGAAGGAAAAGAAAATCTGTTAGATGCACAGGCATCCATGCCAACAGTATAAGCAGGGAGTCTGTTACAGATATGCTGGCAGACTCTCTCTAAAGTGCTTATGAATGGATACATCTGCTTTGGGCAAGGTGGACAATAAAGTGGCATTGCAATTATTGGACATCAGTTTCATGTTTGTCTTTAGTGCTTAGACAGTAGAGATTGCAATCATTACCTCATGTTTTTTAGATTTTCATCACAAGTGACCTGGTGTTTTATTGGAGTGACTGTTTTTGTGTGTATATGTGAATATCCTTGGATGGACTAGATCCCCCGTCTAGTTGGGCTGCTGACCTGCACCCAGTGCTAGTTAGGTATCTGTTCTTCATCATCTTGATTTAGGTCAGCAGACCAGGAACAGGATGGGTGGAAAGATGTTACAGTAGTTAAATGTTTTGTTGTTTGAAAATTAGGACACAACAATGGAGATGTTACAACAAGGAAGTATTTGAAGTGATTTCTTGGCCTACCAGTGACACCTAGTGGGATGGACAAGCTATGTTGTGTATTGGTCTTTCACTTCTGTTACAAAAATTAATTGAAATTAGCACTGAGTAAAGAATGTATGGTTCACTACTAAAAGCTTATCCAATAGACTAATGTTTGAAATGCTCGTTCACATTTAATCTGTTTACACTTTGTGGAGCCATTAATAACCAAATTACAAAGAATGCTACTTTAAAAAAATGCCAAAAACATCAAAATTTTGAATTGGAAGAGAAATGGATACATTGTCACTTTTTGTTCCAAAGTTAAATGAATGAACTTGTGAAAACTGTAGCCTACTGTATCTAAATGATGGGATGGGTGATTCATTAAGCAGTGGATGTGGGCTTCAGCGGCAGGTAAGAGCAGTGTTTTGTAAGAAAATTGTTTAATGAATGAAGTTCACATTTTTGAGAAATGTAAATATTGTATACTTCAGTTTCAAGAATTGTATTGAATGTGAACTTTTGAAAAATTTAAAACATTCTTCACCAAGTTTCTACCATTAAAAATAAGAAGTTATTCCAGATACTATGACCACATGGGGGCACCAGAGAGCCCCAAACCACAGACAGTAACTCACCAGACGTTGAGTGAAAAAAATAAAGGATTTTTATTCAACCAAAACACATTTCTCATTCAACTCTCAGGTATAAGTCACAAATAAAGCACAGTAAGCTAACAATTCTTCCTGTGTTTCCACCTCCACTGAGTTTTGCCCTCTGCCTCCTGACTTTGATTCCTAGAGGGCAGTGGGCTCCTTTTAAAGTGAACTTCGGAGCACTTCTGGTGACGTGACGTGGCCAATTGGAAGTACTTCTAGGTTAGGTTAGGTCACCCCCTGGCATCCCCTTTATCATCTGCCAGGGATCCCCACAGGGATCTACTATGCAGCCCCGATGGTGTCCAGATTCAGATTCTGTATGAGGGACACTGACACGTGGCATGGTGGGGGATGAACAGCTCCCCTGCTGGTTTCTATAGTCTTTGGGCATCCTGATCAGGATAGGAATAGTAAGGCGCCCCAGCCAGGTATTACACCCACTTATTCCATCCTTCCATTGTGGCACCCCAGCCGGGTAAGGAATCCTCTTCCATTCTGGGTGGGACACCCATCCGTCCTCTGAGGCACCTACAACTCATTTTATAGCAATGGTTGACTGCATGAAGAAAGACAGATGCTCATGTTTATATGAGGCAAGAGCATGAAGAGAAATTTAGAAGTCTAAGATATTATTCTGTGTATACAGCCTATCTATGCTATGCAACGCTATTATCATAGTTTAGGAAACCTCCACAGCCTATGGCAAAACAATGTGTAACAGGGCTGTTTTCATTATACAAAGTAATGAAAACAATTGTTAGGGTGGATTGAACATCACCACTTTTTTTAAGCCTAATTTAGTTAAGAACAAAACACTATTAAAGTAATACATAAAAATAAAAAGAAAGAAATAAAAAGAAATTGATGACAGTGAACGAGGGCATTTTCCTTACTGTGAAAAGGCAAATAGACCTGTCTGCTCTGGCTGGAGGCTTGAATATGAACTTCAAATATCCCTTAAAGTGGTTGTTTGCAATAACTAGGTGAAGCAGCACAAAACTAGTGCAGAAGCTGCATGGAAAGTCTCACATTCATGGTTCTCACAGATATTTTTTTAATTTAAGAATACTGTAGGGCGGCACGGTGGCACAGTGGGTAGCACTGCTGCCTAACAGTTAGGAGACCCGGGTTCGCTTCCCGGGTCCTCCCTGCGTGGAGTTTGCATGTTCTCACCATGTCTGCGTGGGTTTCCTCAGGGTACTCCGGTTTCCTCCCACAGTCCAAAGACATGCAGGTTAGGTGCATTGGCGATTCTAAACTGTCCCTAGTGTGTGCTTGGTGTGTGGGTGAGTGTGCCCTGTGGTGGCCTGGTGCCCTGCCCAGGGTTTGTTTCCTGCCTTGCGCCCTGTGTTGGCTGGGATTGGATCCAGCAGACCCCCGTGACCCTGTAGTTAGGATATAGCGGGTTGGATAATGGATGGATGGAAGAATACTGTATGTTCACTCTAATAAAAGGATAAGTGTCTGTGTGTCTGCCAGGTTTATATGTATCTGCCTTTCCAATAGACGGTTCATCACAAACATTTGTAGTACAAAACTGCATTGCATTTTCCATTCCAACAGATGGTGCATCATAAATATTAATCTGGTTTTTATGAATCCCATACTAAGCTGCATATACCAGAGACATATGCATTGCATGGTGCACTGCAAATGCTAAATATTAAGATTTCAGCCCATCTTAGTAATGATTTAACATGTTTTTCTTTATTTTAAAGTGAAAAGGTTCAAACCAATTTCAGAACTTTTAATCTGGCAGTTTAAAAAAACAATGTTCAGGGAGGGGGTTCACATTTATATAATTATAATATTAATACTTTGCATTTGAAAATAGGTAAAATGTAAACTCACCTATAACCAAATAGTCCTTCATCTGTCCTTTTGCAGAGTCAAGTTTATTCACTGCTAGCTTGAAGCTGTTCTTCTATTACAAATTAATTTAATTATTAACTTTACATATAAGTTTTTCCTTGAAGTGTTTAAGCAAGGGAGGGCGTGATTCTTGAAATTCCATGACTGGTACAACATTAGCTTTCATAGTAACATCAAATGAACTCTCTATACAAAGTAGTTTAAAGAGAAAATTAGCTCACATTTTTCTGGTGTGTAGGTATGAATTTTTTGAATGTGCACAAAATTATGATTTAGGCTGGGTTATGTTTTCAAGAAATAAATACATAAGCAAATGCACATATTTAATGTGTTTTAATCTGTTTAATGTGTACCTGCAGTGCTCATCTAAGTGACAGATATAGAGAAAACAGTGAAATGTAAAATTTAAAAAGGAATGCAAAAAGTGAAATGTACTGTTCAAAGAAAAATAGCTAAAATATTTACTGATTGACATGAAAAATATGTCTTGAATAGGTGTTGTGTACATACTGCAGTAAACAAAAAGGCTAAAACTTAAAGCTTTTAAATATATTTGGATTTAGTGAGAATAGCTAATTTATTTCTAATTAATGCAACATTGTCAGAAAGTTTACATTCAGCAAATCTTTAAAGTAACCTTCAGAAGACACTTTTTAAATTTTGTGAACACAATTCCATCATAGTAGTTTGCAATACATTCTCTATTACAGTAACATATATGTTTTACAGCATTTAAAGGGGACATTGCTGTTTTTGCACAATTAGCAAGTTGTGTTTTCTCTTGCAGTTTTTCAACATCCTGTTCTGCAAAATGCTGACATTGAAAATGATTTTGCAATGCATTTTTGCAAGTTCACTTAATTCCCCAAACTCTCTACAAAAGTACACTTAGCTAAGCTTACATTTAAAAAACTAAAACAAAAAAATTGAACAAAGTTGTCATGTAATGTTCAAATCCATTAAAAATTATGGGATATAGTGAACTTGCATTTACAAGTGCTGTTCATTTTTACAAGTATGATACATACTAAGGTACAAACATAATGAAATAAGATAGATAGATAGATAGATAGATAGATAGATAGATAGATAGATAGATAGATAGATAGATAGATAGATAGATAGATAGATAGATAGATAGATAGATAGATAGATAGATAGATAGATAGATAGATACTTTATTAATCCCAAGGGGAAATTCACATACTCCAGTAGAAGCATACTGATAAAGAAAATATTAAATTAAAGAGTCATAACAATGCAGGTATATAGACAGACAATAACTTTTTTACAAAGGAACAACAAAATTGAAGGCGCAGTCAACTCAGTGTGAGGCATATGAGTGAAAAAGACAAGAAGAGAGAAAATAATAAAAAACTGAATAGTACTAAAAGTACTTTACAAAATATAGAAATTGCACTGGTTAAATGTACAAATTGCACTGGTTGACTTAAGGTCTATATTGCACATTGGGAGAATGATATGGAGCAGTTTTATTCTGAGTTCAGGGCCATGATTGCTTTTGGATAAAAGTTGTTTTTAAGGCGGTTTGTCCTGGTTTTCATTGCTCTGTATCTCTTGCCCGATGGCAAAAGCTGGAAGACGCAATGACCGGGAGGTGATGAATCCTGTGAAATTCTATTGCTTTTTTGCGGCATCGGGAGTTGTAGATTTGTTCCAGAATGGGGAGGGTACAGCTAGTTGTTCTCTCTGCTGTCCTGACGACCCTGTGGAGTTGCTTTCCTTTCTGAGGAAGTGCAACTACCGTACCTCACACACAGTCCGTACGTGAGCACACTCTCGATGGAACGGTGATAAAAGGCAAGGAGCAGATTTTTGGGTAGATGGTTCTTTTTGAGGATTCTCAGAAAATATAGTCTCTGCTGTGCCTTGCTATGCCAAGCATTTAGCTAGCGTGAAAATGTGCATCGCTTTACGCCAAGTTTAGGTTTTATACATTGCGATTTAAGCGTGGAGATAGGAGTACACAACATGTTTGTGCGTATGCACCGTTTATACATTAGGCTCCAGTTCATTGAGAATTTCACAAAGAGAAGTGTAAGTCCCTCTTGTGCCAGCATAACAGCTCTAATCCATCATGGCATTGGACTCCACAAGACATCAATAGCATCAGATTTTTTAGGTTCTGCAGATTTTTGTGGTGGGGCCTCCATGGGCAAACTTGTTTTTCTTGTTTTCTTGATCAGATTGAAATCCGGGGAATTTGGAGGCCAAGTCAACACCTTGAACTCTTTTTCACGTTCCTCAAACCATTCCTGAACAATTATTGAGTGTGGCAGGTCACATTATCCAGCTCAAAGATGCCACTGCCATCAGAAAATCCCATTGCAGTGAAGGGTAGAATGTGGTCTGCAACAATCTTTAGGTAGGTGGTACATGTTAAAATAACATCCACATGAATGCCAGGATCCAAGATTTCTCAGCAGAACATTGTCTAGAGTATCACATTACCTTCACTGGCTTGCCTTCCTCCCATAGTACATCACTTCTGCCATCTCTTCCACAGGTAAATAACACACATACACCCAGCCATTCACATGATCTAAACGAAAATGTGATTCATCAGACCAGGTCACTTTTTACCAATGCTCCATGGTCCAGTTCTGATGCTCACATGTCGATTGTAGGCATTTTCTGCAGGGGACAGGGGTCGATATGGGCTCTATGACTGGTCTGAAGCTTCACAGCCCCACACACAGCAAGATGTGATACACTGTGAAATTTGACACCTTTCATTCATGGCTAGCATTATGTTCTTCAGCAATTTGTGCTACAGTAGTTCTTCTGTAGGACTGGACCAGATGGGCTAGCCTTCACTCTCCAATGAGCCTTTGGCACCCATTACTCTATTGCCATGGCTTTCCTTCCTTGGACTATTTTTGGTAGGTCTGCATACTGGTAACACTCCATAAGACCTGCCATTTTGGAGATGCTCTGACTCAGTCATCTAGCCAACACAATCTGGCCCTCGTCCAAGTCACTCAGATCCTTAGGCTTGCCCATTTTTCCTGCCTACAACACATCATCTTCAAGAATGAACTGCTCACATCCTGCCTAATATATACCTCCCCTTGACAAGTGCCACTGTAACAATCAATGTTATTCATTTCACCTGTCAGTGGGTTTAATATTGTGGCTGGTTGCTGCGTATGAACTTAATTTAGAATCAGTCATTAACCAAAACCTTTTCAGAATGGGAGAGAAAAAACAGTATCTGGAGGAAAATGCACAAAGACACGAAGAAGATTGAACACACAACATACACAATATCCAGAAATAGGATATCAACCTAAGATCGGTGAGATTGCAATGCTAGCCATTGTGTCACCATGCTGTCCTCACGAAGTACAGCATTTATGAATAATGGACAGCATTCATAGAAACAGTGAAAATAAAATGGAAGACCAGAGAAAGATTCCTTTGTTGATCTCCATTGGAGGAATATGATAACTAAATCTAAGAACATAGATATAGTCTGAATAGAACATAAAAAATATTCTTCCAAATTGCAGCTAGGGCTACTGAAGTCCCAAGAAAGATGAAGCTGCCCTTGTTCTGCTTCGACCTCATCAACTATGATTTAAGAAATCCTACTGTAGTAATATTTAAAGCACAATACTCAATTCAATTAAATTAGTTTGTTCTTATTATGTACATTTGTAAGCCCAGGACACTAGACAATAACTACAGTATAATATGAATAATGAAATGCAACATATACACAAAACATACTGTAATGTTGCAACATAATATGAGACACATCATGCAATTCATGTACTGATACACATGCGCATGTACATACACTTTTAAGTCCAAATTCTATCTGTCATAGGTTAGCCATGTTCTGAGATGGTTCATTCCATAGGCAATTAATGACAATTTCATTTTGAATAGTAGAAAATAGATGCATTCTTTACAAATATTCTCTCTCTCTTGCATCCTCTCTAAGAAGACAATGGGAATGGAAACAACTTAGTAGTGGAAAATTAAAAACAATTAATGCAATTATAAAGCAATGAAAAGGGACTAATATGAAACAACCTCAGCAGGTGCTCTAGGGAGGTTTTCAGTTGCCTCAGGATGGTTCTGTTGAGGAGAACTGTTTTCCTCAGCAATACTTCACTCTGCACTTCCGATGGCTTTATAATGCAGAACTAGAAAAGGAGGAGCTTTGAAGTTGGGGTGGTCACAATGTCACTTCTCTTCAGAGGTGTCTTTTTTCCAGTCTAAGAGCGGAAATGAGAGATGAGTTACAGATTGTGCATCACCTTTAACTTTCCCATTGTGTTCACCCAAAGAAGACGCCATAAAGCACTCACAAGACTCACGTGTTTCACAGTCATCAACAAGAACTGTTATTCCCCAATAAACAAATATTTTATAAATAATATTTTTGAATGCTTTGATAATAAGGAGGTATTTTTAATTTAAGTCTTTAATATTCATCAGACTTTAATTCATGGTTGAATTATGGTCTATAACAGGGGTAGGCAACGTCGGTCCTGGAGTGCCACAGTATGTGCAGGTTTTTGTTCCAACCCAGTTCCTTAACGAGAACTCAATTATTGCTGATGAAGCACATATTGCTTAAGTGACATTTTAATGCTTCATTTTAGTGGTCTCGCTTGTTAAGGTTCTCCAACCTTAATTGCTTATTTCAATCTTAAACTGCTGCATTCAGTGTTTTAATTGCTCCTTATTAGCAAGAAGATGTAAAAGACAAAGCAGCCAGCAGTTCTCCAGCTAGCTTTTTTCCAATTACATCTGTGTGTGTTCATCATACACGGTTTGATTTAATAAAACACTTAATAGAAAAATGTGACAGACTGAAAATGATCTGTTTTAGGCTTCAAATCATTTGGATGATATCCTTGGAAAGGAAAAAAATCTACGATATAAAAGCCTTACATTGCACAGACTAACAAGCCATAAAATTAAATAAGGTCTGAGATTGGCAATGATTGGTTTCTAATTAAGCAATTGGGTTGAATGAAAACCTGTAGCCACTGCGGCTCACCAGGACCGACATTGCCTATCCCTGTTTTACATCTTATTGCTAATAAGGAGCAATTAAAACACTGAATGCAGCAGTTTAAGATTGAAATAAGCAATTAAGGTTGGAGAACCTTAACAAGCGAGACCACTAAAATGAAGCATTAAAATGTCACTTAAGCAATATGTGCTTCATCAGCAATAATTGAGTTCTCGTTAAGGAACTGGGTTGGAACAAAAACCTGCACATACTGTGGCACTCCAGGACCGACGTTGCCTACCCCGGTCTATAAAATGAATTTGCCACAGGTGTACTCCAAACAAGGTGCAGAAACTTGCCACTGATGATCAAGAGAATGGGATGCAAGTGAGCCATATTTCACGTATCATAACAAAGGGTTTGAATACTTGTGTCAGCGGGCCCAAAATTCAAGGCTGGTGGATTGACTGCAAAAATACTGTAAATCTGTCTCAGGATCTTGGAAATCTTATTCAGATCTGGTGGTGTGATGACTGTGGAATAAATTCTGGAGAAGTTTACCACAGATGCAATGTTAGATGAAATAAGTGAAGAACTGTGAGAAGAGCTGCTCAGTGGTGGTGTTCACTCGTTTATTAATGTGGTAAGAAGATTGGAAGGAGCACATGCTAATTGAAAGAGGCAGGGCTATCCTAACATAGAACCAAGAGGTAAAGCCCCTCCTTATCCCACTTGGAATTAACTCGGTTGTTTCTGGAGTTGTCATCCTGGTCATATCACTCAAGAATTTTGTCTTGCACTAGTAGAATCCATAGAAATTGGCAAGTCATATATGTGTCGTTCCATTATCTCTTCTAAAATAGAGAGGAAAGGTCATTTTCACATACAAGTCGGGCTGGCTGGGGTAGAAGTACACACTTTGCTGGTGTTCTAGCACCACAGACATTGTATAAGGAAGTGATGAGAAAGGCATTCCCAGTAAGAACTGCTTAACTGAAAAGATTACTAGCAATAAAACAAAAATGGGGACAATCAGTAATGAAGTCAGAAAACAAAGTGAGGTTGTAGCCAGAAATAAACTTCAAAAATATGCATAAATTAAATTCTTCAAGGAATGCACCAAATTAGGCATTGGGAAGTTCAAAATGCTATTTATATTGTCACTCTGATGATGACACAAGCTGGGACATCCATAGATCAGCTCCTAGCAACCCAAGATGCGTGTAGCAATCTAGCATGGCATCATAATAAAATTAAAACTAACAACATTAATAATTTTAATCTTTTGAAAAAAGCTACTTAAATTAACCTTTATTTAAAGTTTCTTACATTTAATTAAAAAATGTTACTAGTAGCTCTTGAAGGTTTGCCAGAGTTTTTAAGGCTTCCATTTGGACTTTCTGGTGTGTGTCTATCATTTCAGTGTATAATAATTCAGATATTACACCCTCACTGTGTTAAAAGTTTAAAAAATTCTGGTTTAAAAGATCAGTGAAGTATTTCACAAATAGATGCAAAAACAGAATTATGCTTTCTTAGAATTGATTGTTTTTAATACACAGTTTATACCAAATTTATCTGCTTGTGTTGACTCTTCAACTGATTTCATGAAGGGTCTTAATAATCGCACTGTTGTTTGGACTGAAGTTTGTTAAAAGGTTTTCACAGATCTAAAGAAAGCCCTTTCTTCTTAGCATATACTGTACTGTGAAACCTGGATTTTTCAAAGGATTTCGTTTTGCAGACATATATTTAGCACTTTAGGTTTGAGTGTCATTTTATTGCAGGGTTTTTATCAACAAAAATACCCAATTATGTATTTAAGCAGCAAACTGTTGCCCAAAGGAAAATATAATTATTCTACTATTTAAAATGAATGTTTGTCATTTGAAATGCTACATTATTATCTCTGGTCGTTCAGGTTTATTGGTTAATGATCACACACCAGTACAATGGCTCTGTGGGCATAAAAACTTAAATTCTTGGCTTACTAGTAGTTTTTTTTTTTTTTTCAAATTATAGCTTTTTATTTTTTCAACTCAATATCATTCTGATAAACAATATATTAATACTTATGTTTTATCCAAACTGGCAAGGCTTTCTTAACCAAGTGAATGAAGCTGGGGGAGTGTGTAATGCATGCAATGGAGAAAGCTATACTTTTGCTTTATGCCAGTAGTTTATTAGAAAACACACTTTCTTACAAACATAAGACAGAATAATGAAGGATCAGCTTCATGTCAACTACTTTAAAGCATAAGTCTTTAATGCAAACATCCTTTCTTCAACTGGCGCCGTCATTCTGTCTTTGAGCTCCAACTTAAACACGGCCTCCTTGCCCATTTCCTGGAGAGCAATTCTGAAGAAAATGCCTCTAAATTTTATTCAATCATTTAAGGAAGAAGCAGAGACCAATTTTATTAAAGATTAAATAAATGTATTTGTCTATTTTATTTGCTGCTGAAAGACTTTAAACCAGTTTGTACAAGTTCAGGATTAAACTACATAGAAAAGCACTGTTTGTTTATTTAATGTATGCAATTCAGAACACAAAACGTAACAATGCATGTATGTAAGTGATTGTGAGTCAACTTCACCTGCTTTGACGCAAATGAAAATGACTACAGGTGTACTAAAGAGGAAAAATCTAGACATACCCCACAAAGGAAATGGTTTTACAGATGGCGACTACCGACAATTGCTCTCTCCTTATCCTTCCTGACCGATTCTTCTCTAGTTTTGCATTTTGCTAGTGTTCTTGTCACTACTGGTAGCAATGGGCAGTACCTACTGCTTCAGGTTGCACAGGTAATTCAGCTCCTCCTGGACAGTACATCCCCATCTGTGCTGTCACAAGAAGATTTGCTGTGTCTCCCAGCACAGTCTCAAAAGCATGGAGAAAGGCCATTAAATGAGGAGAGCCAGACAGTGCCATAGAAGGGCATCCAGCCAGCAGAGTGACTGGTATCTGCTCCTTTATGCAAGGAGGAACAGAAGGAGTACTGCCAAAGCCCTACAGAATGACCTCCAGCTGGTTGCTGGTATGCATGTTTCTGACCAAACTGTCAGAAACAGGCACCATGATGGGGGTATGAGGGCCCAACGTCCTCTAGTGAGACCTGTGCTCACAGCCCATCACTGTGCAGCTCAACTGCCATTTACCAGAGAATTCCACAATTGGTAGCTCCGCCATTGGCACCATGTTCAGGTTCACACTGAGCACATGTGAAAGAGTCTGGAGATGCCGTGGTGAACATTATGCAGCCTACAACATCATTCAGCATGTCTGGCTTGGTGGTGGATCAGTGACAGCCTGGGGAGGTATACCTTGGAGGGTTCCACAGACCTTCACATGCTAGGCTACAGTACCTTGACTGCTGTTACATACTGGGATGAAACCAGGGCCGGATTTTCCTATAGGCTAACTAGGCTTCAGCCTAGGGCCTCAAGATCAAGAGGGGCCTACATTCAAATTGTTAGCAAAATTTTATTATCTCTCATGTAATTTACAAACTTAAAAATGGAAGGTGAAAGGGCCTCATAAGTGGAATAGCCTAGGGCCTCTTTTCATATAAATCCGGCCCTGGATGAAACACTCAGAGCCATCATCAGACCTTACATTAGTGCAGTTTGCCCTAGGTTTCTCTTGCTGCAGGACAGTGCCCAGCCTTATGTGGTCAGAGTGTGTAGGCAGTTCCTGGATGACAAAGGCATTGATGCCGTTGACAGGACCGCACGTTGCCCAGACCTGATTGGGAACCTCTGGGACATTATGTATCGGTGCATCCGACGCTGCCAAGTAGTGCCACAGGAGCTCACTGATGCCCTGATCCAGGTCTGGGAGGAGATTACCCAGGACGCCATCCACCTTCTCATCAGGAGCATGCCCAGACATTGTCGGGAGTGCATACAGGCACGTGGGTGGCCATACTACTGAGTTACATTATGAGTTGCCATGAGGAATTTCACACAAGTTAGATCAGCCTGTGATTTCAATTTTTTACTTTGATTTTCTACGTGATGTTCAATCCAGCCCTCAAAGGTTTGGTAATGTTGCTTTCCATTGACCATTGTTAAATAATTTTGTTCTCAACAAATTACACAGTATTACTCAGTAAAGATTTTCCACTTGAATATCGAGATTCAATGTGTGATTTAAGTGTTCCTTAAAGCTTTTTGAGCAGTAACACATAATGCATGTCCAGTGGTATACGTGGGGAAGACATCAAAAACATTTTTCTACACGTATACATTAACATTGCAACGCAGTCAGAGGAAAGGATCCATGGTCTTTGATTTACACACATACAAGTTCGACCACACACATATTTAAATAGGACTCAGTGCAAGTAAAATTCGAGGCTAATACTAAAAGTGCCAGAGAACTGGCTGAAACTTGGCTATCCAATGAAAATGGCAATAACAGACATTTGGACATGAACCCAGCATATACAGGTTTGAAAAGAAGAACACGCAAATAATGAATAAGACCAACACCTTCCAAACCCCTCCTCATCAATCCCCCCACCCCCATATCTACCCCCCTTATTTGCTGTATGTTTCCTTGGATTCCAGTAAGTCTAATCATTTTTCTCTGATGATGATTCCTTGCAGGAATCAAAAGTTTACAAATAAAAAACTATTTTAAGATAAGCGATTAATTTGCTCCCTTTGTGGATATATAAAGGGTGAGTCAAAATTATATTAACACTAATGGATTGTTTTTATCTCGACTACACCTTTACAGGTTGATGGATAGGTCATGGTGGACTATTGCCATGGCCTCCACACTCCCCTGATTTGACACCCTGTGATTTCTGGTTATGGGGTATGGTGAAGGAGCATGTGTATAGCAGGAATGTTCGTGGTATCAATGACCTGAAGGACAGAATACTGACTGTGGTGTCATCTATTCCCTGCGAAATGTGTGTCCGAGCTACAAATGGTACTGTTGCTCGTTGGTTTTTGTGTGTTGAACATGATGGCGAACAGATCGAGACATTCCTGTAAATTGTCTTGCACATACAGTATGAAGTATGTTTTGTGAATATATTGTTTCTGCCATTCAAATGTTAACATAGTTTTGACTCACCCTGTATATATACATATATATATATTGTGACGGGCAGCCATGGCCATTACCCACTGAATAGAAGTACCGGGGGAGAAGCATCTACAAGACACTACTTCCCCTGGGATGATGGAGGGCAGATCTCTTGGGCGGTTGTGACACCATGGATTCCCGCAGGACACGTTGGGAGTTGGAGTGTAGCACAGTCCTGTTGGGTTCAGTGGGGCCTGCCAGGGGGGGCTGCAGAGCCCTACATGGGGCGTTCACCACACCTGGGGGTGATTCTAGGTCTGATTAATGAGGCACATGGAACACTCCCAGGGTCTGCTTAAAAGGAGCTGCCTAACTCCATTCAGGGAGCCAGAGTCGGGAGGAAGCAGATGAAGCTTGAGGGAGGAGTGGAGGTGGAAGAAAGCAAGAGAAAGAAGAGACAGAGAAGCAGAGAAAAGAAGGACTGTGACTTGTACTTTGGTGCTTATTTGTGTTGTGCTGCTGTGGGGAGCGCTGGAAAAGCGCTTCCCCATGGAAATAAAAGTGTGTTGTGTGCTGCACTTGTGTTTCTGCCTCTCTGTGTCGGGTTAGGCTGGCTGTACGCGCCCTGGTAGTCCACAATATATATATACCTGTATACTCTCACCGGTCACTTTATTAGGTACACCCGTTCAACTACTTGTTAATGCAAATATCTAATCAGTGAATCACATGGCAGCAACTCAATCCATTTAGACATGTAGACATTTTCAAGGCGACCTGCTGAAATTCTAATTGAATACTAGAATGGGGAAGAAAGGTGATTAAAGTGATTTTGAATATGGCATGGTTGTTGGTGCCAAACGGGCTGGTCAAAGTATTTCAGAAACTGCTGACCTACTGGGATTTTCACGTTCAACCATCTCTAGGGTTTACAGAGAATGATCAAAAAAAGAGAAAATATCCAGTGAGCAACAGTTGTCTGGTCAAAAATGTCTTGTTGATGACAGAGGTCATAAGAAAACGGCCAGACAGTTCGAGATGATAAAAAGGCAACAGTAACTCAAATGACACCTTGTTACAACCGAGGTATGCAGAAGAGCATCTCTGACTGCACAACACGTCAAACCGTGAAGCAGATGGGCTACAACAGCAGGAGACCAAACTGGGTGCTACTTCTGTCTGCTGAGAATAGGCAAATGAAGCTACAATTCACACGGGCTCATCAAAATTGGACAATAGAAGCTTGGAAAAATGTTGCCTGATAATGATGAGTCTCGATTTCTGCTGCAACATTCAGATGGTAGTGTCAGAATTTGTTGTCATCAATATGAAAACATAAATCCATCGAGTGATAGTGATAACTATATGACTTGATCATCAGACGTTGACGTTGTCAGTGAAACTGGCACCTGTTCAGTAGATTCTGACCTGCCAAGTTTCAGTGATGTTCCTGCTTGGTGTCAGCTTTATACTACTGCTGACAATCCTGGCCTAAAGATGTCTGTTGATTATGATTATCTGGACTATTTATGAAAGTCTGGTGGAGAAAATAGTTGTTGAAACAAGTTGCTATGCTAAGCAGTGTCAGAAAAGCTACAGTAAACCATTTTCTTGGCGTAGTCGCTGGTAGCCTGTCGCTGCACATATGATGAGAGGGTAGAATGTCAGTTCTTGACCCATATGATTAACACCACCCATGGTGTTATTGAAGCCTACCACAGCGCAAGGCATAGCTACTTCCACATTTCTCCACATTTTCAGTATTCTGATACTGCAGGGCATATGAATAAACCATTAAAAGATGGTACTGGCGGACAAACCGGTTGTTGCAGACACCTATTGTCTTTAAATTTATGATTGTAATTTTCACTCATTATGAAATGCTTTTATTTCACTAATAATGATGACTATGATGAAGCCAATCACCTAGCACTGAAAGTGTACAAAATGTTAGATGTGTATCAGGTGATCATCAAAAATGTGCAAGTTGTATGTTCCCAAATATGACGGTAAGTCTAGAAGAAAGTCTTATGGGTGGCAAGGGAAGGCTGTTGTGGATACAGTATATCACCTTCAAACAGACACGATTTTGTATCAATCTGTTTGAAGCAAGCTCTGGGTATATCAGAAACTTGATAATTTACTCTGTTAGAGGGACCAAGTTGGAGGGCAAGTACAGTCAATATGACATTGCTACATCATTTGTGTGTCATTGGCAGACCTTCTGCTTGTCCAAGGTTACTGTATAATGATGGGTATTTTCTATACATCACCTGAATTGCTTGAGATTTTGCTTTAAAGGAAAACTGATACATAAAGCACAATATGACCAAACCGTCATGGTATGCCTGGTGATTCCAGGTGCATGAATCATGAAACGAGTGCGATCAAGTAAAGAACAAGAAAGTCATCTGCCTCCTAAGCACTGTTCACAGTGCAGCAACTGTCAATGTTCATTTCAGGAGAAATGTGGAAGTAGCTATGCCTTGTGCTGTGGTAGGCTTCAATAACACCATGGGTGGTGTCAATCATATGGGTCAAGAACTGACATTCTACCCTCTCATCATATGGCAACAGAAAAAATATTACAAACAATACCTCAACACATGCTCAAACACTGCCTATGTGCTTGGTGACCATTTCAAAACATATCATATGAACCATGTAAAATAAATCTGCGTCAGTACAGCAGTGGACACTAGACATACCTTTCCTACTGTGATTATATTGACATTTTCTGTTAGACATAACTTTTTTTTTTGTTGAAAAAAATTCAACACTTTTGACTTGCTTTTCCAAGGATAACCATAACGCTAAGGAGGATACATAAGAGATGGGTGCAAGCACAAGTAACATTGCAGGATTACAGGCAGTGTGGTGTACTGGTTAAGGCTTTGGACTTCAAACCCTGAAGTTGTGGGTTCAAGTCTTGCTAATAACACTGTATGACCATGAGCAAGTCACTTGACCTGCCTGTGATCCAATTGGAAAACCAAAAGAAATGTAACCAATGTTGTAAGTCGCTTTGGAAAAAGGTGTCAGTCAAACATTTTGAAATGAGCATTGATTTTTATATTTGTGCATAGTAAATGCATATCCATGATTGCATGATTCCCAGGTATTCAGGTGTTTGTATTTAGAGACTCCAATTTCTTTCCATATTTGAAATGCGTACATACTATTTTTTTCCCAAACATTCTAGAAATTATATTGCATGTGTGTGTGATAGTGTCCTCTGATGGACTGGCATTCATTCTGTGCCAGAGGAAGAGACAATGCAGTAGTTAGATTGATTATTTCTTGTCTTTAATAATTTTAATGAAAGAGCCCTTACTGGGAAGCAGAGAAATATCATACTGAATTAACATAAATGTAATTACAGTATAATGTAACAACACCATTTCTTACAGTATAATAAGCAAATAGTGTGTCTGTGTTCAAAAGACTACCAAGTGACACTGAACTCTATCTAAATATGCAAAGTCATTTCTGGAGTTTTACTTGCTTTGTATATTAAAGGTAATATTTGAAAGAGTCAGTATGTCATCATTTTATTTGTATTGGGTTCTTTTGCATTTTTTTTTATATTCACCTATTTCACGTGTATGTAGGAGGCATACTAAAGTACTATAATAGTTTTTATTGTAAAACCCAAAATCTGACAACACCTAAAAAGCAAAAAGAATATTAGGGCATTATTTTTATTATTTTTTTGCTGAGAGATCTTAAGACATTCGTACATTGCATATAAAATCATTTTAAATTATAGACCATAATAATTTTACCTTCTCTTTCTCCATCCATTATTCAACCCACTATATCCTAAGTACAGGGTCATGGGGGGTCTGCTTGAGCCAATCCCAGCCAACACAGGGCACAAGGCAGGAAACAAACCCCGGGCAGGACGCCAGCCCACACAAACACACACAGTAGGGACAATTTAGGATCGCCAATGAACCTATCTGCATGTGTTTGGACTGTGGGAGGAAACTGGAGTACCCGGAGGAAACCCATGCAGACACGGGGAGAATGTGCAAACTGCACGCAGGAAGGACCTGGGAAGCGAACCTGGGTTTCCTAACTGCAAGGCAGCAGCGCTACCCACTGCACCATCATGCCTCCCCCTTCTCTTTCTGAAAGTCCAAAACATAATGATGATCAGTGGTTCCTGATAATCAGTTCTAGAGACGTCTTTAATATTTGACCCACAAAATCCATCTCATAGAGAAAGAAGATCTTTAATGAGATGTGCAATGACATGAACTCCTGCTGTCAAGATCCATTTAAAATGTTTTTAGATGCAAATTCTATTATTTGCTCTTTTGCTTTGTTAATATGTGTGATATTAGGAAAATAAAATATGGCAGTAGAGTGTGTGTAATGTCTTTTCTGATAAGGTAACATAATTAGCAATCATGGAGAAATTTTGTTTCCACTTTTTTTAAATATTATAATGGCCCAGAAGTTATATCCAAATTTCCTGTGAAATTGAAAAAACACAGAGATAAAAGTAGGGCTAGGATTAAAATGTTGCAAACCCTGTCCTGTATAGTGATAGTCGTGAACCAAATGGTCAGTGTGTGTTACTGCTCGGGTTACAACAAGTTGAGACTAGAAATGACCAAAATATTTGTTAAGAGCCACATGCTGCTTCCAACCAGCTAAACCAAACACAACTGATGAGATTCCAATTAGTTTACCATTTAAAGTCCTTTGCCATAAACTAAAATGTATAAGACTGAGGATGCTGGCGGTATCGAGAACAGTTTCTCCATGCATAACCCTCCTTGTAACAGGCACCACCAATACTGAGGATTTTGCATGTGCCCAGGATATATCAGCTTCTTCCTACTATGTAACAAAAACCTTAACAAAGGCTTTGATTGTGTTACATAGAAATAATTGACTAATAGGCGCAATACGCAACGCCTTAAAAGCTTTTATATCAAGTGATAATTTATGAAAGGTAAGTGATTGGATAATGGATGGATGGATGGAAGTCATTTATGACATCTTTAAATGTGAGCGTATTAAAATTCGTACATATTTTAAATGCACTTATAATAAAATATCACAATATCCAATTCTATCTCGTGATGGTAGTTGTTAATAAAATCAGTTAAGGCAACCATAAGGCGTTGAATATGTGGAGAAAAAAAAAATTGTATTACTGTACTTTCCTGGGAAATAGCTTGGACAGAACTTGTGAGGCTGCAAATCTGCACTTATCCACAAGGGGGAGACGTGTCCAAACTAACTGATAAAATATTTAGTCAACAACCATGTAGACCAGTGTTTCTCAAACTCAGTCCTGGCGAACCCCTGAGGCTGCAGGTTTTTGTTCCAACCGGATTCTTAATCAGTGACAGCACCTGATAGCACTGATCTCATTTAATTAGCTGGTATTTTTTTATTTTATTCAACATTCAGAAAAGCATAGCAGCATGATTTTTACATTTATAAGACATTTAGAAATATTTGTGCTTTTGCTATAGATTTAAATGCTTAACTCTCTTTTGTTGATTTCATTATACTTTGCCCTTTCTCTGTGCAGTTTTTCCCCCTTTGTTGTATCTTAATAATGACAATTTAAAACGAGCAGAGCGGGCACACTGGCAAACAACACTAAATAATCAAAGGCTGCAAGTACTTTAGCAACCGACCCACTAATGAGTAAATAATGAATTAATTAAACAATTAGAAGACCTAGAAAAGTAGAATGAAAATCAAGATGAAAACACTGTTAAAAAGAAAAAAATACATTATTCCTATATAACTGCTTGGCACATTTTCATTTTTTTTTTTTTTTTTTTTTTTTAGCAAACTTAGTTTTCTAATTTCTATATTGTTCCCTAAACACAGAACTTGGGAAATATCAGTTCACTTAATTAGCCCAGGAGTTCAATTAAAAACAGAAGCTGGTTGTAACAAAAACCTGCAGCCACAGGGGTTCACCAGGACCGAGTTTGGGAAACACTGATGTAGACTCTTGATGGACAGGAAGTTCTTGATCCAAAGCTGATTGTGAATATTTATTTTACATAATGGCATCTGATCTGAATGATCCACCCATTTATGAAAAATCCTGCATTGCACGATTCAGGGTGGAAATGGGCCCAAAGTAGGGAGCATCATTCCCATCACAGGATATAGTCACTCATTCATAGAGGACTAATTTAGATTAAGTTAAATTTTGTGATGTGGGAGGAAACTGGGAACTATCCAGATAAAATACACACAGTCATGCAGAGATCCCAAATGAGTAGGCCAGGTAGGTAAATAATTCATGTTCATTCAAATTTTGCCCAACCAGTCTACATGTGTTTTGTGGACTTAGAAAAGGCATTCGACCGTGTCCCTCGGGGAATCCTGTGGGGGGGAACTCCGAGAGTATGGGGTACCGGCCCCCCTGATAAGGGCTGTTCAGTCCCTGTACGATCGGTGCCAGAGCTTGGTCCGCATTGCCGGTAGTAAGTCGAACCCGTTTCCAGTGAGAGTTGGACTCCGCCAGGGCTGCCCTTTGTCACCGATTCTGTTCATAACTTTTATGGACAGAATTTCTAGGCGCAGCCAGGGTGTTGAGGGGGTCCGGTTTGGTGGGCTCAGGATTGGGTCACTGCTTTTTGCAGATGATGTTGTCCTGTTTGCTTCATCAGGCCGTGATCTTCAGCTCTCTCTGGATCGGTTCGCAGCCGAGTGTGAAGCGGCTGGGATGAGAATCAGCACCTCCAAATCCGAGACCATGGTCCTCAGCCGGAAAAGGGTGGAGTGCCCTCTCAGGGTTGGTAGCGAGATCCTGCCCCAAGTGGAGGAGTTCAAGTATCTCGGGGTCTTGTTCACGAGTGAGGGAAGAATGGAGCGTGAGATCGACAGGCGGATCGGTGCGGCATCCGCAGTAATGCGGGCATTGCATCGGTCTGTCGTGGTGAAAAAGGAGCTGAGCCGCAAGGCGAAGCTCTCAATTTACCAGTCGATCTATGTTCCTACCCTCACCTATGGTCATGAGCTATGGGTAGTGACCGAAAGAACGAGATCGCGAATACAAGCGGCTGAAATGAGTTTCCTCCGCAGGGTGTCTGGGCTTTCCCTTAAAGATAGGGTGAGAAGCTCAGTCATCCGGGAGGGGCTCAGAGTAGAGCCGCTGCTCCTCCGCATCGAGAGGAGTCAGATGAGGTGGCTCGGGCATCTGATCAGGATGCCTCCTGGACGCCTCCCTGGTGAGGTGTTCCGGGCACGTCCAACCGGGAGGAGGCCCCGGGGAAGACCCAGGACACGCTGGAGGGACTATGTCTCTCGACTGGCCTGGGAACGCCTTGGGATTCTCCCGGAAGAGCTAGAAGAAGTGGCCGGGGAGAGGGAAGTCTGGGCATCTCTGCTCAAACTGCTGCCCCCGCGACCCGACCTCGGATAAGCGGGAGACAATGGATGGATGGATGGATGTTTAAAAAAAAAACTATGAACATAAATCCTTTCATTTTCTGAATCCATGTTGTTCCTTTCCAGGGTTTTCATTTGAGCCTATTTCATCTTCTTTGCAAGGAAGTCTGCCCACAATAATGCCCACCAATGCATATTCCAATGCTTACCCTCACAGGACCATTTTTAATTTTCTAACTAACCCAAAACACATCCAACATATGAAAGTAAACCAGAACATCCTAAGAAAACCAACAAGGACTTCAGAAGACCATGCAAACTCCTTGCATATAATAAATGAGTAAGAATTTGAGGGAAATTCCTCAAATGCTAATAACTGTGACACCATGCTATAGAATTAAATAAATGTTTTCCATAATTTTGTTTATATAAAACCTTAAATATGATTAATAATGGCTCCTCCTGATACTACTGTATTTCCATAACTGAAGAACAGTATTCTATGAATTTTCTCTCTCCTATAAGATACTGACTGAATTCTAAGCTAGTAATCTAGCTCAAATATGGTCAAAGTAACTTCTTCTTCATTAGTTAATAAGTTTCCTGTGAAAGAAAAGGTCAGTTCATGAGACAGTTTTGAATATGCTGTAACAGATGATGCCGGGATGGATAGTTCCTTATCTGGTCAGAACACCTTTTTAATGGAAGGATGTGGGTGGACGGGCATCCTAACCAGGTTGGTTAGTGGTACCTTTCCCAACTGAGAGGACGCTATAATGGATGGAATGGGAAAGACAGATTCTGCACCACTCCCCCTGTGTACTGGGTGGCAACATCCCTCTGGTGTTCTTCCCATTTGGACACCTGCAGGGCTGTATGAGAATTGTAGTTTTGGTGGGAAGCCCTGTTGTGGTCCTCAGGTGCCACTAGGGGGAGCTGCTGGATGCAGAATCTCTTGCCATGGGAAGAGTCTGCCTCACACTTAAGTGCTCCATAGATGCAATGTGATAGCACCGGAAGTACTCCCAGGTTCATTATAAAGGAAGCTGCTAAGCTCCATCGAGGGAGAGTTGGAGTCAGGTGGAAGAGAACAAAGCTTGCCTGGGAGGAGAGGAAAAAGAAGGAAGAGGGTTGTGCTTGTGTTGTGTTTATTATTATGAAAAAGCCTTTTGTTAAGGTAATTTAGTATAATAAACCTTTTATATGAAACCATGACTTGCATCATCGTGGTTGTGTGTGGGATTTTGGTGCTGCAACGCCTCATACTGGTACTTCTTCTTTCAGCTGCTCCCATTATGGGTTGCCACAGTGGATCATCCTTTTCCATATCCTTCTGTCCTCTGCATCTTTCTCTGTTACACCCACCACCTGCATGTCCTCTCTCACCACATCCATAAACCTCCTCTTAGGCCTTCCTCTTTTCCATTTTCCTGGTAGCTCTATCGTTAAAATCATTCTCCCAATATACTCATCATCTCTCCTCTGCACATGTCCAAACCAACGCAATCTCGCCTCTCTAACTTTGTCTCCCAACAGTCCAACTTGAGCTGACCCTCTGATGTACTAATTTCTAATCCTTTCCATCCTCGTCACACCCAATGCAAATGTGAGCATCTTTAACTCTGCTACCTCCAGCTCTGTCTCCTGCTTTCTGGTCAGTGCCACCATCTCCAACCCATATAACATAGCTGGCCTTACTACCATCCTGTAGACCTTCCCTTTCACTCTTGCTGATACCCATTTGTCACAAATTACTCCTGACACTCTTCTCCACCCATTCCACCCTGCCCGCACTCTCTTTTTCACCTCTCTTCCACAATCCCCATTACTCTGTACTGTTGATCCCAAGTATTTAAACTCATCCACCTTCGACAACTCTATTCCTTGCATCCTCACCATCTCACTGACCTCCCTCTCATTTACACACATGAATTCTGTCTTGTTCATACTGACTTTCATTCCTCTCCTCTCTAGAGCAGTGGTCCCCAACCTTTTTGACAGCAAGGATCACTTTACTAGATGCAAATATTTCCAGGGACATTTTCCTTGGATGGGGAGGGGGTTTGATGATTCAGGGCAGGTTTGTAGGGCAGTTTTATACACAATTTACATTACATTTCTATTATTATTAAGTTATTAAGCAGTTCGCATACGTTTGCAACCTGAGATTTTTCTTCTTTTTTTGCATATAACAAAGACATGTCCATTGCATTTGTCATTCCAACAGATTGCACATCACAAACATTAACACTGTTATCGTTTTTTCGTGTCTGCCGTTTCTATAGGAGGGTGACAATGACTTAAATTCCAATGGATGTTTTTCAAATGTTGACAAGCAATAAGCAAAAGGTATCACTGAAAACCACAGAAAACAAAAACATCAACAAAAAAAAAAACAGTACGAGGAAAGTTCGAAGAAAGATTTTTTTTTACATTGTTTCTGTTTGGGGATCGTTGTGCAAATGTGTACAACTGAGCTGCGACCACAGATCTAACTGCTCTGTGGATGATTCATTCAAGCATTTCAAGGTCACTTCGTTGTAATGAAAGTATCTGCTGAATGTACTTCGCAGTAACGAGATTTTTATAGACTCGTGTCATATGGGGAAACTGTCGGGACCATAAAAATATTTTGTTGTAATACTCTCTCACCTCGGTCTCTCTCCTCTCTCTGTGCCGCTGCAAAGCCTCACCCACCAAGCGTTCTGAAAAGTCTGAGTGAGTCTCCGTTGCCGGCAGTTCTCTCGTGGCCCAGCTGTCAGACGGCTGTGGCCCGGTAGTGGGCCGCGGACCGGGGGTTGGGGACCCCTGCTCTAGAGCATATCTCCACCTCTCCAGGGTCTCCTCAACCTGCTCCCTACTCTCGCTACAGATCATAATGTCATCAGCAAACATCATAGTCCACAGGGACTCTTGTCTAATCTCATCTGTTAACCTGTCCATCACCATTGCAAATAAGAAAGGGCTCAGAGCCAATCCCTGATGTAACCCCACCTCCACCTTCAATGCATCCATCAGACCTCACCACTGTCACACTTCCCGCATACATATCCTGTACAACTCTTATGTACTTCTTTGCCACTCCTGACTTCCTCATATCATACCACAGCTCCTCTCGAGGCACCCTGTTATATGCTTTCTCCAGGTCCACAAAGACACAATGCAACTCCTTCTGGCCTTCTCTATACTTCTCCATCAACATCCTGAGAGCAAACATCGCATCAGTGGTGCTCTTTTTTGGCATGAAACCATACTGCTGCTCACTAATCATCACCTCACTTCTTAACCTAGATTCTACTACTCTTTCCCATAACTTCATGCTGTGGCTCATCAATTTTATCCCCCTGTAGTTACTACAGTTCTGCACATCCTCCTTATTCTTAAATATCGGCACCAGTACACTCCTTTTCCACTCCTCAGGCATCCTCTCACTTTCCAAGATTCCATTAAACAATCTGGTTAAAAACTCTTCTGCCATCTCTCCTAAACACTTCTATGCTTCCACAGGTATGCCTTTCCATTTTTCATCCTCTTCATAGCTGTTCTTCCATGTTAATCCGTTCCACTTCCTGATTCACTATCTCTACATCATCTAATCTTCTCTCTCTCTCTCATTCTCTTCATTCATCTTCGTTCTCAAAGTACTCTTTCCATCTGCTCAATACACTTTCCTTGCTTATGAGTACATTTCCATCTTTATCCTTTATCACCCTAACCTGCTGCACATCTTTCCCAGCTCGGTCCCTCTGTCTAGCCAATTGGTACAGGTCCTTTTCTCCCTCCCTAGTGTCCAACCTCTCATACAACTCATCATACGCCTTTTCTTTTGCCTTCGCCACCTCTCTCTTCACTTTGCACTTTATCTCCTTGTACTCTTGTCTATTTTCTGCATCTCTCTGATTATCCCACTTCTTCTTTGCCATCATCTTCCTCTGTATACTCTCCTGCACTTCTCCATTCCACCACATGGTTTCCTTTTCCTCCTTTCACTGTCCAGATGTCACACCAAGCTCCCTTTTTGCTGTCACCCTTACTACATCTGCTGTAGTTGCCCAACTGTCTGGTAATTCTTCACTTCTACCCAGTGCCTGTTTCACTTCCTCCTTAAACTCAACCTTGCAGTCTTCTTTTTCAACTTCCACCATTTGATCCTTGGCTCTGCCCTCATTCTCTTCCTCTTCTTCATCTCCAACATCATCTTACAGACCACCATCCTATGCTGCTTGACTACACTTTCCCCTGCCACCACTTTGCAGTCCTCAATCTCCTTCAAATTGACTCTTCTGCATAGGATATAATCTACCTGTGTGCATATTCCTCCACTCTTGTACATCACCCTATGTTCCTCCCTCTTCTTAAAATATGTATTCACCACAGCCATGTCCATCCTTTTGGCAAAATCCACTATCATCTAACCCTCTTCATTCATCTCCTTGACACCATACCTACCAATTCACCTCCTTATCTCCACTGTTCCCATTCACCACTATGTCCATTGAAATCTGCTCCAATCATCACTTTCTGTCCCTTGGGTACACTGTTCATCACTTCATCCAACTAACTCCAACAATCTTCTTTCTCATCCTTCGCACACCCAACTTGCGGGGCATATGAACTAACAACATTCATCATCACTTCATAATCATTACTCTGTCTAACACTCTTTTCACCTCCAAAACAGTCTTGACATACTGTTCCTTTAGAATAATCCCTACTCCATTTCTCCTCCCATCCACTTCATGATAGAACAATTTAAATCCACATCCACCTGGCCTTACTCCCCTTCCACTTAGTCTCTTGCATGCACAAGTTCCTACCCTCAGTTCCACTCTTCCTCCTCTCCTCCTGCATCCAGACATGTCTCCCACTTCTTCTTCTCCTTCTTCGGCCAACAGTAGCCCAGTTTCCACCAGCACCCTGTTGGCTAACAGCACTGGTGGCAGTCATTGTTAACCCGGGGCTCAACCAATCCAGTATGGAAATCCAGTTGTATTGTTGTCCGCATATTGATTTGGCAAAATTTTTACACCGGATGCCCTTCCTGGCGTAACCCTCCCCATTTATCTGGTCTTGGAACTGACACAAAGAAACACACTGGTTTGTGCATCCCCTGTGGCTGGGTTAACACCCCATACTGGTTACAATGTTAATATTGTAGTTCTTATGGTACCTTCTTGTTTAGTTTTCCAAATATACATTCCGTGTAACACATTAGACCCACAGTCATCATATAGTAACTTTGTGTTCTACATCAAGAGCATCACACCTGCCTGCAATGAGGACATCTTGGTTAGTAGAAAGCACAGCTCTTTATTCATTCCTGACCATTCACACATATAGTACAAGAACTTATCATGTCTTTTTAAGTTATGATAAAAAATATTTAAGAGGAAGATGACAACTTTAACAAATAAGTTTACAAGTCAAACGATTCCATTGTTTTGGTGATATTTTGCTTATGGAGTAATCATCTCTTTATGCAAATTGTAATACTTTACATAAAAGTGAGTTTATTTTATTCAAATTGGTTTTTTTTTACTAGTTCAAACAAAAAAGTACTCAGCTGTTTTTGCATATCAAACATTAAATCAATAAAAGTCCCTGGTCTCCAAAAGCATATTGGAAAATCCAAGGCTATCTCTAAAATATCAATGGGCTCCTGGTTTTGTGGTAGTTTAGTCTGCCATTGATGGTGATTAATACAAGGAGCGTCTTTACCTAAGATCCTTTGGTTTTGGGCTCTGAAATAAGCTTACATGTTAAAAAATGGAACGATCGGTTAAATAATTACATCACCGTACAAAATGTGACTTATGTATATATTGTTACTCTCAACACATTTCTTTCCATATTGCTTGCAACCAAAGGTGTTTTAGTCATTTTATTCATAAGCCTAACAGACATTGTTCACAGTTCTGGGACATTGCCCTAGTACGACCATGCATGAATCCGATTTCGCTTTGCAGCTGGGTTGACTTTTATGCATATTCTGTTTTTTTTCCAGGCTCACTCTTTTATCCTTCTGGAACACTCCATTATCCGTGCAAAGTTGAAATTTATATTGTAAAGTTTATGGGAATACGTCAAGGCTGATATCAGCAATGGACTTTCTTCCTTTCCAGGGTTGGTTCTTTCTTTATTCCAGATGTTGCTGGTATAGGCTTAGTCCCCTGTAATCCTGGATCGGAATCAGGGGGTATAGAGAATGGAAGGATGGGTGAGTATAGGAGGGTTCATGAGTGTGTACTGCCATGAACAGCTGCATGGTTCCTACAAGTCCTGTGAACATCAAGTGAAGGAGGGATAAAGTACTGAATGATAGAAATGCTTCCACAATATTAAAACATGGTTTGGGAAGTCAATCCATCCCCAAAAATGCTGTAAGTTAAACATATTTGTTTCATAGTCCTGGTGCATACATTCTGAGTATTCACAAGCAGAAATAATTCACAAGGAGAAAATAAATCTGCTGACAAAATTTCATTACACAATCAAATAAATTATTTTCAAAAATAAATACTGACAATGGATTTCAGTGATGGGTATTTAAGTTGAAATGTGTTAATAATGAGTAGAAACAACTTATATGCAATCGACATCTTTGTTTCATATAGCATCTTTTTTGATGTGCTCTCTATGTCCAAAACATACCAACATCATTTTACACTACTTTACAGAGATGTGTATTCACTTTGGCATTAAAGACAATTTTTCTGTTGATTAGTGTAAAAAAAACAAAAAAACAAATGCACTTATATTTCTTATGGTGTAAATTAAATTTGAAAATTGCAAGGAATGATTGTTTTTATAGGCACTGTATATATAATTTGAGCACAAACAGGACTGGTATAAAAACATAACTTGCTCTGCTGCTGTTGTCAAAATATAAATGAATCTCACAAAAGAAGACAAAAAAAAACAAAAAATCTGAAAGATCAAGCCATGATATACCGGGAGAAATGCTTTGTGTATCATTTTTGCTGCAGTTTAGCACATCAGGAAGCCATCTCTGTTACTTGCTGCAACACATGTGTTGTAGTGGTTTGGTGGGAATGGGTGTTTCATCACCTTTTGACATAAAGTGTCATGTTGCATTACAATTGTGGAGTTGAAAAAAAGAGAGCAAAGAATGAACAGTGGGCTCTTCTTTGTTAAAATGGAAGGACCGGTAGAATATGGTACTTGGCCGTGAATAAGATGTCTTTTCGAAAAAAAATATGATTTTTATCTCCAACTATATTGACATAGGGGTGGAATGGTGGCGCTGCTACCTCACAGTAAGGAGACATGGGTTCACTTCCCGGGTCCTCCCTGTGTGGAGTTTGTATGTTCTCCCCGTGTCTGCGTGGGTTTCCTCTGGGTTTCCTCCCACAGTCCAAAGACATGCAGGTTAGGTGCATTGGCGATCCTAAATTGTCCCTAGCGTGTGCTTGGTGTGTGTGTGTGCCCTGCGGTGGGCTGGCGCCCTGCCTGGAGATTTGCCTTTTCCCTCTCAGACAACTATACAATGATCACAGAAACAATATCAATTATAATCAGTTATAATTTTTCAGTGCATGTTTAAAAAAGATCATGTGCTAATCTGAAAACCAGTTATTTCATTAGTTAAAAAAATACGCCTGAAATTGCATTGCATTGTTTTCACACACAATGCATAGTGCCAAATGTGCAATTTTGGACGGAGTGAGCTGCTTGTACAAAACACAGAGGCAGTTCATTGCAGTGCTTCCGCAGACCTGATGATGTATGCAAATGCAAGAATGAACTGTGAGCTTTCTTTGTGAACAAGGAAAGATGGATAGAACATTTAAGGCCACAAATGAGATGCATGTTAGAAGAAAAAAAATTGATTAGAGTGCAGCCGTATTGAAATGCTGGCAAACGTATTCACATGCACATCTACATACGAATCGAATCACACACACATAAACACGGTTTTATGACAGATTGGTATAAAGCAAGTTTTGCATGTATTGTCAGGTATGCTGTCTGTGCATTGTAATGTTTCCACATACCTTTAAATACAAAGTACACATTCAGCATCAATTTCACCTGTGCTGTGCTTTTCAGCGTAGTGTTCTGTACATGCAGCTTATTCCATCCACAGCATGCCACCTTGTGTTTTCTCCATTCGTTATGTCAAACTGGTGCTAGCTGCATTCTTCATATACAATACTGACAGCTTTGCTGCTCTCAGACACTTTCATGCTGGCTGCATACTTTGTATTCCAAGTTGTGTGAAAACATTACATGCAAGGGATTTTTACTCTGCTGCCAGTCAGGCTTCATTCTAAAACATTATTTTTTATTTAGCAAATGTGTTCTCTGTTTGTTTTGATTATTCACAGTTAACATGACTGTTCAAATATTATAAAAATAAACCTTGTTTCATCACAAGTTTAAAAACAGACTCCAGTCAGAATGACTTAATTTTAGACATTTTTAGATTTTTAGGTCTATACCATAATATATACCATTACCATGCAAAATTTTGTAAATATCATGCTAGATAAATTTGCTTTTATTTCTTACCCCTACTCTGATACTTTAGAAACACTATCATTACAAATATTACTGATGCAATAATATTGTGATAAGTGGTCTGTGGTGCTGTGCCAATTTTAAATAAATAATCTCCCCCAACAAGAGTGCCAACTCTGATCAGGTACAAAAGTGTTTCGGTCAGTGGATGGCTGGGGGTGCCTGCCTGATCGCGAAGACACATGCGAGTGAGCACGTCAGTAAGGTGCCTTATTAATTCCTTGGAGGGCCCAGCATGTTCACACTTACAACCCATTCGGAGCATTAGTATAAAAGGAGCCTACACAGGACAGGAGTGGGAACAGAAGAAAGACAAAAGCATTGAGAACAGTATCGGTAGGAGAGGCAGGACAAGCTAGCCAGAGTGTGTGAAAGGCAACACAGTGAACGTTCCTATGATGGAGCAAAGGATTGGCGCTGTAGGGGATGATTTAATATTGTGAAGTGGGTGTGATCTTGGTAGAGTCTTTAGGGATCCAAGGTATGCCGGAGTGAGTAAGCAGGAAGACCATAGGACAACCGACCCAGAGCAGTCTGGCTGATGCTACTTATGGCAGTCAAAGTGAGGGGCGGGTGGAGAGAACCATGGCTTCTAGTGTCTCTGCCAGCTGAGTGAACAATGAGTGAGATGGGGAGACAAAGTGGGTGTTGCACTGGGCTCATTGGATGGAACAAGAACTCAATGACTGTGATGGTTTTATCCTTGTTTTAAGTTCTGTAATTTAATAGCATGGATGTTCTCTGTCTTATGGATTATTTCTGGAGGAGTGCACTGCACTTTGGACACTGTTTTGTTGGATTGTTTTTTTTTAATAAAAGCACTTGGCACTTTTATGAAATTACCCTTTGCTTTTGTTGAGTGTCTTCATCCGCTGGTTCTTCTTTGGGTATATTATCGGCTCACCGGAAGGACCCGGTAGAGTGGGGCTGACCTGCTCCATCACAAATATACATTTACAATAATAGTTGCAATGAATGACCATTAAAACAATATGACAGTTTAATTCCTGTTGTCCATGGGTGCAGAAATCTTTTAGCTCCAGCTAACCATGCACAAGACTCTAGTCTGTCATAATGTCCATATCACGTTTTTAGTAATTCTGTGCTACTTTAGCTGTTAAGAAGCAGATCCAAAGACAACAACTACAACAACAATCGATTTCTTGTATAGCTCAAAATCACACAAATAATGCCTCAATGGGTTTTAAAAGGCCCTGATTTTTGACAGCCCCCGGCTTTCACCTTCTAAGAAGATAAGAAAAAACTCCCAAAAAAAACTTATAGGAAAAAAAAAAATAGAGGAAATCTTGAGAAGGGCAATTCAGAGATAGACCCCCTTTAAGGTACTTTGGGTGTGTAATGGGTGTCAAAAAATTGGGTAAATACAACATACAAAACAGAATACAAAGCCTGTCGAATCCTCTAGCCAAATGATTTTAGTTTATGCAACTCGATTTTCATTTTTTTTATTTTCTCAGCATGGCTGGATTTAGACTTTTTGGGGTCTCAGGGAAGGTTTTGCAGTTAACCCTGTGGCTTTTCACACCTGAGATACCAACCCCAAAGGTTCCTTCACATACGCAAAAGATGCAAAGCTGAACCTCATTAAGATATGAAAATAAACCATCAGTTTGTTTCAATGTATATAGCATTTAAAATATCTCTGTATACTGTATATAAAATCCAATGTCTGTCTGTCTATATGTCTTTTCACAAGAGAACTACTTAACGGATTTAGATCGAGTTTTTTCTATAATTTGCTTGAACATTCCTGTTGATTGTATGACTTCTCTCATTGCGCTAAGAATCATAGTTCGCTTGCAGTACTGATTTATTTGCGCAAATCCAAGAGACATGCAATGGGCCGAGGGGAGGGGTGCGGGACCCTCCTCACTCACGCACCAGCCTTGGGCGTATGTTACATCCGCTTAGCTAATGAATGAGAGAACTACTTAACAGATTTAGATCAGGTTTTTTTCTATAATTTGTTTGAACATTCCGGTTGATTTTGCGACCTCTCGCATCACGCTAAGAATCATAGTTCGCTTGCAGGAGCGATATATTTGTGCAAATCTCAGTCAGAGGCTGTGGGGTGAGGGGAGGGGGAAACGTGATGTCAGTTGTAGGGTGCCAGGAAGGGCCCTCCTCACTGTCCTGTTTCACTACTTGTGAGCAGAGCCGCAGGGGATGGCTAGTTTTTAAGAAAAGGATGTAAAAAATACCATAAATAAAATAAAAATATAAACACAACACTTAAATGTTTATACACAAATAAAAACTATCAATGAAAAATGACTGATCATTTCACTCTACAGTAAACAAAATCATTTACAGTAATGCAAGTTATACACTTGATGGTACATAAAAGGCAGATAAATGCTATAAAGAAAAATACAAGTATAAATTTACAACACTGATAGCTCAATAATTAAAGAAATGAGGGAACAGCTACTTAGATAAATAGAAATTAAAACTATTTCAGATTGCACCCCCAATAAGCCAATGCATACCACAAATAAGGTATATTAGCAATATCAAAGGAGTGACAGCAGAAAGCTAAATTGTAGCATTAGTGGGCCTCTGAAGATTTGTTAGGTTCTAAGCACTTAAGAGAAGACTTAAATAGCTACTTTCTACAATAGTCAAATGCATATGGTCAACAAACTTGCCAAATGATAACAAACATTAGCTATATATGATTTGGTATAAGTTTATTACAGCACTGGGCATGACCTGTGTTTCAAAATGTCAAAGGACTCGCCCTCTGGGGTAAGTTGCTAGTTTGTTATTTATGATTTGCCTGTGGCTTTGGCAGCACATCCAAATGTCAAACACTGTACATAATCCGACTATTGTGCTTTAATACCTTTGTTATCTTGCACCATTGTATTACACATCTCTTAATATCAACATTATACATTATCTAGTTTACTTATCCTTTTGGAAACTGACAGCATACCATGGCTGGAGTTCTAAACTATCCTAGTCAAACTGTAGGCTTTAACTAATATTCTGTAATAGCTAGAATTACTAGTAAATTATAAAAATGCTCAGGCTAAAGTATCTGGGTAGTAGTCTTCATGTACAGGTACATTAGTTCAAAATACTGTAGATCTGCCCTTAACCAGTCATCATTGTGTGAAGCTATGGGAAGACTATATTCAGCCTTCATGCTTCACAGAAAAAGGGGAAATATAAACATCTAATGATAATAAGCAGGCAATGGCAACCAAGAACAGTGACAAAGTAACATTGGTTGACTTCCATAGAGAGATAATATATGCATCTATCTATCCTGCAACTGTCTCTCCTCTTCCTTTTTCCTGCACATTCTTTGTTTCTGGGAATGATGAATACATATTTTTTAGAAGGCGCCACAGCACAAACTTCACTGTAATGTGGCAGATTACTTCTCTTGCCTTATGCTATTTATGCTACTGTGTAACTGTCAACTGGTTAGGGTGGTTGCTGTCATTGCCTGTTATCACCACCCATTAGCAACCTATAAACTATCTTTCATACACCACTGAAATGCCTTCCAAATATAGCTTCAGAAACTCTCTACAACTGGTCTCCACATCTCACTATTAAAGAGTGTAAAGACTTACTGGCAAAACTCAACCATCAGTTTGTTCTTTCAAGCTTTTGCATTGAGCCTGTTTCTTTTCAAATTATCTTTCCAATGCAGTACCTTCTCCTTACATTTTACATTACTATTAATCATCACTTCAAGATCACTGGTGTACAAGTCCTGCCATAGCAATCATTCACACACTTCTCTAGTCACCACTTCAAACACTATCATGAAAGCAACAGACTTAGAATGAATACCTGACCCTGCACAGTCACCCCTATACAGAACATCTCCATCACTGCAGATACTAACTGTGCATCCATACCTAGCTTTCTCATAGGCACTTCATCTCTTCACCTCTTGGGTCATCCTATCAAATGTCATCTCTAGATTACAAATACAATATGCAGCTTCTTTCCTTTTGCCTGATGCTTCTCCTGTACCACCTGACTGCAAAGACTACAACCATTGCTCCCTTCCCATGTATGAAACCATAACATTCCCTGATTCTTTACTCTGGTAGTCTCTCAACCACTTTCATTCTCTGCTACAGAAGCTTTATTGTTCAATACAACCCACACTCCAGGGGATCACCGTTTCTTTTGGAATGAGTACTTCTTTTTTAATGTTCAGGAATTCTTCCTTCACACAGAATCATATTTGTGCATTAAGACATTCAATGCTAGGACCCTACCCTGCCCTAAACATTTCTGATATCACTCAAGTTGGGACTGAAGCATTATCTATCTTCATCTTCTTCAATGTCTTTGTGACTTCCTCTTTTGAGAACTAACATCAAGCTCTTATTGTTTTCTTGCAACAAACATCACTACCACATTTGTTTTCCTCATTCTATTTTACTATTAATCTTGATGTTTCCTGTTTCAGGCAATTTGCACCAACTACATCCTTTTGCCATCTGTTCTTCGATCCTTAACACATTCCACTTTCCTTCCTCATTCTGCAGTTCACTTGTAAGTCCCACCTCTTTTTGTGTTATTTCAAAACTGCTTTTCTAGCATTTCACTTTCCTTCCTTATAGATGTCTTTGCTGTCTTCCCCCATTGCTTTGCATCTCATCTTCCCCTCAATTGCCTTCTCTACATCAGCATTACACAATTATGTCTCCTGTTTTTATATCTCCAAGCATAGACTTCTTCTGTTGCTTTTAAATAGACATTCTTGATCGATTCCCACCTTCTTTTCCCACCTGATGTTTCTGAAACCATACACATTCTTTCTACCAATAATTCAGCAAATTTACTTTGCACTCTCTCCTCATTTAAATTCCAGATCTTCAGTTTCAGAACATACTTCCTCTTTCCTTCTTTTCATAACTTTGACCAAAATTAACTGAGCTACAACTGAGTGATGTTATGATATAATCATTCAGTCCTTAATGATATAATGTATATCATTCTTCAAGATGAAAAGTTCTTCCATCCGTTTGGAAATGGAAATCTGCTTGCAACCTCCCATAGAGGTTCAGTAATGTGTAGATCGAAATCAAAGAAGGTGTTTACTTCATCCTAGTGCTTTGAATTAGTTTAGCAGTTTGCGTGGGGTTGTTATCAACATGAAATAGGGGAACATCATGTGGGAACAGTCTTTGTAACTTTAGATTAACTTGGTCCTATAAAGTGTGATTGAAGGCATCCTTTGTCAAATGTAAACAACAACACATTTATTTATATGGCATGTTTTCATGGAAATGATGTAGGTCATAGTGCTTTACAAGATGAAGAAAGAAAAATGAAAAATATAAAAATAAGATTAGGTAATACTAAGTAACAAATAATAAAGTAAGATCCAATGGCCAGGAGGAAAGAAAAAAACAAAACAAAAAAAAAAACCCAGAGGGTTGGATAAAAAAAACAAAACCTGCTGGGGCCACCCAGGCCCCAGTAGGCATTCTACCTAACATAAATGATCTAAATCAGTCCTCAAGATTTTCAGACTTCACGTGGAAGAATTAGATGATGATGGTCATGTGGACATCTGGGGTACTGCCTTCAATCCAACAATGTAGGGACTGCATGGTGCCTTGATCAGGTGGTGGTGGCGCTTAGAAAACCGGAAAAAGAGCAGCAGAGAAAGTAGGGGATAGTACGGATTGAAGAGCCATGATAAAAATGATAATTAAATACATATATAGAATATCAAGGTTACACTAAAATGAAGCTATAAGAAAGCCTTGTTAAAATAATGAGTTTTTAGCAGTTTTTTTAGCCTTTTTTTATTAGCCTGGTGAATTTCTATTGGTAAGCTATTCCAGATTTTAGGTCCATAACAGCAGAAGGCTGCCTCACCACTTCTTTTAAGTTTAGCCTTTGAATTATAAGCAGACACTCATTTGAAGATCTAAGGTTACAATTTCAAATGTAATGTGAGAGGCATTCCGAAATATAGGATGGTGTGAGATTATTTAAGGCTTTGTAAACCATAAGCAGTATGTTAAAGTCAATTCTAAATGTCACAGGTAACCAATGTAGTGACATCAAAACTTGAGAGATGTCCTCAGATGTTCTTTTCCTAGTTAAGATTTTGGCAGCTGCATTCTGCACTAATTGGCAATTGATTGTTGTCTTTTTTGGGTAGTCCTGAGAGGATTGCGTTACAGTAATCTAGCCAACTGAAAACAATGTACACCCTTCTGGATGCAGAAAAAGGATGAAAGATGACTTATTAGACAATATCACTATTTTAATTGCCCAGCAGTCCTGGGTTTGTGCTCCTTATACTAGGTTTTGAGCCTGTGTGCATTGACTTTGGATACTCATGGTTTCTAAAAATGTTGTGGTAATTTTTGATGCTGTATATTTATGTCATTCAGTAATTATTATGTGAAGTGTCCATCTGTATCTATCAGTATGCTTCAACATTTGCTCACTTTCCCAAATGCTTTATGTCCATATTTGTCATGTGTTGTTATTAGTTTTGAGACTGTTCCCTCTTGTTACATGAAAAAATGTTGTTATTTTTGTGACCACTACATCTAGTATTTGGAGCCTTTGAGATTTTTTAGTTGCCTTCAAAACTCTCAAAACTTCAAAACTGCTATGCATTTTTAGCTGAGAAATTTGATTCACCTTTACAAGTGCATTTCCAATTCAGATTCATTTACTTCAGAATCAAACTTTTAATGTGCTATTTACATTATTTTGTCCACTCCATGCATCTCTAAAGTAGTTTTTGATGTGGGTACATGGAACATGGTGCTGAAATCTGTCTCAAAGGTAATGATGATGCTACTGATCACAGTAACAAAAGGTCTAAGATGCCCCAGAGTTTCATACTCTGATTGAAACTGCATTGAAACCTATAGCTAGCTCATGGAGAAGGAAAATTGAGTGGTGATGGGAATGCTCAGGAGTAGATAGTAGTATCAAAAAAAAGGGGAATCTGTTGATTTTAAAGGTACAGAATAGCAAGCCGTTAGAGAGAGGGATAGATTTATTTTGTAGCAATGTGACAACCTACTTACCTTAGATAATACCAAACATGACGAAGGATTTGCTGACTCAGCTTTTCTTTCGATGGGTAGTATGGAAATAGTGTGTTCAGTAGGCTCTCTCAAATCTTTTTTAACCGAAACAAAGAACAGAAAGGGCGTTCTCAGTGAGAATTTTTCTCCTGATGAGTTAGAGCGTCAGTCTCTCAAAGTATTATTACCAAACTGGCCTATTTCTTAGTTAAAAAGGAGATTTAATGGATCTGAAAGTTGTATATCTTCATTTTGATTTTATTTTTGTATATGATCTCTTTTCTGTAACCTTTTCTCCTTATACAATGAAAAAGTAATTCCTTGTCATGTCAATAGGTGCAGCAGTAAACAAGAGTCCAGCGGTTTCTTGACAAGAAAACTACTTCACAGTAACACAGTGATAATAAGTTTGTAAACATAGTGTTTAAGGGCCTGGAGCAGTGATGCATTTTTCAGTTAAGGTATAATTTGGTTCTAGAGACATGACTGTTGTCTCAGTGTAAGAAACTCAGGTTGTTCAGGGCTGCCTGTTAGGATTAAGAATCCTTAAGGATTAAGATAAGAAATGGTGTTTTGTATCATTTAAAATGTATGCACCAATGAATAATACAGAATGAGAAGTTTGGTATGTTGAATGAAACTGTGGAAGAAAACCCCCGAGGAAGACAGGACAAGTTCAATCAATCGGTCTTTATTCAGTCACAGAGGAGTACGTGGATTCTACTTTGCAAGGCAGAAGAGCAAAGTTACATTTTTTTCTATTGGAAAATGGATGGATGAATGGATGGATGGATGGATGGCTTTTTATAATTTCTTCTTCCTCCCCCTTCCCCTTATTTCTTAAAAATAAACATAATATTGTTTACGTAACCATTTTATTTTAGTACACTAATGGTCCATCTGTTCTTATTTTTTCACTTCTCAGATAGACCCTAAAGAAGGAAAGGTCATCTTCCCTGTGTCAAATAGACTTATGACAGACGCCTGTATGAATATCCTGCCGTTATAGCAAAATGGCTTTGTCAGCTATTAAACCTAAGTAGCTTGCAAGCAGTTCATTTTTTTCTATCACAATACACGGGCAACAATGAGATGATTATGTAGCTTTAGTAGAGGGGAAACATCACTAGAGCCATGCCCACTCTCTGCCAATGTTCTAAGACAGTGGTTCCCAACCTTTTCTATACCCTGCACCCCTGGAAAATGCTCACATTCCCTACAAAACTAATATCACATTTGAAGATGAATAAGTCACATTTCTAATTATTAAACCACAAATAAACAAGCTTTTAACATAACATTTAAATATAAATTGAGCAATTTACTCTTATAAATTTCAACAATCTAGTAAATCTGTCCTCCGTGAAGCTTAAACACTCAATTGATGATCCAGAGTTGGGGTATTCCACGAAACATCGAGCGCCATGGGGAAATAACACACAATCAATGATCGAGGGGTTTGGAGGATTGAAGGCCCCTGTGAAGCATGGGTGGCAGCAGGCCACTAAGCAATGAAACACAGTTCTGAATTAGAATCCACTTTATTGGACAAGTACACTAATGTGTATAAGGAATTTGTCTTGATTGCATTTGCACAACATACACAGACAACACAAAATACAAAAGATAAATATAAGAAGATAAGATATAAAATGATAAAATATGATAAAGCATACAAGGGCGATACAAAAAATGAAGGGATAGTAGGATTAAAATGTCAAGGCAGCCGAGTGTGCAGGTATACATAGATACCGAGCAGAAGCTCAAATCTGATTAGTCAGAATAACTGCACGTGAACAAAAAACGGTTTAGGTGAAGTGCTGGTTTAGCTTTCACTGCACAAAGTTGTTTGCCGGAGGGAAGTCTTTGGAATAGGTGATGCCCTGGGTGAGTCAGATCAGCAATGATGTTTGCGGCCCAGTTCCTTACCCTGGACTAACAAAAGATTTGAATATGAGGTAAGTTACAGCCTGTGATCCTTTCACAGGCTTTGACGAGGTGCTGCAGATTGGTCTGCAGATTGGCGCAGAGGCAGCACCAAACCAGACAGTTAAAGATGAAGTCAGAATGGAGTCAGTGATGGCTGTGTAGATTTAGGCCAATATTTCTTGAGGGAGGGAGATTGAATTTCCTCAGCTGATGCAAAAGAACATTCTCTGTTGGGCTTTCTTAATAATACATTTGATGATATTGTCCATTTAAGGTTTTGTGACAGCACAGCGCCCAGAAGCCTACATGACATCCCAAAGGCTGAACCATTTATAGCAAGTGATAAGTGAGCAGGTGACTGCTTCCTGAAATTTATGATTTTTTTTTTAATGTTAAGGTCCAAATTATGGACCTTGTCAATCTGTCAATGTCAGATTTTCCACTTCTTGTCTGTATATGGATTCATCATTGTTTGAAATGAGCCCTATTAGTATGATGTCATCTGCAAAATTAAGAAGTTTGACAGATGAATCACCAGTGCTAAAGTAATTTGTATAAAATGAGGAGAGTAGTGGTGAAAAGGACACATCCCTGTGGTGCGCCAGTACTGAGGGTTAATGGGTCACACATTTGTATGCCCAGCCACACATACTGTTTCCTATCTGTAAGAAAGTCTGTGATCCAATGGCAGATTGAACTGGGCAGATTGAACTGGGTGAGTTTCTTATCCAGAAGCTCTGGAATGATTGATTTGAAAGAGGAGCTAAAGTCTACAAACAAGATCCTCACATATGCCAGTGGCTTATCAAGGTGTTGTAAATAAAGCTCAGACCTAAATTTACTGCATCATCCACAGACTCTGTATGAAAAATGAAAAGGGGCTAGGAAGCCTTTAATAAGGTTTTCAGAGGTCTTCTTTACTACAGAGGTTAAGGCTACTGGTCTTTAGTCATTCAGGCACATGATCTTTAATTTTTTTTCTACTGGAATGATGGAGTAGGTCTTGAAGCAGGCAGGAAGAGTACAGCGATCCAAAGACTGGTTGAAAATGTCTGTAAATACTGTAGACAACTGGTCTACACAGTGCCTGAGTGTAGAAGGGGAAATAATGTCTGGGCCTGCTGCTTTTTTAATATTTTGCTTTTTGAATAAGCTGCAGACGTCTTTTGCAGTGAAGACAGGAGTGGGAAACTGAGAGGCAGACGAGTGTAGAGTAGTAACAATGAGACCAGATAGTAACAGTGAGACCAAGTAGTAACAGTGTCGAGCTTTGTCCCCCTATAACACTTGCAGTGAAGCTCAAAATCAGATGTGCCACACAGTTAAAATTGTTGCGATACTGCCAGAACTGTGAGTAGGAGTGAGTGTAAGCAGCAGGTGTTGCATCCAATACAGTTCTCCTTGTCCCCACTGGCACAAATGTCAATCAAACCTTGAAATCAGTGATGTTTCATGATCAGGGCTTGCACAGATATCAATACTAGACCTCGCCCTTCTCTGTGGATCATTGCAAAGTCCAAATTCCGTTCTTTTTAAAAAAGTTATTCACCTTTAAGAACACTCCACCCTCAGCAAAGAAATCCATGAGAATGTGCATTTCTTTAGCTCATTCTCAGGTGACAATTGAGCATACAGTGCTTGATTCTATTCATATCATAGACCAGGAAGATTAAATAACACTGTAAATGGCATACAAATAACAACGGCACACTGCAAGACATCAGTTGCACCACAATGAAGTTGAACAACTCTCAATTTTGGCAAATTGTGACCCTCTTTGTTACAATTTCTGAAATGCCACCTTGCATCCCGTGATGACAAAGTTAGAAATAGTACAAGCTGAGAACATGTGAAGAGCAATGAATGAGAATATAAGATGTTATAGGTGGGTGCAGGTGAGGGCTAACTCTTCTGTCCTTAACCAGGCTAAGTTGCTTCTATACTTTTCAACATCATTTTACCCCTTTCAGATCCTGTTGTTCAATCCCCAAAAGTTTTGATTATAGTATGACTGTGAATTTGTTTTTTTTTACAGCATAAAAGCCCACACAGACATTTCAATACTCCAGCTTTTACATGATTTTGTTTCAAAAGCAGTTTTATTTTTCTGGGAACAATAGTCAAAATGGGTGGGGATTTTTTTGTCTCTTTGAGGCAAATGTGAGACACAGGAAAAATGTAAATTCACCCCACTCTATTTACAGCATACCTTGAATGTTACCCAGAGTGTGAATGTTGCCAATGCAAATTTTAGAGCCAGAGATCATTAAACTCCAATGGATTATGGCTTCATCATCTTCTGAAGATGGCCTAGGGACGCCACGTTTTATGATTTGAGTGAATTCAAACATTAAAAAGGGTGCCAGGCCTCTAAAAGATCCACAAAGCCAGCTCATATCTGCACTAGAGTGTAGCCTCTCCCTAGACAACATGACCTTAAACTTTACAGTCAGGCATTATACAACCCAAAATAAAATTTGGCTTCCAAAGTTCAATATATTTCCTCAAATATTTCAAAATATACAAAACTACCCTTCAAGCAAGAGGAACTGTAAAAGCCCTAGCTTGATAAGACAACTCCTACACAAAATCCTTATACTCGAAGAATTTATTTGGATGTAACAAAATAAACAAAAAAAAAAGGGCAAACGGAAGCAAAAAGAAGGCAAACCAGCACAAACAAGTCTCAAATGCAATCCAAAAAATCCATTCTCTGCCATACAAGAAATCGAAGCCAGAAACATCAGGAATAAATTCAAAAAACAGAAAATTATTACAATTACATGAATACTTTAAATGACAATGAACCACTGAAAGACACATTCACCAGCCTCCCAATATTTAGACTGAGGGCTGCCATGATGTTAAGGTGGCTGGCCTTTTGGGGTTTCTCTCACAAAATAGTAGAAAAACAGGAGAACACATGATTCATGAATAGTAAATAAAAATGAACAGAGCAATATTAAACATCTATCCATCCATGCAACCATCTTCTAAACCTGCTTTATTCTAGCAGGGTCTTGGGGAAGATGAGGCCTGCCCCATCAAGAATAGGGTGCATGGCAGGAGAATCCGTGCAGATAGCACCAGTCCATCACGGGGTGAACACATAGACACACACACGCACACACCTGTGTTAATTTAACATCACCAATCCACCTAACTTGCAATTGTTTGAACTGTGGAAGAAAACCAGAGCGCCCAGAAGAAACCCAAACAGACATTGGGAGAACATGCAAACTCCATTAAAGGATGACCCATTATGTGGTCTTTTGCCTCATTGTTGTAAGGTAGTAGTGCTACCATTGTACCACCAAATCACCCCAATATTAAACAATTTTGCGTAATTAACAAAAACACATTAAAAAATACCACATCAGAATTAACAAAAATGGTAAAAGCTATGAAAACAAACATTAGCTACAGGGGTGCATCAGGACTGAAACATAACATTGAGGAGGATGTTGGATTATAAAGTCCCAGAAGTTCTCCTGCTTTCACATTTTCAGGCTGAAATGAAATCTGTTACACAAAGTACATTCGTTTGGCTTGTAAGGAAAATTACCAGAACTGGGTGATCCCCTTCCAAAAAATAAAGAACTAAAAGAAATGGATCAGGTTTTCCCACAGCTTTCGCCTTTTGTTCACAATTTTGAAGAATTAAGCTTTTTGGAGTTTCTGGTTTTTTTTTTTTGATGTTTTGAAATAATTCCTGAAGAACTTGCAGTTGCTATGTAGAGTTTAAATAGAGCAAGGAGTTCTGGTAGTTTTTGAATTCCAGTTGGATTTTAGGGGCCAGGTATCTAAGGTCATGAGCTGTTGGAGATCAGTGGTTAATCTGAAGATTTGCATAGGATGAAAAACTAGAAATAAGAATAACTTTACACAGACTATAAAGGCTTGTCTAAAGAATTATCAATGAGAGTGAAAGAAGTTTTATTATTCATTTTCATCAGAGTTATTGTGTACAAATAGGTCTATTCATAATATTTTTCTGATTAGAAATATTGCTTATATGTCCAAGATTCTCTTTCTACATTTTGGTATTATTACTGTAAACCTGAAGAAGGGTTGATCTTGGTTATTCATGAAGATGCCAATGAGAGTTATGGTTTTCGATCTGGATTAGGATGTTCTACTGTGACATTTATGATGTCTTGAAAAATCTTGGTGGTCATGGTGCATTTCAGCCCTGTCCAGTGACTCGAGACCTTTTAGGCCATTGAGTTTGTTTGGTTCAGTCCATCGAGCTTAGCTGTCCCAGCTTCTCATCTGCATATTTTTTATTAAATATTGTCAAGAGTTCTACTTCTACAACGTGATTTGCTCCATGTTTCAGTCTTCTCCTTGTGTAAAGAAGTGCTTCCTGGCTTGATTTGCTATTTAATTGAAAGAGTTCTGCTAGATCAATTTTACGAATATCTTCAAGAATTTCGAAGACCTTAATTATGTTTCTACACCGACTTCTCTGTTCAAGTCCAAAGAAGTTTAGTTTCCTCAGCCTGTCAGTGTAATAGTAGTAGTGGCAATATGAAATGTTCTTTAGTCCTAGGGTACAATAGATGGCTCTCCTCCGCATAGCTCTTAGTGTTGCTAAAACAGGCTAAATATGAGGAGCAGATGTCAGTGATGTTGTATTCCCTGGTTACTGAATCTCTATTACAAGAAAAGAGGAGAGTAGTGGTAGATTTGTCCATTCCTCAGTGTCGTCAGGTGTTAATATCAGCAGCTTGTGAAGCTGCAGGTGGCAACCCAATTAGATGTCAACCAGACTCTTTAAAAAGAGTCATTTGAATCAGCAAACTAGGACAAGAGCCTAGTCCTATTGTTGAAGAAACCGAGTAGGATTGCACTGGACAAAAAGGTGCAACTCATAGATTTGTTTCTGAGACCAAGATGAAGAAGAAATACCTGAGTCACACCTAAGGGGGCCCTGCTTTTGAGGTCCACGTGCCCTTTTGGGCGGATTTGTCAAGTTAAATTCTCCAGTATATATATGTTTGAGATGCTTCTAAGAGAAACCCTTTTAAAATCCCTCTTCAAGGTCAAATTCAGTGCATATATGTCTTTGAAACATTCCATAGTCCAAATATTAATGCACAAAAACATGTATCACTAATGATAACCGGCTGACATGACATCAACGTGAGTTATGACTATGGCATCCTGTATATAGAGACTCAGAGAATACTTGCAATTTGGGTACTTTTCTAGAAGAGGCCCTGCTAATTTCCGCATGCCACAGCATCGTATTTCACACTGCCCTGGTATTGTCATTAATTATGAATTGCACTTTTTTAACAAATTATATCATTATATTTTGATAAAGTCTGCGTGTTATCATGCAAAAGTTTAGCTGAACACTGTAATGAGAAAATCATTATTTTTATTAAGGTTTATACAGTCCACACATACTGGTAACAGTGTTGGATGCAACCAGCCCGTGTGGGGCTGGTCAGCCCTAGGCCTCGCACACCCCTAAGGCCATCTCTGGTGACACATTGTTTAAAAGGTTAGCAATGGCATCTCTTTCATAGATTAAGGTCTACATTTGGTAGTACTTAGTCCTGTTTCCATAATTGGCATGTGTATGAAATTTTTTAAAATCTGTATTTACTATCTAGAGGGAACTGTTAACTTTCTTCTGGAATGGAACACACTGGCTAAGGTGGTGTGTTCTGAATTTGTCTTTGTGAGAAAGAGCACAAGAATTAACTGATGTGTGTAGCTAAATGTATACTTTTTCAATTGCAGGCTTCTCAAAACTGCTGTATAATCTAATTGCCCATTCCAGGAGGTTACTGTCTTTATGGTGGACAGTGGTAGAGCAATATATTTACAGGGCACTTTTTTGTCTGTAGTACTAGGATGATGTACCATGTTAGCTATTATAGATGTGGTGAGAAGTTCAGCAAAATGACACCTTTTATTGGCTAACTAAAAAGATTACAATATGCAAGCTTTCAAGGCAACTCAGGCCCTTTCTTCAGGCAAGATGTAGAAGGGGCCTGAGTTGCCTTGAAAGCTGGCATATTGTAATCTTTTTAGTTAGCCAATAAAAGGTGTTATTTTGCTTAACTTCTCACCAGGGCACTTTGTATAATGGACATTATGAATTTGTTTATTTTGGGTTGGCCATCTTTTTGCTGCAGTGTAGGGAGAGAAGGTATCTCCTTCAGTTTCTAGTTAAGTAAAGTTCATTTGTTTTTGAATGAAAGACTACTCTGTTATGGAATTTTAAAGATAACATCTTAAAAAAAATTGGCAATTAAGTCAGGTGTAACTCATGATTACCACTCCAAGTTATTTGGAAAAATGCTGCCATGACGTTGAAAAGATGCTAGAGGTGCTGGGACTGTTCTTTGAGGGAAATTGATCAACTACCACATAAAATTTACATCAGCCTACCAACTGATCTAAAATCTCTCACTGCAATGATATATTAGGGTGCAGTGAAAGTTTTACTATGTGTTGGTTTAAAATTAAAGGATACTGAAGTAATTAATGGACACTGTCTGTGATGCAGAGCAATTTCCCTGGGTTGTGCAAAGCAAAATGAACTCTATAGCAGTAGATCTCAACCTGTGGTACACATACTACTGGTGGTACATGAAGACTGGACTGGTGCATGAGGAAACTCAAAACATAAAAAAGCCAGAAGTGGCAAGCATGAGAAAGGGCACAAAGAGAGAAGATCTTTATTTGTAGTTACACTTCAAGAAGCACTACTAGGTGTGACCACTATAGGGGGCACCTCATTACCCTGACTTCAGACACAACTCACCCACTGACAGTTCCAAATTCTTTTAAATAAAGATTTTTATTTAAAAAATACCTTTTCCAGGCTTCAAATCAGTAATAGAACACATGCCAATTTATTCATCGTCTTCTGTCCTCCCCCAAAAGCGTCATCTCACTCCCTCCCAACTCTGACTCACCTTTCAAGAGTGAGACTTCCGGGTCAGATGGAAATCCTTTAAAACATGGAGAGTTACTCCTAATAGTGCCCCCTGGTGGCACCCAAGGACCCTGACAAGGTTGCCCTTCAAAACTCCAATTCCCAGGCCACCCTGTGGGTGTCCATACTGGAGCGAAACCAGAGAAGCACTGCCCCCTTTTTATACTGTGGAACAACTTGTTCATCCATTATTTGTTTGTCCCGACTGGGATAGGAATCTACAATCAATCCACCCAGGTTGCACCTCCTTTCCTGTAGTCCTTCCTTTATGGACTCCTGGCTGGGTAAGAATCCATCTTCCTTTCAAGTGTGGATGCCGGTCCATCCAGTATGGCACTTACACAGAGTTTGAATTTTGTCACAGGTTTACTATCCTATCTATTACTTAAAAATACTGCACAGTTTCACTTAATGAAGCAGAGTAGATCTACTACACTTTCAATGGAAAGAGGGCTTCCATCTTCTATGCCATTATAGAATTAGATATAAAAATACAAGATACAAGCATGCTTTGAGTGTGCAATATTGTGACCAACCAAATTTCTTGAGTGAGTTGTGCAAGTGGTGAAAATATATACTGTTAATAAAATGCCATACACAGCCACAAAAAACAGGGGAAGCTTTACCTTTACCCTCAGTTTTTTTATGAACTTTGCTACGGTTGTCCGTCCATCAAGTCATTTTTCTGACCGTCACATCCAGTTTGGGGTTGCTGAAAGTTGGTGCCTATCCAGGCTGCCTGGGCAAAAAAAAACAGGAATTAGAACCTTGGATGGGACGCTAACCTCACCCTCACCTGAACATATGTTGTTCCAAATTAAAATTCATTTAGTTGGTGTTTTATAATTTCCACACTGGCCATACTTTCCTTAGTGATTTGAGTCACAGGATTCTCATGTCAAGCAAAACACATACGTCCACATTGTGGACATTTCATCAATCAAAAAACAGTACTTACTAGAGCTCACCCTCACAGCTTTGACAAGTGAATGTGGCAGTTTTCAATTCAGGGCTTATTTCACTCTACTGAATTTGAAACTTTCTTGCCAGGCAACATAGTTGCTAGGAATTTTGCACCCAGCGGTGCTACACTGTATACAGTGTCACTGACATAAAAAAAATTAAGAAAAAGGTAAGTAAATAAATAAAGAAGTAAGCAACACAAAAACTAAATTTCACAACACATTTAATTAAGTGTATTCACATTTTTTGTTGTTATTATGTATTAATTGTCACAGCCCACAGCACCATTTATTTGTGTAATTATGTATTTAATTTTGTCCATAGTAGCAGGGTGTTGTACCGTTTTAGGCATTATGAGTGTAATGAGTAGTTATTTGCTAACTGAACTGATTATAATATGCAAGCTTTTGAGGGAGCTGAGGCAAATTCTTCAAGCAACAGCCCCAAAAAGGCCTGAAAAGGAGGCCTTAGTTGCCAAGAAAGCTTGCATATTGTAATCGGTTCAGTTAGTCAATAAAAGATATAATTTCTTTTGACATCTCATTTAATTTTGCCCAAAATATTTCTTCATAGTTTATGGGAATTTGGAAATAATACAGTAATCTTAAATCGACAGTTTTGGCAAAGGTAGACATTAAGTGGGGACAAATGTAAAAAAGGAAGGAAAGATTTGAAAAATCAAGTATCAGATGTGTGACATTTGAAATATGAATTCATTTGACTTGCGGATTTGATATTACTCTTTACCAAGTATTCTGAACCAGCTACTGTCCATACACTGGCATAATGTCACAGAGCCTAACAGTGATTTCCTGATAAGCCTGATCTGAAAAGTATGCTTTCATAAAAGCAGTTTCAAAGAGTTAAAGCAAATTAAAATATTCTGAATTATTTTGCGGTGTCGCAGTGGGTTGCGCTGCTGCCTCGCAGTTGGGAGATCTGGGGACCTGGGTTCGCCTCCCGGGTCATCCCTGCGTGGAGTTTGCATGTTCTCCCCATGTCTGCGTGGGTTTCCTCTGGGTACTCCGGTTTCCTCCAACAGTCCAAAGACATGCAGGTTAGGTGCATTGTCCCTAGTGTGTGCTTGGTGTGTGTGTGCGTGTGCCCTGTGGTGGGCTGGCGCCCTGCCCGGGGTTTGTTTCCTGCCTTACACCCTGTGTTGGGTGGGTTTGGCTCCAGCAGACCCCCGTGACCCTGTAGATAGGATATAGCGGGTTGGATAATGGGTGAATTATTTTGATATTTTCTAATTCATGTTACAATGACCTAATAAAGTTTACAATTTTTAGTATTGATTTTAAGCAGTGTTTATTTTTCAATCAATGTTCAGAAACTGTCAAGTCAATATCTATCTATCTATCTATCTATCTATCTATCTATCTATCTATCTATCTATCTATCTATCTATCTATCTACATTCAGTTCTTTAATTGTCTTTAACAATTATTGATTTATTTATGGCGTTTCTGGAACTAAGGCTAACGTAACTGTATGTTGGACTTCTAATTTTCTTATTGAGCGGGCAAATTTATCTATTCATACATCTCGAAAGAAAAAAAGTTAAATCAGTGTGATTAGCTCAAGAGGTTTGTTGTCCCAGAAAGGAAGAATTTATTTCAACAGTCAAATCTATAACATGACTTTTAATTTAGCTTCTTTTGTAAAAAGGTGTTGCATTAAAGAGGCAATTTATAAAATTCAGACACATGAACTAGCTGGAAATGTGAGCTTCGTTTTGTTTGTATTACCATTTATTTCTTCTACTGATTAAACAAATGAAGTTACTTGTCATTGATATAGTTGATTTCTTTCTTTCTTTCTTTCTTTCTTTCTTTCTTTCTTTCTTTCTTTCTTTCTTTCTTTCTTTCTTGCCGGGGCCGTTCATATCTCTTGCCGCTCAATGTTAATGCGAGTTTTGCATAGTTCTTATCTCAACTTCCGGATGTGTTTTAGGAGGCATTCTTTATTCACTTTACTTCCTCTTATAAATCGAATTGAGGAACTGACCGGCCAGACCTAGTGTCACTGTTTTTGAAAAGGTTTCACGTCCCGATCCAGCCCGACAATGAAGTAACAGACACTGAAAGCACCATAATTCTTCCTCCTTTGGACTCGGCAGATTTGCCCGTTAAGGTAAGCCGTGCTTAGCGCTTTATTATTATTTCTTTTAACTGTTGGCTACTTCATTTCCTTTTAAAGGCTGTGTTATTACCTCAAAAATGACACCCAAGGAACGGGAATGGTTGTCAGTTGGCTGTATAATGCAACGCTTTCGTTTTTTTTGCTGTTACCATGGAATAAAAACATTATAATGCTTGACTATTTGCGGTATTTTTATGCATTATTATAAATACGCTTCCTTTTAATTATTTGACTGCAACGCTGAAAAAAAAATTCTGTTAATTTTTAATCTGCCTGACTACGCCGGTTTGATGCTATATCTGCGTTTCCTTGGTAAAGCGCTTTTTGATGATGCAAGTTGTGAAAGGCGCTACATATCATAACATTTCGCTTTTGCCTGAAATATTTTGGCGCCGCACTCTGTATTAGTGCTGGTCTCTAGGGCTTTATACGTGTTGTATTTCAAGATGTCTCATGTCTTCAGTGAGGGAAGCTGGTACTTTTTTTTTTTTAAGAGAAGGCGTCAATCTTGTTTTTGCGCTGTTAAAACACTTCAAATGCAGCGGACTGACGGCGCTGTGCAAGATACAAAGATGACGGGGCAAAGGTTTCGCTGGTTAACCAGATACACATCCTCCACATTTCAAAGCGGGACTGCTCCACAACAATAGGTCGGCTTATAAAGCAGATAACCATGGCATGCAACTAAAATAAACGATCGCCGATGTCAAATAAACAATATCTTAGTTCGTTTGGCAGCACTTGTGCAACCAGCATTGAAAAGGACAGGCAGAGCAGAGTGGCACGGTGGCGCAGCACTCCGAGCCACAGCTGGGCACATACTCTGAGCTTTGAGTTAACCTCTAAAATGGATGAATGTTAGTGGGTCAGCCCGATATGTGTGTGTGCAGTACGGTGGGATGGCGTCAAGCCTCACCTCATTTCAGGGGTTCCTTAAACGGTAATCGCTCGTATAGCTCTCATCAATTGTTTAGGGGTGTGTCTGCAAGAAATCCAGCAGAATTTTAATGAAATTATTTTTTGTAGTAGAAATTTATTTGAACACACAGACAAAATAAATATGAACCTTTTGCATGCATTTCGTATAAGAGCAGTAATGCTGTCAGGCGAACGTATCTGTTTGAAATCACCCGAAGCAGAGCAGAACTGCACAAATGCCCATATGGCCCCAGGAAACCCTTAATTTGATATGTGCACAAAAGATAAAGCAAATGCACTTTAACGTTAGATTTTAACTTATTGCGCAACAGGAAGGTCGAGTTACTGAACCAGTCAAATCTTTGAATTATATAGTACAGGATTCCAATGTTAAATAATACTGTATCTACTGTAATATACTGTAAAATAATTCTGTACTGTATACTTGATCAAATAAAAGACGATGCTGGCCTTAGAGGTAGAATTTAAAAAAAAGAAAAGCTTTAAGTCATGTCATTTTCCAACCCACTTAGTCCCAGCCAGGAGTCCCAGCAAACATGGTGTTCATGGCAGGAATAGATAGATAGATAGAATACTCCCTGGACATGGCACCAGTCCATCGCAGGGTGAAAACACATATCCCAAACACACTATGGCCAGTTTGGCAGAACCAGTTCACCTAACCTGCATGACTTTAGACTGTGGGAAGAAACCAGAACAACTGGTGGAAACCCACACAGACATGGGGAGAACATGCAAACTCCACGCAAAAGGACACAGGATACACACCCCAACCTCCTTAATGTGCGGCAGCAGCACTACCACTGCGCCACCGTACCACCTAAGCCATAGGAGAAACTGGCAAATATAAGAAACAGATTGAAATGGGTAAAAGGACATAGGCATTGGTATTTGGTTTATGTTTAGTGAAGAAGGCAACTGAGGACCTACAAGACTTTAGTTTCTCAAACTACAGACTGATGTCCTTATCCTCTTATGCAGTTGCCCATCTGAGCCTTCCCCTTCTTTTTCTGTCTTCTTTGCCCTCTTCTCTCAAGATGGTAACAGACACCTTTCTATGAAATCTTCCGTTTTGTTGGCAATGTGTTTCATTGAATATCCTTCATTCTGCAAAAAAAAAAAAAAAGAGTATTAGACTGATATATTTTTTAAGAAAACTGTTTAGTTTTGGCCATTTCCAACCCAGAACTGAACTTTAGGAATGCCAGTATGTTGCGACTCAAGTGAATGAATAACAGGTTACAGTAATGCTAATGCAATTACAAAGGTTTCTCTAATAACCAATTGCATGTAAACATAAGGGTAAGCTAAGGGAGTTTACTATTAGGACGCTGATGAAAATGGGGCTTTGCAGCCATATGTGAGTAATAAATTAAACATCAGTTTCAAGCATTAATAGCCATTGTAAACATTAGTATTGCTTGGCTATATTTTTAAATTAATTTAATGGTATCTTCATAATAAAAGGTATGACTTTCTATCAAAAACATGAACATTTCTGGGTGACCCCAAACTTTTAAACGGTAGTGTAAAATGGGTATAGGCGGCCCAGTGGTGCAGTGGTAGCGCTTCTGCCTCGCAGTATGGAGACCAGAGTTTGTGTCCTCGGTCCTCCCTCTGCGGAGTTTGCATGTGTAGGAGGAATGCTGAGGTTAGAAATAGGGCAAGAGATAGAAAAAATCTAATATTTTTAAGGTTATTCTATTGCCTGTCTTTGAATTCGATCAGATTATAACTTTTCTAAATATCACAAGTGTAAAATGCATTCCAATAGAAGCTGTCATTTATTATGTTACAGCACACAAATTTTGTTTTATACTAAATATTTTTTGACTACTTATTTACAAATTATATATATGTGCCTTCCCTTGTGTAGAATGAAGGCATATTCCAGGTGCATACTAAGTAACAGCAACTTGGTTAAGTGATTACACTTTATTACACAGTTTATCTGTGATTCTGATGTCCTCAGATACATTTATTTTCACTTCTTCTACAATCGAAAATTCCATTGCACTTATTTTGATGATGTTTCTTGGTAGGCATGGAAAATTGAACAGATAAAGCAAAGACGTAAAAGACAGAGGAGTAAAGACCTAATGGCAGTAGTAATATAAGTTATCCTGTAGAAAGTAGGGCACAACTAGATGATGGTAAACTGTGTACCCTGGGAAAGGAAATGGGCAGGGGCACCGGTACTAGAGAAAGTCACAAAGTTGCAAATTGCAGCCTGAAAACAAAGCTGAAGTTCTTCCTAAGGATGGTAGCAGACAGGCAACACCAGCAATCCCTCATAATTTGTGTAGCATAGGAGAAGGTTGTAATTCCTCATAGCTGATGGAGGAGTGTTTGATTTCAGCATGAGATAACTGGGGCCTCGCTAACAGTCGTTAGGTGATAACAGACAGTTCTTGAGTAGATTTTAGCAGAACCATAACAGGAAGTTCTGAATACGTCTTACATTCAGATGTAAGATGGCAATGCTCACACTTCAGAATGATTGTAAAAGAAATGTGGCTAAGCACTTACAGTACATGACTATGCTGTGCAAACTCAAAAATTTATACACATCCATTGTGGCAACCCACCACCAATGGGTACAGTACTAATCGCATGAATCTGATTAAAGTAGGGCTGTCAAATGATTAAAATTTTTAACCATGATCATTTGCAAAATGGCACTTGATTAATGTCAGTTTGTTGTGTTTAACCAAGGTGGTTCAACAATGTCCAGTAGTCAGCTGTAAATGTGTCTGCTGTACAAAGTCTTAGCTGCTCAATACTCTGAAGACTTGTGTCTTTCATATAAGTCCTTCATATGGGACAAAGTTGACCAATGTGAAGGTTATGTGTAAGATTGTCACTCTTCCCTGTATCTTCAACTATAGTTAGAGGTCTGCAGTCTGATGTGATCCATTTTGCAATAAATAGTGGTAGTTAGGGATTTTTGTTTCATTCATGGACATATGTCGAGTTGTACATTCTTGGATTGTAGTCTGCCACAGATTTAGCTGCTTAGCATTACAATTTTTAACAGCGGAATCGTGCATGTTTTCCTCTTAAGTGATAAACCAAGAAAGTTGTTCTTCTGTGATATTTAAATTTGTCCACACTATGTTTACAAATATCAACAATTTTGTCCTTCAAACCATCTTAAAATCAAAAGCAAGAATCATAAATTCCATCTTTCTTAGCTATCATTAATGGAATAACTAAGATCAGGATTCCCAAACTTTAAGCTAAAGCCCTCCAAAATGTTCCTCCATGTGAGTCAGGGCCCCAACTAATGTAAAACCAATGCTGTGAAATGGAGGATGATCTTGGATCTCAGTTATTGCTAACAGTAGACCCACAGCATGATTTCACATAATAGCAGACCAATTAATCAATGCAAATCCGTAACATGGGCAGACTCTGGACACATACAGGTATGATGCCATCAAATATCACTAAATATTTCTAAGCCAAGGGTTTTCAATCTTTTTTTCTTGACATACCACCTCCAGGAATTGAAATATTTTGAAGTGCCACCATTTTTTAAATTTTAAATTAAGTACTATATTCTTACTAGGCACAATTAACAGAGAGATTTGTAACTCCCACCCTTTCCCCTAATATTGCACTTGTGGATTTTAACAAGTGATTATAGACAGTTTTTTGTGTGGTTGTGCATGTCTTTTAGTTTTTCTTACATACAATCAAATGCTTTTTGATGAATTATGTTTTCATGTAAGAGCAGCAGCACGGTTTGATAAGTAATAAAAAGTAGAAGTCCTAAATTTGCACATTTTTAATTAAAAAGAATTGTACAGTTACATTTACTTGAATCCAGATAAAAAGAAGCAGAAAAATAACTCAAGTTACATTTAACTACAGGTCGAAAAAGAGGAAAATCACTCAAAGTCACTTGTGAAGGCTGAGTGTCTTTATGTTTAATTGGGTCACTAGCTGTGTTACCCAAATTTCATACATTTCTTATGACAATGGGCCTCAGTTAAAGTGCCATCAGTTAAATGAATGTATCAGAAGTACTTTTCAGAATATACAATATTTGCAGTTTTTTTGTGTTTTGTTTTTTTTCTACCAAAGGCTAATGTTATTGACAGGTAGTGTAGTGGATAAGGTTTTGGACCTATGGACTTCAAACCCAGAGGTTGTGTGTTCACATCCTGCTACTGACACTTTGTGACCATGAGCAAGTCACTTTACCTTCCTGAGTTCCAATTAGAAAAACAAATCAATTATATCTCAAATGTTGTAAATCACCTTGAATAATGGTCTCAACTCAAGCAATAATAAAGTTATTATTTCACTGGAGCTGCTTAGTTTAACATACTACATACAATTGTGCATGAATAAACCATTCCTGTTGTAGATTAATGTCCACTTTTTCTAGTGACTCTGCTTTTGGTGATTGACACTATTTTACAGGAATGTGTATATTTTTGAATTGAAACGGGTAATGTTTAGGAATAATGTGAAATGAGAGTATATATTATTATCATTATTATATGTTTGCAGTTTTCACTTGTTTACGTTGTTCATTCAGGTATTTCCTTTCTGTTTTCATCAGTTACACGTTCAAGCATGTATTTTGTGTTTTTTTTGCTATAACCATAGGCAGACAAAAAAGTGCTAACACTGAATCCTGTTTTACTTTCCTTTATTACGGGGCATCAAATTACGCAGACATATAAGCAAATGTAAACAATTTTTTTATTACATATTTAATAAATGTATATTGCACTGGAGTAGCTCATAGGGGATCCATTAAGTTTAAACTTATGCCATCTGTCCCCCTTGTCTTGGACCAGAGGATGCCACTTCTGCCTCCTACTTCTCTCTTTGCCTCCCTTTTTGAATGAATGCTTGTCCTCACAGGTGGCACAGTGGTAGTGCTGCTGCTTTGCAGTAAGGAGACTATGGAAGATTGTGGGTTCACTTCCCGGTTCCTCCCTGTGTGGATAGCGCTTTGAGTACTGAGAAAAGTGCTATATAAATGTAATGAATTATTATTATAATTAATTTGCTTCTTGTAGATGCTCACAGCCACAGCATCTGGCCCCAGCACTCGAGGTTTATAGTACGCTTGCTAACCATTGTATTTTTACATCTTCATTGAGCTTTGTCAAACTTTCTCTTTCCATTTCATGCCTCACTTCACATGGCAAACATGATTACATCTCTTTTGTCCTGTCTAGGACACTGCCTCTTCTTCAGTCATCTATCCACCATATTGTTTCATGGTGCCGTCAATCGCTTTTGCTGAATAGTTAATTTGCATAAAGCCACCTCCAGGTGTAGAGCGGAGCATATATATTTAGCACACACATTATTCAACACCCCTTGCAATCTGAACTAATGGTTTTCAAACTTTAGTATGCCATATGCAGCAAGGACTACTTTAAATGTTTGTATTGTGGCTATGAATGTGGCTCTATAAAACCTGTCATGTTCAAAATGCTTGTTGTAATAGACTATGAAAAATTATGAATGAAAAACAAAAGGGAGACCAATTGGGAGGAAAAAGTAAGAACAGCAAATCGGAAGAAAGGAGGTTAAAGGAAGGACATAAGAAGGCAGGAGGTGGTGGAAGCCGGCGAGGGTGAATGAGAGAGAGAGAGAGACAGAGAGAAGGCAGGCAGCCATGTGGAAGTCCCTTGGGGAGCATGCAGCCGACACTCAGGGGCTGAAGGAGGTCATTCCAGCTGAGTGTTCCTGGAACTGGACAGTGATGCACTTCTCGGTTGGAGCAACTCACCGCATACGGCTTGAAAGAGGCAGCGTTTGAATTGGAATTGGAAGGCTCAGTGAGGCGTCCTGTGGGGGAGCCATGTACCATAGGGACATGAGCCTGGCAGCGGGAGTTGGAGGCTTAGTGTAGTGCCATGCCACAGAAGGTTACAGGAGTCCGAGCCTAGGAGCAGACAGAGAAGGTGGGCTCAACTGCCAGTTAGTCATCTCCTCGGCTGCAATGACCCACTTGGGGTTAGCTGAGGGGACTTACGTTTTCAAAGGGAAGCACCAGGGACTGCATTTTTAAAGGATAGGTTCCTGCCATGCTGCCTCAATTTTAAAGGATTTATTTATTGAAGAGGTTTGAGCACTGCACTTTGTTTTGAACACTGTTTTGATTTTGATTGTTTTTAATAAAAGCACTGGAGCACTTTTGTTCCTACCCCTTGCTATGCTTGTGTGTTGTGTCCTCATCCTCAGGTACATAATTAGTGGTAGTGGATTCAAGAGGCTTGCTAGTATCAGCTTGGAGTGTGAAGCTGACCTGCACCGTCATATTTCAACTATGAACACCCAAGATTACCACTGAAATAATAGCCTTGCTAAAGAATATGAGGAGAAGACTTAGTGTCTCAAAATATGACTGTGCCCCCGATTATATATCCTCAGTGTATTTCTTGATAACCACCTCCAGAACCCAATCCTGTCAGATGCACACTGCAATCCCAAACTATAGTCCATCAGATTTAAAGAAGTATACTCAAAGGGGAAACAGTGGCAGCAACACAAAAGGAGACACTACTTTTATGAACACAGAAAAGAAGCAAACATTATAATGCAGTAGCATGGATGTTGAAAATCAGAATATGTCATCTATCCAACTGAAACTAAACAATTAAACCACATTCACACTTCAGAGGGACTGACATTTTGACTCTAGAACACTGAGGCAGATTTATATCCTGCTCCATGCTAGATAAAATATGGGTTCAGAGAATGGCTTCTGTTGACTGATAACTAATCAGTACAGTGTCAGATGTGTCACACAAAATCCCTCCTCAGTTCTGCATTGTAATTCCCTTCTTATTGGCAAAATGTTCTTCTGTTATTGAGGTCAAAATCTGACCAGACATTGGGTCATCTTCCTGAGAAATCCTGCTACAATTGAATTCTCTGCACCAAATTCTTAATTACGGCATATTAAGGGGACAGGTACAGCTTCTGGTATACTTGAAAAATATAAAATAAATATGCAAAAAGGTGTATTCTTTCTAGTATTAAAAATTCAGTAACACAATAGAACTTAATTTTGCATTTTTTTGTATACATGTTGACCTGGTTCTAAAACAAGAGACCACAAATGTTAGGAACTTGAAATTGCCTTATTTTAGTACACAGGAGGTACAGGGGAGTTACGTTTTCACCACTTACAGGTAAAATATCCCTTTCAGGATCAGCTCAAAGCTTTTTGACTGTCCCTCGTATTGCCAGTATGATGAAGGATATGAATAGACAGATGGCAATGGCAGATGGCAATGGCCCCCTGTGATATTATGTTACTGCTGGGCAAACAGGCAGAGTTTATGTGGGAAATTCAATGGATTCAGAAAGTACTCGGCCACCTTCACTTTCTGCACACTCTTGTGTTGTTGATTTAATTTTAATTGGATAAATTTGCCATTTCTCTTCATTAATTCACACTCAATAAACCATAACGACAAAAACATGTTTTCAGAAAGGTTTGCTAATTTATTAAAAATCAAAAACTGAAATCTCTCATTTATAAAATGTGGTGGAGAGCTGGTGTTCTTGCCCAACTGGAATGCCTCCGAAATTGAAAGAAAAGGGGAGAGAGTGTGCTCAGGGCATTACCTCCTCCAGATCACTAGGTGGAAGCTCCTCTGGGTTGCTACGGCAACTTGGATTCCCATGGGGCATACCAGGAATTGGAGTTTGGTGGCTCAACCCTGTTGGGTTTCAGGGGTGCCATCAGGGGGTGCTGCAGGGTCTCCTGAGCCCTATTCCATTGCGCTTCCACCTCCCACCTGTCCTTGCTGGAGGAGGAGTAGAGGTGGAAGGAAAGGGAAGAAAAAATTATATTGTTGTGTGCTCTGAACCATGTACTGTGCTTTGGTGGGGAAGAGTTTCCCACAACAAAATAAAAAACGTGTGCTGTGCTGAACATGTGTCTGCATCTGTCTGTGTTGGGTGTATGAAGCTGGTGTGAATGTTGCAGGCCACAATAAGTATTCAGACCCTTTGCTGTGGCACTCCAAATTGTGCTCAGGTACATCCTGTTTGCTTTAATTATCCCTAAGATGTGTCTAGAACTTGAAGTCCATCTGTGGTAAGCAGAAATGTGTGGACTTTGTTTAGAAAGGTACACATCTGTGTATATAAGGTCCAACAATTCACACTGCATGTCTGGACAAAATTAAAACATGAGATTCACAGAACTCTTTGTACACCTATTCAGTAAAATGACTGTGAGTTATAGATCAGGGCAAACCATTTTTTAAAGATCTGAGTGTTCCCAGGAGCACAGTGGCCTTACAAATTGCAAAATGGAAGATGATTGGAAACACCAGGAGTCTTCAGAGAGTTGGCTGTATGGCCAAACTGAGTAACCGGGCAACAAGGGTCTTAGTCAGGGAGGAGACTAAGAACCCATTAGTCACTCTAATCCATCTTCAGAAGTCCTCTGTTGAGATGGGAGAACCTTTTTGGAGGACAGTCAGCAGCACTTTATGAATGAAGTTTTTATGGTTGAGTGGCTATCTCCCGTTTATACAGTACATATGTATACTCATATATACAGTATACTGGAATTATAGAACAAAGAATCACTTCTACCATCACCTAAAACATAGTAAAAGTTTAACTATGTGATTATTTGTTTAAAGATAGGGTGAGAAGCTCGGTCATCCTGGAGGGGCTCAGAGTAGAACCGCTGCTCCTCCGCATCGAGAGGAGTCAGATGAGGTGGCTCAGGCATCTGATCAGGATGCCGACTGGACGCCTCCCTGGTGTGGTGTTCCGGGCATGTCCAACCGGGAGGAGGCCCCGGGGAAGACCCAGGACATGCTGGAGGGACTATGTCTCCTGGCTGGCCTGGGAACGCCTCAGGATTCTCCCGGAACAGCTAGAAAAAGTGGCCTGGGAGAGGGAAGTCTGGGCATCTCTGCTCAAGCTGCTGCCCGCACGAACCGCCTCGGATAAGCGGAAGAGGATGGATGGATGGATGGATGGATGGATGGATGGATGGATGGATGGATGGATGGATGGATGGATGGATGGATGGATGGATTATTTGTTTACCTTAACTTTCTTATTTTTTCAGTCTATTGGATGATTAAGTACTCTTTAGCTGTTGGTTTTTATCTATGCCTATCTAAGCTTAGGACGGTCATTGTCTAGTCAGAGTGGCTATATATACTGTATATTTATATATATTGTCACGCTTGGGTCACAGAATTGCACAGAAACATAGGAGCTTGTAGAGACAGGAACTTTATTCAGACATGTCTCTTTCAGAAGTAAAACTGGAAAAGAAGACCAAGCAGTTTTCAAATCACAAAAGGAATGTTCACAAACTTCTGGCCATAAAACAGGACGGTTCTTTCTGCCTCTAGTAAGATCAGAAAGAGGAGCAGCCCTGTTTGCAAAGTCAGTGATGAATCTTCTATGATAACCAGCAAGCCCCAGAAAAGCACAAACTTGTTTCTGCATTTCTGGACGTAGGTAAGCAAGCATCTCTTCCAGTTTTCTAAATTGTAGCCGGAGTAAACTCCTGCCCATGGAATAACCCAGATAATGAGTCTCAGACATACCCAATTTACACTTCTTAGGGTTAGCTGTCAAGCCAGCCTGTCTTAAGCTTTCAAAGACAGCCTGAAGACATTCTAAATGCATTTGCCAATCATTGCTGAAAATCACAACATCATCGAGGTATGCTCCGGAATATTCAGAATGATGATGCAAGATCTGACCCATCATACGCTGGAAAGTTAGAGGCGCGCCATGAAGACCAAACGAGAGTCTAGTAAATTCATAAAGTCCGTCTGGAGTCACAAATGCTGTTTTCTCACACCTGCCAGCCTCAAGAGGAACCTGCCAGTAACCTTTTGTGAGATCTAGCGTGGAGATATAGGTCACCTGACCCAGTTTTTCCAACAGCTAATCAACACAGGGCGTTGGATAAGCATCAAATTTAGAGAACTTATTCAAGCACCTGAAATCGATACAGAAGCGAACCAAACCGTCTTGTTTGGGACTAATACGACCGGACTGCACCAGTTACTTTTACTTTCACGAATTACACCTAATGCCAGCATCTGTTTGACCTCCTCATGCACAATATTCCGTCACACTTCTGGGATCTGAAACGGGCGCATCTGTACCCTAACCCGGGTTCAGTAGAGATTTTATATTCTTCAAGGTCAGTCACGCCTGGCAAGTCTGAAAAAACATCAGTGTTCCGTTCAATCAAAGTTAACAACTCTGTCTTTTGCGAGTCAGGCAAATCATCACCAATGGCAACATCGGTCTAAGAGACAGCAGCCAAGGAAGCGTAAACCCCCTGCGGGTCATGCCACTCTTTCAAGAGATTAACATGTAAAATCTGGAATGGTTTGCACCGGCCTGGTATTCTAACCTTGTAATTCACCGGCCCCATACACTCCTCAATAATGGCAGAGCCCTGCCATTCTGCTAGGAATTTGTGCGGGTCAGATGGAATCAGAACCAGAAAACTATCACCAGGTTTGAATTCACGGAGCTTACAGCGCCTATTGTATAGACGTTTCTGGGTTTCCAACTCGCATCGCTGATGCTCCACAGCGATAGAAGAAAGTTTAGAAATCCTATCTTGCAACAAAATTACCCAATCCACAAAGCTCGGCCCGTGAGCTTTTGTCCCGATTCATGTCCATTCCTCATGTACAACATCCAAGATGCCTCGCGGGCGCCTTCCAAACAACAACTTGAAAGGATTCAAGCCAGTGGACGCCTGCGGCGATTCCCGCACCGCAAACATAATAAAAGGCAGGACAGAGTCCCAAGACGTCGGGTCATTGTGAGCAGCTCGCCTGATCACCTGTTTTAAAGTCTTGTTAAATCGTTCAGTCAAACCATTCGTCTGTGGATGGTAAACAGTGGTACTTAATTTCCTAATAGCAAGGCTGTCACACAATTGTTTCATCACGCGAGAAGTAAAAGGTGTTCCCAGATCAGTTAAAATTCTCTGGGGATGCCAATATGAGTAAAAATCTCGCACCGAGCTTTGGCTACACTGGAGGAATTGGCTTTTTTTCAAAGCAGCCAATTCTGGATATCACGTTGCATAGTCAACCAACACAAGCATATATTGATACCCATTTTTACTCTTACGAAGAGGGCCTACAATATCTAATCCCACCCGTTGAAAGGGGACTTCCAAAATAGACATAGGAGAAAGGGGAGCCCGAGGAGGTTTATAAGCAGAGACAATCTGGCAATCAAGACATGAAGTACAGAATCGCTCAACATCTTTTCCCATATTCAGCCAATAAAATCATTTTGATAAATGATCTCTAGTTTTATCAGCCCCCAGGTGCCCACCCAAGATGTGAGAGTGGGCTAACTGCAAAAGAATATCCCTGTGTACTTCAGGTACAACTAATTGTTCAATAAATTCCCCCACTAAATGATCTGATATCACTCTAAAAAGACAGCCATCTTTCTCAAGAAAGTGTGGGGTTTTCAAGCCCCCAGAGGCACACTCTTGGTAATAAGAGTCACTATCGGAGCAAGCCTGTTTAAATGCATAATCTAATGAGCTATCAGCATGCTGCAAGCGCACAAAATCCGTCTGCTTGCTAGTGCTCGGTTTGTGTTCTGAGGAATTTGCAAGTTGAGAAGTTGTAGATGGGGCAGCCAGCCACTTTAGGAAATTGGAGGAGTCTCTCCCAGTATCACTGGAGAGTTTGGGTTCAGTGTCAAATCGGGACTTGAGGCCTTCTCCGACAGCCACCAGTTCCTCCACTTCGTTCATGATAACACGGGGATCTAGGGTTGGTGCCCCAAAGTCGGCTAAGAGCTTAGGGAATAAGGCGTTCATCCTGCTGATCAGCAAGGGCCATGGGCAGGAATCCAAAATGGCAATCCAAACTTTAAAGTTCCGACCTTTATACTTTAAAGGAAGCAGCACAGTCTCATAGTCCTTAGCATCCCCATGTACACAGCGTATGTTTACAGTCTCAGTGCTACATGGGGACGTACTGCTGAGGCAGTCACATCTGACAACACAAAGGTCACTACCTGAGTTCAACAATGCAGGGATCTCTCGGCCCGCTAACATCATGGAGATCATTAAGCAGTCCTTTTTCAGTGAAGTAGAAGGAACATGGGAGCAACACACCTCAGTTAAGCCGACCTCCAAGGACAGAGCAGGGGAGAGGTAACATTCTCTGGCGAGGTGTCCGACCTGATCTCACCAGAAACATCTGTGCTCGGCACCACTACAGAAATACACTCGTCAGCGTCCACGACCAGGAACACCTTCAAATGTGGTCACATCAGTAACAACGGGAGCCCAGGATTGTCTTTCTGAGGAAACTGGATGTCCACTGCCCTGAGCTCGCTGTTCATTGTGACGATCTTCGGCAGGTTGTGAGTGTGCTCCTGGTGAAGCAAATGCACCACCCTGTCTCCAAGCAGCCTGGGAGCCTTCCAATCGTTTGTCGAAGGTGGAGAACGAGTCAACATCATGACGAAAAAACTCTTCCTGGAGAACTTCAGGAATCCCCGCCAGTACCACATCACTGGCTATTTTCTCCACAATCCGCTCGATCAAGCAGTGAACGAGATGAATTAAATCCTGCAACTGAGCACTAACAGGGTGATCCAGGTCCAGTTTCCATTGGCAAAGCGTAGAGGCCCTAGCCAGACCCAGAACATTCACATCGTCTTGAAGATCCATCTGTGCAACCACTCCTGGTACCACTTATCACGCTTGGGTCACAGAATTGCACAGAAACACAGGAGATTGTAGAGACAGGAACTTTATTCAAACACTTCAAACAGTAAAACGAAGTAAAACGAGCTTCCGAAGTAAAACGAGCTCAGTATGTAGTTAGTTAGTATGAGTGCGGGAAACATATCACGCGATAGAGCAGCCACAAGAGAGCCCAGCAAGTAAGGGAGCAATGTGAAGTTAGCCTTTCAGCATTTTCAAGAGGGTTTTTTTAGGAGCATCAATGTCTTCGAGGGGTGCGTTCAGCCCCCCTTCTCACAAAATATATATAGGTGACTACGTCAGTTTGATCAAGGTGGGGGGGGGGTTTGTATAGTTTAATTATTGTGTACATGTCCTTCTTAAGTTGGCATATGCTGGATTTATGTCCAAGTGTCTGTTGATGGCGTTTTCATCTGATAGCCAAGACTCGGCCAACTCTCTGGCACTTTTAGTACTGGCCTTAAATTTTACTTTTACGTTGTCCCAGTTGAATGTGTGTCCTGTCGATTTGGTATGTGCATATATCAAAGATAGTTTGGTTCTTGTCTCTATGGTGGGGTCACTATCCAGTTTCATTAATAGTGTTTCTGTGGCCAGTTGGATCGGGATCATGGTGTATCCATCGCCGAGGATGAGATCATGGTCTCATTTGATGTTGTATCGCTATACACCATGATCCCGATCCAACTGGCCACAGAAACACTATTAATGAAACTGGATAGTGACCCCACCATAGAGACAAGAACCAAACTGTCCATCAAAGACATAATGCACCTAATATCACTTTGCCAAAAAAACGCACTTTCATTTCAACGGCAAGTATTACACACAGAAAGAAGGCATGCCAATGGGATCACCGTTATCTGGACTCCTAGCTGAACTGGTAATGCAACGATTTGAAAACATAGCTTTATCCCAGATTACACCCAAAATTTGGATACGCTATGTAGATGACACATTCGTCATATTAAGAAAGAACCAGCTGAATGAGTTCTACAATCATATTAACACAATATTCCCTGCAATCCAGTTCACAATGGAAAAAGAAATCAACCGACACATCAGCTTCCTGGACATTTACATCAAAAGAAATAGTGACGCCACCCTGACCACAAGTGTTTACCGCAAACAATGCTACGCAGACAAGATTCGACACTTCGCCGGCAACCATCCGGTATCTCATAAACGGAGCTGCGAAAAAACCCTATTTAAATGAGTCCACACGCATTGTAATACCAAGGAAACAAAAATTAATGAGAGACGCTATCTCTTCCAACTTTTCACCTTGAACGGATACTCAAAAACATTCATTAATCAGAGTCTACACAGCAGACGCCAAAGTAATCAGCATACAATCGACTTAAATCAGAACCCCCACCCCGCCTGGCATTCACTCCCGTATCACCATAATGTGTCAGAAGGCACGGCACGCACCCTGACCAAGTGGGGCATCAGAATAGCACATAAACCCACGAACAATCTGCGCAACAATCTGTCCTGTTTAATGCTAAAAACAAGAAATCGACAGCCGAAACACGAAACGCAGTTCATAGTATTCCATGCAATTCTTGCTCAGCGGTATACATAGGACAAACGTCAAAAAGAATCTCAACACGGGTACAGGAACATCGCAACGCCGTCAGAAGAAAGGACGCACTATCTTTGATATATGCACATACCAAATCGACAGGACACACATTCAACTGGGACAACGTAAAAGTAAAATTTAAGGCCAGTACAAAAAGTGCCAGAGAGTTGGCCGAGTCTTGGCTATCAGATGAAAACGCCATCAACAGACACTTGGACATAAATCCAGCATATGCCAACTTAAGAAGGACATGTACACAATAATTAAACTATACAACCCCCCCCCCCCCCCTTGATCAAACTGACGTAGTCACCTCCACCCACCCCCCACCCCCCCCATTGAATGTGTTGCTATATATTGCCTTTGATTCTTGTAAGTCTAAGCATTATCCTCTGATGAAGACCCCTGATAGGGGTTGAAAGCTCAGGAATAAAACTATTTTATGATGCGTGATTTGTTTATTCTCCCTTCGTGGATCTCCAACGGCAAATATGCAAACCGTATCACAGACCTTCTCTTCCATATATATATATATATATATATATATATATATATATATATATATATATATCTTGTGGGAACCAGCCCGGACATAGACAGGCAGACACCAAAGGTTTAAACACCACACACGGTTTATTCATATTTACAACTATGTACAAGTATCACACGCACAACCCAGTGCCCCTGCACTACACACCCTCAAGTTCGGGCTCTCAACAATGCCTCTCTTCACCGCCTCCACTCCTTTCCTCCGAGCTCTGTCCTCTTCTACCCGACTCCAGCTGACGAATGTAGGGAGGTGGCCCCTTTAATGTTCATCCGGATGTGCTCCAGGTGCCTCACAATGAGTTTTTGCGGCACTTCCCGGTGTGGCGGAAGTGCCACACGAGCACCAGGAAGCACTCCGGGTGTCCCTGGTTTTCCTTCCACCAGCACCTCCGGGTGTGGCAGAAGTGCTGATGTCCATGGCTTTTGAGGTATCAGGGCGCCCATGGCGGTGACCACAGGCCCCTATAGGATTGAGCTTCCATTCTCTGTTCCCGTGGTCCCCATACCAACCAGGGCAGCTGCCCTCTCGTGGTCCGGAGGAGGCGTCCTGGCTGGATACCCAACCCTAGCCGCTCGCCACAATAAATATATATATATATATATACAGTATACAGTGGGGCAAAAAAGTATTTAGTCAGCCACCAATTGTGCAAGTTCTCCCACTTAAAAACATGAAAGAGGCCTGTAATTTTCATCATAGGTATACCTCAACTATGAGAGACAAAATGAGAAAAAAAAATCCAGAAAATCACATTGATTTTTGAAGAATTTATTTGCAAATTATGGTGGAAAAAAAGTATTTGGTCAATAACAAAAGTTCATCTCAATACTCAGTTATATACCCTTTGTTGGCAATGACAGAGGTCAAACGTTTTCTGTAAGTCTTCACAAGGTTTTCACACACTGTTGCTGGTATTTTGGCCCATTCCTCCATGCAGATCTCCTCTAGAGCAGTGATGTTTTGGGGCTGTCGCTGGGCAACACGGACTTTCAACTCCCTCCAAAGATTTTCTATGGGGTTGAGGTCTGGAGACTGGTCATATAGTCATATGAAAATGTTTGGGAACCCCTCTCAGCCTGCATAATAATTTACTGTACTTTCAACAAAAAGATAACAGTGGTATGTATTTAATTTCCTAGGAACATCTGAGTACTGGGGTGTTTTCCAAACAAAGATTTTTAGTGAAGCAGTATTTAGTTGTATGAAATTAAATCAAATGTGAAAAACAGGCTGTGCAAAAATTTGGGTCCCCTTGTAATTTTGCTGATTTGAATGCATGTAACTGTTCAATACATGATACTTTCAACACCAAATTGGTTGGATTAGTTCATTAAGCCTTGAACTTCATAGACAGGTGTGTGTCCAATCATGAGAAAATGTTTTTAAGGTGGTCAATTGCAAGTTGTGCTTTCCTTTGACTCTCCTCTGAATTGTGACAGCATGGGATCCTCAAAGAAACTCTCAAAAGATCTGAAAACAAAGACTGTTCAGTATTATGTTTAGGGGAAGGCTACAAGAAGCTATCTCAGAGGTTTAAACTGTCAGTTTCAACTGTCAGGAATGTAATCAGGAAACAGAAGGCCACAGGCACAGTTGCTGTTAAACCCAGGTCTGACAGGCCAAGAAAAAATATAGAAGCGGCATATGTGCAGGATTGTGAGAATGATTACAGACATCCCACAGATCACTTCCAAAGACCTGCAAGAACATCTTGCTGCAGATGGTATATCTGTATGTAGTTCTACAATTCAGCGCAATTTGCACAAAGAACATCTGTATGGTAGAGTGATGAGAAAGAAGCTCTTTCTGCACTCACACCACAAACAGAGTTGCTTGTTGTATGCAAATGCTCATTTAGACAAGCCAGATTCATTTTGGAACAAAGTGCTTTGGACTGATGAGACAAAAATTGAGTTATTTGGTCATAACAAAAAGCACTTTGCATGGCGGATACAGAACACAGCATTCCAAGGAAAACACCTGCTACCTAATGTCAAATTTGGTGAAGGTTCCATTATGCTGTGGGGCTGTGTGGCTAGTTCAGGGACTGGGGCCCTTGTTAAAGTCGAGGGTCAGATGAATTCAACCCAATATCAACAAATTCTTCAGGATAATGTTCAAGCATCAGTCACAAAGTTGAAGTTATGCAGGGATTGGATATTCCAACAAGACAATGACCCAAAACACAGTTCAAAATCTACAAAATCTAAACAAAAATCCATAAAATTAAGAGGGGTTCACAAACTTTTTCATATGACTGTATATATTCTGTATATAAAACCTTTTACAGAGTGACTTCAGAAGATTTATTTATAGAAATCTATGACAACTTATATAATAACGTACTTGAACATAACTTTCAATAAAAAAACAGTCATTTTGAAAAGTTTGATTCAGTATTCTGGTTTTTGATATCTGATTCTGAGTTTCGACCATGTTTTGTTTCATTTTGACTATTTAGTCTTGGTATTAGAAAAATCATTTTATCCTTTCTGACTGTGATTACTTATAATAAGAAAGATATTTAGTATTTGCCATTTAAAAAACAAAAATCAACAAATGGTTTTGTAACGTAGCCTAAAAACATTTAGTAAAATTATGGACCATCTTTTTAAAGTACAACAGATACCTGGACTTGACTGAGAATTACCACTGGAGCAGAAAGGCAGTAACTACCATAGTGGGATTTTGGTGAGGTCATGTAGAATGACTTCTGGGTGGCCTTAAGCAGACCTTGGCAAACTATTAGCCAACTGAGGAAGGATAGTCAGGAGATCACTAGGTGCTGTTCTTGTCAAAAGTATGGAAGCACTAACACCACTGTAGCAATATTGTTGAATGGGGGATGGGGCACTTTATGGAATTTGGTAAACACAGCCTCCTTATTGAAAATAGTGCCACAATCGTTGGTTGAATTGGGACAATTTCCAAAACTCAGATCTTTCGGGTGATTAAGAACCTCCACGATAACAAAAGCAGAGGTGTTGAATGATGGAGGATCTGGAAGATCATGGCGAATTTTGGTTATCAGAACTTTTCTGTAATGGTTTGCGACAAGGAAAGTAACACTGGAATGTTAGGTTGATTTAATGGTCTTCATTTTCAACAAAGAGTGACCAGAGGGGAAGTGCTAATTGCTGAGGGTGGCACAATCCTTCATCTCCCTGGGAAAATCTTTTCCAGTCTGTTAGAATGGAGACTCTGGAAACTTGCTTAACCCACGAGATTGAGGAGTACTAATGAGGATTCTTTGGTGTCTGTGGGACAATAGACCAACACTTAGTACTTGCATAGACATATGGAAGTCCACAGATCCTATTTACACAAATTTTGTGGACCTCAGGAAGTTTTGTGACTGTGCACTCACGGTATCTTGTATGAATAATGTTTTGCTCAGGGGTTGTTGTTACAGACAAATTGGTTCCTGTAGCTGTGGGACAATAGCTGTGTTCACATTCTTATTTATATGTAAAATATGTTAAAGATTTTGTAGAACTCTGCAAAAGGTTTTTTGTATTGTCTCTCATATTTCAATTTTGACACACAGGATATTAAGTTTAGCTTGGTGAGTATCCATTTTAAATATCTGAGAGTTGCATGTTTTTTACGAGAGGCATTCAAAAAGTTCTTAGAATTGCGATAGAGAGAGAGATTGAGAGAGATTACACACATATTGTTGTGGAGAGGAGTGCAGCAGTCTGTAGACCAGTTACAACTGGTCTGGACTGGTTTCGGCGTGTAGTATTATTTTAATTATTGTTTGAGTTAGACATGTGAATAGTCATTTGGTGCAGTGTCACAGTTCGAACATATTAACATCAAGTTCATGTGCAAATTGGGGAAATCAGCTTCAGATAATTTGCACATGAACTTGATGTTAGCAAGTTGTTCGAACTGTGACATTACGCTGAATGACTATGCCCACATCTAACTCCGACATTAATTAAAACAATACCACACTCCAAAACCAATCCAGACCTGTTGTAACTGGTTTACAGACGTTCAGCGCTCCCTTCCACAACAATGTGTGCGTAATCTGATCTCTCACTCTCTCCAAACCTAAGGTCATAGTCAGTCCTGGGAAAGAGTGGCTACTCTACAGATAAAGGGGTAATCAGCTGCCCTAGGTGGAGAAGAGGGGGATAATTGAGACTGACAGGTGAACTGCTGTAGCAGTGAAAGTATTGTGGGTATTGTACTGGCCAGTGATGGAGAAGTGAGAGATATGTTCTCACAGAAAATTTACCTGACAGTGTTCACTGCCATTTTCATGTGTGGTTGTAAGCTATTGTTGAGACTTTGGACACGAGTGGCTAAAATATGCTTCCATCACAGAATTTGTGGAGTTCACCTTTTGGATGATAGGAGGATCCAAAAAATTCAGGAGTGCATCTCAGTAGACCTGCTGCTTGTATGGATAGAGAGGAGTCACTGAGCATTCAATGAGGCTCTCCCGTTAGAGTCAGGCCTTGGGATAGGAGACACAGGGTGATTCAGGACATGCAGGAAGAATTGAAGAATTATTTCTTTTGGTATAGCTAGCAGTGACAGTAAATTCAAAAGCAGCAGTTGGAGACTGATCATGGGGAAAAGGAAAACGTATCTGTATTGTTTAGCTCATTCAAGCCATAACTCTAACTAAGACAGAGTGAAGTGTCATCTCTTGCAGATGAATAACTTTTCTCCTTGTTCAGTATGTCACCAATAAGAATGCACCCTGATCCTTTTCCTGGGGTCTTCTGATTAGGTTTAGTGGGCTTACTTAGAGTTCTGAATCTGCCATATAGTGCTGTGTTCATATAATGACTGACTATGCTGTATGCATTTTGCTTCTTTTCCTTCCTGTTGTTTGGTAAGACCTCTCTCTGATGGTTAAGATGCTGTGGCCTTTGACAGATATCCGACAAGATTGTATGCAAATTTGTTACTCTTAAGGATGGTAAAATACATTAGACTGTATATGTGAAACATTTTGAACCCATGTTCACCCGAAAAAGAACTATATAAAATAAATAAAACAGACACATTATATCCAAAATAAAATCATCTTTACCCACAGTATGACATTGTCCACGTGATTGCTAAATTATCAAAGTATTAATTTCTCTTTCACGTTGTGTAGATGATTTGGATACCTTGGTATTTCATTCATCACCTACTGTCTAATATCCTGGGGGAAAGCACCACATTTCTATTTTGAAGGAATCTGTAAGTGAATACAGAAAAAAAGGTTTAATTAGATTTTGTTTAGTAAGGTGGAAGACAGATATAGTGGTGTACTAACAGTACACACATTTTAGTGGTTCATTTGTAAATGTGTGAGGAAGCTATGATTCTCTTCTCCACTTTCACTCTGTCTCTCTTTCTCTCTTTGAGAAGTCTTTAATTACCTTCTGAATGGTCATCATGAGAATGATGACATTTAGGGGCTTTTTCTGTGGCCCCGTTTGTGGGTGAAGCAAGGATGGAGCAAAGTACTTAATGGTACACTGGGGTAGAGGACAAACATGGTAAGCCTTATTTTGGAGGCTCTGGTACTTCCTGCACTTATCCTAAATTACTGCCTTCAAGAATCTTGGCAAACTCAACATGTTTCTACCCTTTCTTTTCTGCACTTGTACCCCAACCAATGTCACTACAAAGGAAACATGCTTAACGGCATCTACCACTCCATAGTGGCCCACTCTGGTGGTCCCAATTTTTAAAAGGGGAAGTGGAGGGTGTGTTCCAACTATCAGGGACTCACACTCCTCAGCCACCCTGGGAAAACTTATGCCGGGTGATCTAAGAGGAGCAAAGTGGATTCTGTTCAGACCATGGAGCAGTGGACTAGCTCGTTACCATCATGAGGATTCTGGAAGGGGCATGGGTGTACAACCAGTTGGCTTACATGTGTTTTGTGGACTTGGAGAAGGTGTATGACTGTGTTTCTTGAAGGATTCTGTCGGGAGTATTGGTAAAGTGCAGGGTTTTGAGGCCTTTAATAAGGGCAATTTGTTTCCCGTATAAACACAGTAAGACCACTGTTCTCATTGGGTGTGGTACTCCACCACGGCTCTGCTTTGTCTCCTATCCTATTTCTAATTTCCATGGACAGAATATCAAAGCACAATCATGGAGGGGAGGGTGTCCAGTTCGGTGGCCATATAATTACGTCACTGCTTTTTGCAGACAATGTGGTCCTGTTAGCTCTCTCAGGCTGTGAACTCCAATATGCATTGCAACAGTTTGCAACTAAGTGTGAAACGACAAGGATGAGGATCAACACCTCCAAATCTGAGGCCATGGTCCGCAGTAGGAAAAAGGTGGACTTTCCTCTTTGAGTGGGAGGTGAGTTACTGCCTCAACTGGAAAATTTTAAGTATCTCAGGGTCTTGTTCACAAGTGATGGAGAAAAGGGATAGTGAAATCTACAGATGGATTGGGGAGGCAAGCGCAAGTTATGCAGTCATTATACCGATTCATAGTTGTGAAGAAAGAGCTGAGCCAGAAGGCCCTACACTCACCTGCGTATGGTCATGAACTTTAGGTAATGACCAAAAAGACAAGATTATAGTTACAAGCAGCCGAAATGAGCTTTCTCCAGAGGATCTCTGAACTCAACCTTAGAGACAGAGTTAAAAAAAACAGATATCCAGGAATGGTTCAGAGTGGAGCTGCTGACCCTCCGCATCGAGAGGAACTAATTGAGGTGGTTGAGGCATCTGATATGGATGCCTTCTGGATGCCACCTGAGGAGGTTTTATGGGCCTGAGCAGCTGAGAAGGACCCCAGGGAATACACTGGGCTCGCTGAGAGGATTATATCTGCCAGATGGCCTGGGAACGCCTTGGGATACCAAAGTATGAGTTTACAAGTGTGGCAATGGAAAGAGTTGTATGGGTCTCACTGCTAAGACTGTTGCTCCAGCGGCCCAGACTCTAATAAGCATTGGAAAATGAGAGGAGGTTCATTTTGCTCAATGGAGGTTGGTCAAATACCTTACCTGGCCTGTGTCATTTTGGTGCTGACCTAACCCCTGGCAACGTCTTGCCAACTGAACATTCTTACATTTTCTTCTGAGTATAATATTAATATAACACAACATAATAAAACATTCTGAAATGCCTTTAACCCAATTCAGGGCTGCAGGAGTCAAAATTTTAACTGAGAACACTGGATTAGTGAGGCAGCAAAACTAAAAATTGCCTATTTTTGGACAGTGTTGCAATTCAGTTTGAGTTGGAATACACATTGTGATAATTCAAATTACATGAGATGCTGTACAATCTCAAGATCAAAAAAATTCTTCCAAGAAAAAATTCAAAAATGATTTGAGGCACACCGTCATTCATTCATTCTTCTATAGATGTTTGCATCCTTCTTCCACCAGCATTGTTTGGCTGTTGCCACCATTAAACCTTTTTATTGAGTAATTTCCACCTAATCCACCACAGCTATGCCACATTTTGAATTTGAACCTAAAACACACAAAGTGAGTTCAGAAGAAGCTAAAACAGTTACATAGTAGTATACCATTTTTGGTATACTTATTACATTTACATTTTAAATTGGTGAACTTGAGACCATTCTCCCTTTACTTGTTTAAATCTGTTGTGATTAAACTGACAGTGTTCTGTTTCCTGGGATATGCTTAGATGTCTTTTTGAATGATGACAGTGGGTTTTGTCATAGGAGCAGTTATTACATTTAACAAACCAAACACTTCCATATCGTGCTGGTGTTCTTCTCTTTCTGAATTTGCAAAATGTCTCTTCTTATTTACATCACATTCTCCAGACACTTCCTGTTTGCCCATTACAATAATCGTACGAGGTGAGGTTGCTGAAATCAGGCCTAACTTCTTAACCGTTATCCTTTTTCTATTTTTTTTTCTGCCTGTTGCCTCATTCTTTCCATCTATCTAAACAAACTCTTTGTATATTAAGAAATTCTCAATTCTGTATAAGACTCACTAGCAGTCATGCATTGTGATTTGCTCACTTCTTTGTAGCATTCACTTGTCACTTTGAAAGTGCTTGTTTTTTGACTAAGACCCTCTTGCAGTTAGATCAACCCAAGATCACATTGTCACTAGTGTTAAAACCTCTCAAAGGCCCTGGATCGATCAAGATTGCATACATTTTTTCATGTGGTCCCAGCTTGGTTTCTTTCCTTGAGTGTTAGTGCCTCAAATATTAAGGCAGGCCATACCCAAAACTATAAATTCAAGTTTATTGCCGTGTGTATGGAGCACTATGACATTCTGTTTGGAGGTCTCCTCAGAATAATGGCATTAATACAACCCCAACACACACAAAAAATACAACAGCATATATAAATGCCACATACAGTATAGTGTACAGTTATTTATAATACTACTTATATAAAAATAGATGAAGAATATGGACATAATTTATTTATTTTTGAATAAGAAAACAGATCAAAACATATTCTCATACTTTGCAGCATGTGAAAATGCTCCAGCAGTGTAGCTTTTCACAGACTCCATTACATTAAATTCTAACAATGGTTTAATGTACATTGCATTTTATAATGATTTAAAACTGAGATCCACAGACAGAAACTTTTCAAGGTTAGCGGTGGCATGATACATAGGGGTGGGTGTTCAGTGCACTTAAGCATTAGGGCAGGTTAATGGTTGCTTAATAATTACATATGATCAGGAGACTGATAATATGAGTAAACACACTGTTTTACATTGCATGTTAAAAATGTTAGTGGATTCATTTGTTCTTGTAAGCCTTTAAAAGCAAACCTCTGCTGCAGCTGAATCAACTGAAAGGTTTTCTGGTCAGCCCAAAAACAAAAGCAACAGTCTTGTAAAAAGTCTATTTACACCTTTGCAGAATGCAAGAAATAAAAATGTGTGATTTATAAAACAAAGTTGCTGCATTTTGTTTTAGATGTTTCACAAGTGGTTTAAAGCACTAAGGGCAGTCACTGCATGCAGGAAAGACTGGCACGTCCAATAGAAAGTAAATGTTTATTTGTTCAAACATTTTGTAAACCTGGATACTCAGGGTTGCTGGGAGATCATATCCAGCTGCACTGGCAACAAGACAGGAACCAGCCATGGGTAGGACACCAATCCTCTAAAAGGCACACTTACCTCTACAGGAATAATTTAGATTAGCAAGTCAAGAAAAGTTTGCACACCTTTGGGATGTGGGAAACAAGGCAGAATACCCTGAGGAAAAGCAATACAGATAGGGGGAGAATGTGCAAACTCCACACAGCCAATGACTCAGCATGGACTTGATCCCGCTCTCTTAAATCTGCAAGATAGCAATATGATATCACATAATTATTTGGATTTGTTTAGAGTCCTGGAGACCTCAGCCATCAAGCTGCCTCCCCCATTTGGCCATTCCACAGCTGAAAAAGTGCTGGGCCAGCCAATCTGATGAAAGGACCCCTCTACCCCATGATTCCTGCGATACTCCATTAGGGATGACTTTACCTTAGGCAGGCAAAACAACTTGGCAGGTGGGCTGTGGCACCAAGTGCCACATTTGAGTACCGAGAAGAGAAACAGAAATGGTGAGGGTTAGTAACAAATTATAACTATTATGTTAATTATGTTTTAGTGCTAATGACTAACAACAGAGATGCAGTCTGTACAGTTAATCAGCAGCTCTAGTCAGGATATGCTAAACTGAAGTAGTGAGTCTTCAGCCGGAATTTAAAAGCTGAGAACGGAGGGGCATCTCTTATAGTAGCAGGCAGACCATTCCACAGTATATGGGCCCTGTAACTAAATGCTCGACCTCACACTGTTATTTTATTAATTCTTGGAATCATAAGCCTGCGGTGGGCTGGCGCCCTGCCTGGGATTTGTTCCTGCCATGCGCCCTGTGCTGGCTGGGATTGGCTCCAGAAGATCCCGTGACCCTGTGTTAGGATATAGCGGGTTGGAAAATGACTGACTGACTGACTGGAATCATAAGCAGACCAGCATCTTGAGATCTTAATGTGCGCTCTGGTTTGAAAGTCATGATAAGTTCAGACAAGTAAGCTGGACCTTGGCCATTTAATGCTTTATATGTTAAAAGGAGGATTTTGAAATCTGCCCTAAACTTAACTGAGAGCCATTGTAAGGGTTTAAAGATTATCAGATCTTCACATCATGAAGTGTAATGATTTTGTGTCTTATTACCAACCTCTGTACTGTATATCTGTTGGATGGAAAGTTGGTGCAGCGGTAGCGCTGCTGCTTCAAAATGGTTGAATGTATGTAGTTTTCATTTCTGCAATACTGACATGTGTTGCTTTTTTATTTCTTAATGTTGATTTTTTTTATTATTATTTGAGTTTTTGATTTGTTCACAGGCAACACCATTTTGTGTGATCTTGTCATTGGTGGGGCCATCTTGTTAAAAAATAACAATAATAAAAATGTTCATTGTTGCTATGTCCATTGTCGGTCACGTGACTCAGTTCGTTTTTCCTACAGTATATGTGGTGGCATCCAGCTCACAATGTCGTAATTTTGACCAAAACCTTTCTACACATATTCAAATTTTCTAGAGTAGTTAGAGGGTAAGAATTCTAAATTAGCCTTTGGATTTTTAGCAGCATTTTTTTCACTTTGTTCCTGGGTTTGCGTTTTGGCTTGGTCATTTGGTTTGGTTTGCTTCTCTGTATTCTGATCCCTGCCTGCTCATCCACCATGAATTTAGCCTAGTTTTTGAGTCATCTCCTGGTTTTCTAATCTACTTTTTAGGTTGGTGGGCTGTTGTGTCAGGCAAAGATCCCAACACAAAAACTCCCAGCAGAGTTTGCTGCCATTAGTGATGAGTTAAACAGGCAACTTTTGATTTGCATAAGGTTTCACAAAAATGTCAATAAAATTTATTTTGCAAGTGATTTAGATAGATAGATAGATAGATAGATAGATAGATAGATAGATAGATAGATAGATAGATAGATAGATAGATAGATAGATAGATAGATAGATAGATAGATAGATAGATAGATAGATAGATAGATAGATAGATAGATAGAGATACTTTATTAATCCCAAGGGGAAATTCACATACTCCAGCAGCAGTATACTGATAAAAAAAACAATATTATATTAAAGAGTAATAAAAATGCAGGTATAACAGATAGCATCTTTGTATAATGTTAACGTTTACCCTCCTGGGTGGAACTGAAGAGTCGCATAGTGTGGGGGATTTATGTAATTGAGAAGCACAAAATTCACTAAAAATAATTTTAAAAAGGTTTTATTGGTACTGGATAACAAGGAACACTGCTTCCTAAAGCCTCCTACACACTTCCATGTTTACCTGTGCTGTTTTATGCAGCTTCATAAAGCATGTAAACCATACCACACCAGTAACATCAATTCCATTTATGTCTTTCATTTACTTCAGTATAGAAGAGTGAATATTTTAAAAATGAAGTCACATTGGCACATTGCTGTATTTTCTCCACAGGAAAAAAGCTCACTACACAGAAAGCTGCCACTGCCAAAACCCACCCACTACTCGCCATTACCAAACAATTGCCTCCTGATTGAGGATATGCATACTTCTGGTGATTTTTTCCTCCAAAGATCTTTATTTAAATTGTAAAAGATACGCAGATGCATGCAGAATTCATGCATCATAATGTTTCCAGACAGAAACTGAACATATTTCTTCAATTCAATTCACAAGTTTTTTTCTTGTGTAGTGAGGCACTGAGTTTCACAGCAAATCCCGTTTCACACAAATCATTCCGCTCATTCCTAGTTGCTAGTTCAGTGGTCAGAACTCCTGTAGATTCATACTATCGTGATACCCTAACTTCTGAGTTTAAACTTATTCTAGGCACAAAGGTGGCGCAGCATATTGTGGCTTTGCAGTGTTGCTCTTGCCTGATATAGGAATAATGAATACCAGACAAATTACAGGGAGTCAAGACATCTATTCATGACTCTCAAGTAACAGTATTCGGTTATTATCGATTTCATTGAATTGGTGAAGTAAATAGCAGCCATAGTACATTAGCCGCTGGTTCAGGACAGAAAATAATTTCACAATACATCTGGCTCCATGCATCCTCAGCATTCTCTGTTGCCTGCACAGGTTCCTTTCTAAAGTAAAATGATGTCAAGGATTCTTTAGTATATATTTTTAATGATTCTACCCTTGTTTAATGTCTGCAAAGAAACATATGACAGACTATTGTAGTTTAAGTTTGTATTTTTATCACATGCGGAAAAAGTCTTGCTTGCAAAGTCTTGGTAGAGTAATATATTAATGCTACTTTCTCCTTTTGTAATATTAATATGTAGCCTTTGTCAGAATGCCTCAGATCTCACAGACTCACCACTTTTTATAAGGTATTGTACCATTTAACGTCTCCCCACCTTCCCTTCTACATTTATAACCTCAGGCAAATAGGTGTAGTAAAAGACAAGCAGGAATAAAGTTACAATTTAAATAATGCATTATTGATAATATTCATAAATAATAACAATATGCAAAGTACATTTGAATATTGGCAACCATACAACCTGATAAATGCTGATGTGTATTTTCAGGCAGCACACAAACTTGTTAGTTACTTAAAATGTCTCTACTTAAGTCCTCATTTTTGGTCAGCTTTCTTCAGAACAGGCCACACTACCTGTCTCAATATGGCTGCTGAGCTGTGATCTTCATTGTGTTGTCCTTTTCAGTTCATGGTGTGTGAGATGGTCTTTCATCAGTTGATCTGCGGGTTGGGGATGGGGTATAAAGCAAAAGGCTTTTGATACAAGCCGAACTTGTTTGAGCCACTTCCCCCAACCCTGTTGTAAAAGTCACTATCCTGACTTAGTCCTAGGGGGTAAATATGAATGCTTCTCACTAATGAAATACTAATATTACATTGCTTTGACTAAGTTACAAATAAAGACATACAAAATATTTAAAAACTTGTATGAATAATTTCACAACACAACAATACCTTTTTGAGATTTGCTTTGAAAGTGCACTTTAATAGGCGATGGCAAATAATCGTCCATCTCTTGAGGGTCATTTTGCATACTATAGCATTGCATTTTCCCCTCATTTCCCTTCATAAATTTGGGTTTTATATGTACATGTCTTTGGGTTTTTGCATTAAAATTAAGCAACTATGTTTTCCATGTGTATTATGCAACTCTTGATCTGTGATCTGTGAAAGCTGATCTGTGATGCAGTTTGTTTGATGTACTGGGTAGTATGTAAGGGTACATTTGACATGTTGTTTCGTGTTAGATATACTTTTATCTATACCATAGTGCTGCTATGCTTGCAAAAACTGAGCTATTTGAATCAAGACAGATGCTGTAATGATCATTATCCAAAATAGGAAGGGAGGCCTCCACTGGCCACCAAACCTTTTATAATTATATTGCATGTAATGAGAAAATAAAGAATAAATTAAGAAGAAAATTATACATTCTTACATTGCATATGGGGTTGCATATTTTGAAGGCTTTGCCGTCTATGCCTTTTGTTCTCTTCAGAACTTATGTGGTAAAGCTAACTTGTCCCTGCCAGAATGTGCCCAGCCTTCTGCCTAGTCGTCCCTGCCATGAGGAGCCCAGCTTGCTGCCAGTCACCCCCACCTGGAGGTGTTCAACTGCCTGTCTCTCCTTTTAACAATTAAAACATAAACATAACTAGCAAGACACCAAGAGGAATTAATTACACTTACAGAATTAACACAAAATAAATTCATAAATAAGTAAGAAACAATTAACAGGAATTAAGAATTAAACAAAGTAACTTATAAAAAACAAACAAAATAAAATACTCTCGTGAAACAATGGCACACTTGATGTATTTTCTTAAAAAGACCTGTTCTTGCACAAGAAGACAATATTATAGTAAGGCTTTTACACTTTGAGATGTTTGGTGTGTAGACAAGTAGATAACTAACTAATACTCTCATGCTGAAAAATTCTGCTGATTGTTTGGCAGTTACTGAATTAAATGGTGGACTTAAAGTTCATTGGCAATTTTGAGGAAAACAAGGAAATATTTTCATATCATTTTGACCTACATTATATCTACCATCCATCCATTTTCCAACCCGCTGAATCCAAATACAGGGTCACGGGGGTCTGTTGGAGTCAATCCCAGCCAACACAGGGCGCAAGGCGGGGAACTAATCCTGGGCAGGGCGTCAACCCACCGCAGGACACATTATATCTACTGACAATGGAAACTAATGGATAGTACTTCCAGCTAATAATGACAACAAAAACAACAATGCTGCCGTGTACTTCTAATGATCAAAATTCTACTATTTTCAACTCAAATAATAAAATAAAATTGTGAAAGGCTTTTGCTTAAATGTACTGTACATATCATAATCATAATTTATTGAAGATGCTATTATAAACCTAAACTGTAGCTGTACACAGATACTGACCAACATGATCAACATAATAACATACTCTCACATCTGTTCAATCCAGTTCACTGGAGGCAGGAGACTATCTTTGCAATATCCTTTGTAAAGCAGGTACCAGCTAGGAGGTCGAAAAATCTATATCATGGTGTAATTAAATATTCTGATGGTTTCATTAGTTATTAGTATAATGTATTTGTATATGATTTTTTTAACACACATCAGTTCTATTGATTAGTTTTACCCACTGGCGAACCTGTTATTCCTCAAAATGCTTGTTAACACTAGAATCCCTGAAGCCTATGAAAAAAGTTGTAATCCCAGGCCACCTTAAATTCCTTCACACCTCTCCAAGTAACGTCTTTTGTTTTACAAATGTGTCAATCAGCACAAGCAGCAAGCAGCCTGCTATCCCATTCATTTTAGGTAGCTGTAGGGGTGTGCATTTGAGACTGCAAGTGTTAACAACCAATGAACACTCAACTACAAGTACAATTCATACATTGGCCACAAATGGTGAGAAATATTGATATCAGCAAGGACAGAAGGAAAGCCTCTGTGATGGACTGTGCAAACAGTGGAGAGGCCTATAAAATTTTAACACCACCAGAGATGTCTGTTTGATGTTTGTCTATATTGTATCATGGCAGAGTGGAAAAACATAAAAAGGTTGGTCAAGACTCTGGCTTATTCTATTGTACTCCATGTTTACTGGGTGCCAAAAACGAGGTGACACTGAGGTTCATTCAGGGAACGACACATGATTCGGAACCATGATGAAAAGTCATGACGGAATCGTTTAATCAGTCACTCTTTGAAATTTTGAGTCATGTAATTTTACACCCTCAGGGGCGAAAGAATCTATGACTGAAGTAGTAAAATTTGATATTTCTTCCAACTGGACATAATGTAAAACCCTGTAGCATGGTGCAGGTCTTTAAACACCAATAAACACTCTCCTGCTCATGTCCAACACTTGCTCTCAGATCTCTTTATTTCTGCCCAGACTACCTCCTAGCAAATCCAACCCTTTTTTCCCTACTCATCTCCAACCTAAAACTTTATGGGCTTTATGGGACTGACTGAGAGCAGCTATTAAAGGACACTCAAGACAATCTCACCAAAACTCCCTTTTACTAGATCCAAGAGACAATACAATGTGCTTTGCATTCCTCAAATTGTAGAAGGGCCCCAGTTACACCATACTATAATATTTTTTGACATGTACTGCTGTGGGAGATTCCACCATGACAGCTCTCACAATTTGGTATCCTCAAAATTACTAATTCTAGAGCACGTTTTAAGTAAAATAGGCATATCTAGAGATTCTTCATTTAAAGAATAGATACTATCAGGCCTACTGAGTGCTTTAGCATTGTATCCAAGCAGACAGAACTGCAGACATTTTTGATATGCATGATTTGGAAATAAAAAGTCAAAGCCATTCCTAATATCAATTAATTTCACATAAAGAGGTTAAAAATATAATATAAAAAGTTTCTGTTTACATTCAAGAATTGTAGCAAGCTTATTTTAGCATTGTATAGGAAGTGGTAAAGTCCCATAGAAATGTGTTAAGTGACTTTCCTAACTTAACTTCAGAACTTCTCACAACCGAATCACAGTTAATGAATTGTGCTGTGAGCAGTGAATGATAAAATGTAAGCAACTGTTGTAAAAATGATTTTCTTGTTTAAGGTGTGAGTGGCTCTTGGAAGATCATTCACTGTAGAGGTGAATATCAGAAATTATTGACAGAATTTTTCAGAAAGGTATAGGAGCCCTGAAAAAGTGAGTGGCTAACCCAGGTAGTAAGTATCAGCACAAGGCAAAGGCAAATTACTGTTTTAATTTTGCCAAGAAAATCATGAATCAAAAGCAAGAAATATGTATAAGTAACAGTGTAAAGAGGACCAGTGCACAATCAATGTTGGCTCTGTCACTTAGTAGGGATTGTCATGAGTGACAGGTGACATCAGACCAGACCATCATCAAGTTACTGGTCACAATACTGATGCCATCTGAGTGGCATCATAGAATATACAAACCTTAAATAAAATTAGTAGAGCACAAAACGTAAAGAAAAAGCAACAAGATTAAATATTAATCTACTGGACATGAGTAAAACAAGATGGTCAGGAGCTGGAAAGAATATCACAGACAACATAACTTTAGTATATCCTGGTGGCAACAAGCATGAGAAAGTAGTGAATATCCTGTTGGATAAGAGATTGGCAAAATGTTTAGAAGGATATTGCAAAATATCAGACAGAGTGATATTGGGAAATGAAAGGGGACAAGTGTTTGATGTGGCAATTGTCCAGGTGACTGCAGATTACAACAAAGTGATAGCAGAGACCATCTTTAAAAATTTAGACCAAGCAATGAACCAATGCAAATCTCACGGAACTTGCAGAGTCATGGGAGACTTGAACGCAGAAAGGATTTTTAACCCAATCAGAGAACTGCTGGGTATTACAGTAGGATGACGAAATGTTAACAATGTAAAATCTGCAGATGATACCACACTGATTACAGATACACAGGAGAAGTTTCAAAAACTGATGAATGCATAGTGGAAGAGAGTGAAAGGAAAGGGCTAAGGTTATACAGTGGAACCTCGGTTCACGAACGTCTCGGTACATGTACAAATCGGTTTACGACCACACACTCGGTATACGAACAAGCTAGTTTCCCTTTCGGTTTGTACATGTTCAGTCTCTCCCTGGGCATTTCCTGTGCAGCGAGCAAGAGAGAGAGAGCAAAAGAGCGCGACACACACACGCACACATACCCACACGCACATGCACACACACACACACGCACACAGGCAGCGCGAGAGAGAGGGGGCTGGACACATAAGGTAGGAAGGCAGTTAAAAATGCACTGGGCTTGATTTTGTTTTCACTTCTGTTTACAGCGATCGGTTTGTAGCGTGCATTGTTGCAATGTTACTTTTCTTGGTGGTTTATTAAATTACAGATTTTTTCAAATGTTCATTTTTTCCCTGTGCTTAAAACTCATTAAAAAAAACTGTTTTTAGCCAGCGGATGGTAGCGCTATAGTGCAAACTATTGCAGTGTTAGTTTTCTCTGTTGTTCAAGGTTTTCTCAGTGTTATTCAATGTTTTTACATTTAGTTTACTATTACGCTGTGGATTCTATGGTTTAATTAACTATATTTGTGCTTAAAAACTTTAAAAAAAATATATATTTACATACAGTTTGTATGGTCTGGAACAGATTAATTGTTATTTACATACAATCCTATGGGGTAAATTGCTTCGGTTCACGACCAAATCGGTTTACGACCAGTTTTGGAACGAATTATGGTCGTGAACCGAGGTTCCACTGTACAACAAAAAGATGGTTTGCATGGTAATAACAAAGAAATCATGGGTAGATGTTGGAACAAGTGGATAATGTTTACTATTTGGTGTCCATCTTCAGATGGGATGGCAGATGTGAGGAGAAGATTAAAAGGAGAATTGGGACAGCCAACATGGCTTTTCAAAAGAAGAAGAAACCATTTCAATCATGACAAATAAGCATGAAACAAGACTATGGATGTTGAAATGGTTATGTCTGATCGGTAAAGCTTTATGTATGTGAAAAGTGGGCAATATTCTAAGCTATGCGGTGTGAAATAGCCTCGACACACAGAAAAAGGTTTGGGGCAGCCACCCATATACTTGAGCCCTAGCTGCAAAAGGCAAATTAAGCTGCAGAAATATGCACAGCTTTGAGTTCAACATTTGACTGACTGGAAACAGGAAGTGTTGTGGGTTTTAAGGTGTCTGCCAGGAGGTGATGTCTTCAGGGCTGAAACTGGAAGTGACGTGGCCAGAGCTGGAAGTAATGTCTTCGGGGCCAAAACCGGAAGCAGTGTGGCCGGAATAGGAAGTGACGACTTTAGGGCTGGAAGCGGAATCAGGCAGAATTTCCCGTTTTTGATCTGTAGAGATAACAGAGAAAGGATTAGCGCGCAACCCCTAGGGCCTCCCCCACCCCCGGCCTGGTGTGGAATTACCTTCAGTTGGTCCTTTTGGTCCCACATGTGTGACAGTGGACACAGATTGAAGGAGCTTAAATGTGTTTTCTCATACATATGCTAAAAGTACTGTGGACGGCACACATGACAAATGAAGAAGTGCCTGTTTATGCTGAATCTGAGAGAAAGGTGTCAAAAAAAATCAAAGAAAGCTTGAATTTTTTTGGACACGTAATGAGGAGAGAGGGGATTGAGAATGACGTTGTCACTGGAAGAATTCAGGGTACAGAGGGAAGAGGAAGACTGCAATTATCTTACTTAGATGGTATGAAGAACAGCATAGTAAAAGATGGCAAGAAAATAAAACTGTTACACATTATGTAGCGTGCTGAAGAAAATGCAGACAACTTGACACAGTAATGTTGATGGTATATAGAATATTACAGTTCACAATGCAGAAGATTGAGGAATTCAATTACAACTTCATGGAAATCTGAAAAGAGCTCTTTCAAATTCTCTCATTGAACTGGTGTCTTATGATACATCACAAAGAAAAGCAGCTACATCCATTCATCCTTTTTCCTTATCAGCTTTTCCAGGGCTGGGTCCTATCCCAGCGATCATTGGGCAGGAGGCAGAAACAACTCCTGGACCGGGTCCCAGCCATTGCAGGGCAAACACCACCTCGACCACTCACAAACAAACACACATACACACCCACACACACACACACACACACACCCTAGGATCAATTCAGCAACACCAATTCACAAGCAATCCAAAATCAATACATAAATTTAAGGAACATAGCCACATAAAAGACTAATAAATGCTTATCTACATGATCTCAGATTCTACTTGTCAGTACCATACGTTCACTATAACTATTTCCACATTAACATTTAGTATACTGTATCCAAATTCCAACAGGTGCTCATCATACAGTAAAGATTATTGTCCACATGTCTGCCAACGTGCTGATCCTATCTAAAAATCTCCTTAATGAGTAGTAACTATATGACACACTTCTTAGTATCATGTTGTCAGCAGACAAACAGCAGTGGAAAACTGACCTTTGAGCAACAACACAATAAACATAACCCATAGTGAAAGTGCTTAACTACTTCCTGATTTGTGCCTTTCGTTCAGTCACAGAGTTATCCATCCATCCATCCATCCTCTTCTGCTTATCCGAGGTCGGGTCGTGGGGGCAGCAGCTTGAGCAGAGATGCCCAGACTTCCCTCTCCCCAGCCACTTCTTCTAGCTCTTCCAGGGGAATCCCAAGGCGTTCCCAGGCAAGAGACATAGTCCCTCCAGCGTGTCCTGGGTCTTCCCCGGGGCCTCCTCCCGGTTGGACGTGCCCGGAACACCTCACCAGGGATGCGTCCAGGAGGCATCCTGATCAGATGCCCAAGCCACCTCATCTGACTCCTCTCGATGCGGAGGAGCAGCGGCTCTACTCTGAGCCCCTCCCGGATGATTGAGCTTCTCACCCTATCTTTAAGGGAGAGCCCAGACACCCTGCGGAGAAAACTCATTTCAGCCGCTTGTATTCGCGATCTCGTTCTTTCAGTCACTACCCATAGCTCATGACCATAGGTGAGGGTAGGAACATAGATCGACTGGTAAATTGAGAGCTTTGCCTTACGGCTCAGCTCCTTTTTCACCACGACAGACCGATGTAGAGCCCGCATCACTGCGGACGCCGCACCGATCTGCCTGTCGATCTCACGCTCCATTCTTCCCTCACTCATGAACAAGACCCCGAGATACTTGAACTCCTCTACTTGGGGCAGGATCTCACTCCCAGCCCTAAGAGAGCACTCCACCCTTTTCCGGCTGAGGACCATGGTCTCGGATTTGGAAATGCTGATTCCTATCCCAGCCGCTTCACACTCAGCTGCGAACCGATCCAGAGAGAGCTGAAGATCACGGCCTGATGAAGCAAACAGGACAACATCATCTGCAAAAAGCAGTGACCCAATCCTGAGTCCACCAAGCCGGACCCCCTCAACACCCTGGCTGCGCCTAGAAATTCTGTCCATAAAAGTTATGAACAGAATCGGTGACAAAGGGCAGCCCTGGCGGAGTCCAACTCTCACTGGAAACGGGTTCGACTTACTGCCGGCAATGCGGACCAAGCTCTGACACCGATCGTACAGGGACCGAACAGCTCTTATCAGGGGGTCCGGTACCCCATACTCTCAGAGCACCCCCCACAGGATTCCCCGAGGGACACGGTCGAACGCCATTTCCAAGTCCACAAAACACATGTAGACTGGTTGGGCGAACTCCCATGCACCCTCCAGGACCCTGCTAAGGGTGCAGAGCTGGTCCACTGTTCCGCGACCAGCACGAAAACCACACTGTTCCTCCTGAATCCGAGGTTCAACTATCCGACGGACCCTCCTCTCCAGAACCCCCGCATAGACTTTTCCAGGGAGGCTGAGGAGTGTGATCCCTCTGTAGTTGGAACACACCGTCCGGTCCCCCTTCTTAAAGAGGGGGACCACCACCCCAGTCTGCCAATCCAGAGGCACTGTCCCTGATGTCCATGCGATGTTGCAGAGACGTGTCAACCAAGACAGCCCTACAACATCCAGAGCCTTGAGGAACTCTGGGCGTATCTCATCCATCCCCGGGGCCCTGCCACCAAGGAGTTTTTTGACCACCTCGGTGACCTCAGTCCCAAAGATGGGAGAGCCCACCTCTGGGTCCCCAGGCTCTGCTTCCTCATTGGAATGCATGTTAGTGGGATTGAGGAGGTCTTCGAAGTACTCCCCCCACCGACCCACAACGTCCCGAGTCGAGATCAGCAGCGCACCAACCCCACCATACACAGTGTTGACACTGCACTGCTTCCCCCTCCTGAGATGCTGGACGGTGGACCAGAATCTCCTCGAAGCCTTCCGAAAGTCGTTCTCCATGGCCTCCCCAAACTCCTCCCATGCCCGAGTTTTTGCCTCAGCAACCACCGAAGCCGCATTCCGTTTGGCCTGCCGGTACCGATCAGCTGCCTCCAGAGTCCCACAGGACAAAAGGGACCGGTAGGACTCCTTCTTTAGCTTGATGGCATCCTTCACCACTGGTGTCCACCAACGGGTTCGGGGATTGCCACCACGACAGGCACCGACTACCTTACGGCCACAGCTCTGGTCAGCCGCCTCAACAATAGAGGCACAGAACATGGCCCATTCGGACTCAATGTCCCCCACCTCCCTCGGGACATGGTCGAAGTTCTGCCGGAGGTGGGAGCTGAAGCTACTTCTGACAGAAGGCTCTGCCAGACGTTCCCAGCAGACCCTCACAACAGGTTTGGGCCTACCAGGCCTGACCGGCATCCTCCCCCACCATCGGAGCCAACTCACCACCAGGTGGTGATCAGTTGACAGCTCCGCCCCTCTCTTCACCCGAGTGTCCAAGACATGTGGCCGCAAGTCCGATGACACAACCACAAAGTCGATCATCGAACTGAGGCCTAGGGTGTCCTGGTGCCAAGTGCACATATGAATACCCCTGTGCTTGAACATGGTGTTCGTTATGGACAATCCGCGACGAGCACAGAAGTCCAATAACAAAACACCACTTGGGTTCAGATCAGGGGGGCCATTCCTCCCAATCACGCCCTTCCAGGTCTCACTGTCATTGCCCACATGAGCATTGAAGTCTCCCAGCAGAGTTAGCTCCTTCCAGTTTAACAGATATTGTATCACAAAGGCCCACACTGGACATCCTCAGAATATCTAAACTGTCTATAATACAGTATATAGCTTATCTGCTGCCTACCAAATACATCAGGCAGATTAATCTAACTGAAGGTTTTCCAGGATATGAAATTTACATTAGATTTATTTATATGGTGTGTGTGTATATAAAATATACAGTACAGTATACCCCCAAAATTTGCGAGGGTTACGTTCCTAGAGCACCCGCGAATTGTGAAAAACCGCAACTTTTGGATGTGGTTAAAAAATGCCTTTTAAATGCCTATTTTTATAGTTTCAACCCTAAATACAGTATGCCCCCAAAGCACTTAAATTTCATTGCAAACTCAGCTTAAGACATTACCTAAAAAATTATCTTAATACATTACCTAAAAAATTACCTTAATACTTTACCTAAAAACAGAATGTAAAGGTAAACCTGTCTACTGTACAGTACTGTACTGCTATGTCTCCCGCGGTGCTAGAATGTAAAATACCGATGTTACCGCTATACGTACTGTAATTCATGCAAGCGCATTTTCTTTGGTTTGCGCTGTCATTTTCTTTGTTATAAGTAAAGTACAGTGATCCCTCGCTATATCGCGCTTCGCCTTTCGCGGCTTCACTCCATCGCGGATTTTATATGTAAGCATATTTAAATATATATCGCGGATTTTTCGCTGCTTCGCGGGTTTCTGCAGACAATGGGTCTTTTAATTTCTGGTACATGCTTCCTCAGTTGGTTTGCCCAGTTGATTTCATACAAGGGACGCTATTGGCAGATGGCTGAGAAGCTACCCAACTTACTTTCTCTCTCTCTCTCTCTCTCTCTTGCGCTGACGTAGGGGGGTGTGAGCAGGGGGGCTGTGTGCAGCTGCTTCCTGAAGGACATGCTGCACGGTGCTTTGCATACTTAAAAGCTCAAAGGGCACGTATTGATTTTTGACTTTGTTTTTCTGTGGCTCTCTCTCTCTCTCTTCCTGCTCCTGACAGAGGGGGTGTGAGCTGCCGCCTTCAACAGCTTTGTACCGGCGGTGCTTCGCATACTTAAAAGCCAAAAAGCCCTATTGATTTTTTTTTTTGACTTCTTGCTTTGTTCTCTCTCTCCTGACGCGCACTCCTTTGAAAAGGAAGATATGTTTGCATTCTTTTAATTGTGAGACAGAACTGTCATCTCTGTCTTGTCATGGAGCACAGTTTAAACTTTTGAAAAAGAGACAAATGTTTGTTTGCAGTGTTTGAATAATGTTCCTGTCTCTCTACAACCTCCTGTGTTTCTGCACAAATCTGTGACCCAAGCATGACATTCTAAAAATAACCATATAAACATATGGTTTCTACTTCGCGGATTTTCCTATTTCGCGGGTGGCTCTGGAACGCAACCCCCGCGATGGAGGAGGGATTACTGTAAATACATAATAATTTCATTTAATTAAAATACAACAAAATGTATGGGTACTCAACAATGATGAATGATATTGATGATGATGATGAAGTAGCTTTAAAACTTTAGTAGATTTAAAACTCCTCGGGTGGCGCCTCTTCTTCAGGGGCTTCATGAGGAGTCGTATCTTTGTATGGGTCTTCTTCTGGTGGGGTTTCGTGCTGGTTTTTCTTTATAGGTTTCAGGAACATTGTGATAGGAAGTTGCTACATTGTCTCCTGTAGCGAACTGCTGGTATAATTTCCGTGCTTTCTTGCGGATGACGTTACCGTCTTCCTGCAGTCGGTGACCAACAGTGCCAAGGCAGGTTCCATCCTGACGATATTTTTATTCCTTTTCTCCTCTTTTCCTTTTTGGCATTATCACAGAAACTCACAGATACGGTACTCCAGATCGCTGCTTCATTCTTCTTTATGTAGCATACGGTGCTTTCATTAATGCCATAGTGGAGCGCTACTGCAGCATAACTTTTTAGTTCCCGGAGCAAATCAACCTTCTCCTGGAGTGTTTTAAACTTTTTTTGGCACTTAAGCTCAGTTCCAGAAGCCTTAGAAGGTGCAGAGTGGTTCGACGACATTGTGTGCGTTTAAAAATAACAAAACAATAACAAAATGGAAAACATGAGGATACTCAGCTGGAGACACGTCACAAAGCAGCAGTCAATCATCAGCAAGGAGAAATGAATAACGTTCTCGGATTAGCTACTTTCACCATCCCAAACCGCGATGGTAAACCCACTCACCTGGAGACGCGTCACAAAGCAGCAGTCAATCATCAGCAAGGACAAATGAATAATGCTCTCGGATTGGCTACTTTCACCATCCCAAATCGCGTCTCCCTCACCGGTGATAAACCCACTCACCAGGAAACGCGTCACATGACAGCAGTCAATCAGCAGCAAGGAGAAATGAATAACGCTCCTGGATTGGCTACATTCACCATCCTAAACCGTGTTTCCCTCAGCGGTTGCTTCCTGTTCTCTCTACAACACAGTATTGGCACGAAAAAATCCATAAAAAATTGCGGAGGATATTTGCGCTTTCCGCTAACAATTAATAGTTAGGTTCTAAGAAAAAATCCGCGAACGACTGAGTCCACAAACCCTGAATCGCGACTTCGCGGGGGTCTACTATATATACATATGCATACTTACATACACTTCCACAAATAAATATATTTAAACAGAGAACATGAAAGCAATTTTATCATGTACAATTTTAATGTAAATTATTAATTTAAGTATAATTGACAGTTTTTATTTAGGTAAAATTAGATTATTTTTTTAATTGAATGTTCTAACCTTATATCCAGTAAAATAACTATCCCCTTGAAAAAGGTGGCACCAACTCCCTGAAACTTTCTACCATATTCTGTGTCTGCACAACAATGAAATCTAGTCTGAACAGTTCATCTCTCCTCTGTAATTTTAGTAATTTGATTTTCTTTAAGCAGCGACACTCTAATTTCTCTCTGCATTTTATTCTATGTTAATACTGTTTTTATCATTTTGCACTGCTGCCTCAGATTCAGCCTCCTGGACTCTAACATAACACCTGATTGTTTAAAACATGGAGTTTGCATGTTCTCACCTCACATGTGTGGGTTTTCCACTCACATTCGTAAAGACGTACATGTTAAATCAATTGTTGTTTCTGTATTGCTCCTGTGTGTGAATGTGTTTGCATTAGTTGACGGTGTGATGGAGTAAAAACAACAACAACAACATTTATTTATATAGCACATTTTCATACAAAAAGTAGCTCAAAGTGAGTAGTGGTCCATCCAGTGATTGTCCCTGCTGTTTCCTTAGTGTTGCCCTAGACTGGATTAAACAGGTTTGTGAATGTTATATTATGCTCTAATCGGTTTGTAACATTGGCCAGACTCACTGCTGAGCACACACTGGCCTCTAAGGCCCACCCTACAGCATTACTTAGTTATGCCCAATTAAAATATAACCAGGGGTCAAACATTAACATGTTTAGTAACACACAATGTATTAAATATCAAACAAGTATATGAATATTTGAAATATTTAATTAGTCAGTTCCTAAACAGATCAAATATCAAATATTAAACTGTCTTTTCATGTTCTTTTTGCCTTTTTGTTGACTTTAATCACAATTAAAAGGCAATGCTAAACTTTTAAAACTCTCCCATTTACCATGTACAAATGATTCCAGACCAGTGCTACCATAATCGATTCTCCCATTACAATCAACCATGGATTGGTTAATTCATCAGGCATTAGTAAGTTCCTTGCATATATCTGTGCTGAGCTTAGGTTTTCCACTCGTTAATTCATCTCTACCCGATACAGCCCTCCATATCGTGGTATAGACAGACATGACTCGTTACACTGCTCCACATAACCAGAGAGGAACAGCATGACTGTGGTTTTGCAAATAAGCAAACAAAGGTCCTTTGATTGGTACCTGGGCAGCAGTGGCTTTCCCTTCTCAAAGTAACTGAAGTTCTGTCAAAAGCCCCATGACCTTTATATCCAGTCAGCAGTGTTAATTTAGTAAGTGCTATAGTTGGTGCAATCAATCAATCAAGGTCATACCTCCATGAATTAAAAATGGTCAGTACCAATTATAGCACTGAAGGAAGTGAACAGGGCTGTTATCAGTGAACATGTGAAACTGTTTATTACAAATTTATTTTTTTCTTTGAACAAATACATTGCTAGTGATGTACTTGAACACTCAAATGCTGTCATATTACGTTTTATAACATTTTGTACAGGCAGCATGCATGGATGTTTAAAAAAAATGTCGAAACAACTTTTATGTGAACCCAACATTGTGTATGTGCTACTTTGTTTTCCCTTGTACTGTAAAGCATTTGCAGCATTTGGCACTTTTAAAAGCACTAGGTATGTGCTTCGGTTTAACTTGATTGACCCTAAACAAAATACCTAGGACCAGAGAGTGTGGACCTTAAGGACAACTGCCAGGTTAGACTGAATGAAAGGATAGCTCACTAACTACACTTCTCTCATACTACGTCTAGCGACTGGCTCCTTTTATAGGGCACCCAGAAGTGCTTCATGTGTTCAACAACCTTCTTCCATCAGCACTTCTGGGTGTGGTGGCAGTGCTGCCTCACAGAGCTCAACGGTATCTGCAGTACCCCCTGGTGGCTCCCATGGAACTCAGCAGGACAACCCCAAACTCCAACTCCCAGGGAGCCTCGTGGAAGTCCGAGGCACTGCTGCAATCCGGGGGGAAGGCCACCTAGAGTTCCGGGGGAGGTAATGCCCTGAATAAGCTCTCTCCCCCGGTCCTTCCACTGTCGAGGTGTTCTGGCTGGGTAAGTGCCACACCACATTCACCAGTCCTTATTTCAATAAGCGTTGCAATTTAAATAGCATTGCTATATTAAACAATACAATGAAGTGTACACTGACTTGATTATTTTAATCTTAACAATTATGTAGATATTGTTTCTTTTCTACATGAAGAATTAGATCAATATGATTAAAGGTTGCAATGATTGATTTCTTATAAGCCAATAAAAAAGACCACAATATTGTACATACATATCACCATGTGCTTAATTCATTAGTGTTAACATTTTTTGGCATCGTGTTGGAACAAATGTTAGTTGCAGCCTCCCCAGCCCAGGAAAAATATATTTAAATTTTGGTACAGTCACTGTTTTTGTCTATTTGGTATGTTCTGCCCCATTTATGAGTGTCCAGGTAGACTGGTCTTTAGCGTACACCCCAAAGACATGCATTTAGATTGATTGGTGACTATAAATTGGCCCCCAGTGTGGGAGTCTGGGTGTATACATGTATGCAGAATTTGAGCAGCTTGGTACCCCTAAATGGGACTCTCTAAGCCTTGAAAAATATTGGTGTCACATCCTTAGTTGGTTCCTAATGTTACTGAAATATGCTATGGATGCCCATGACTCCATGAATGTTTTTGGCAACTTTAAGAGTTTTAAGGAAAGTATTCAAATTTAGTTGGGTGGCACACTGGTGGAGTCATAAGGGACCTGGGCATGAACCAGAATTATCACTGCCCGATTGAAATGTACTTGTTCTCTCCATATCTTCACAGACTTTCTTTCACTTCTCTCTCAAATCCCAAAGAAATTCATGTTAGGTTTGCTTATAAATCTAATTTGATCTAGTATGATTTAGTATTTGTGTGTAAGCGTGATCCCTATGACTTTGATCCCATTTACAGTTAATTGTTGATTTGCCCCCCTTGTATTAAAATGAATTTGTTTGAAAAAAAAACAATCAAAATCAAAAAAGATGTGAAATGTAATTAATCAGTTTCAATTTTTTTATTTTTTTCATAATGATCAGAATCACCATTATGAAAACTTCTCAAATATTATACGTATATTAATTGACTTACTGTAAAACAAAATATAATGTACTGATACTCTGCAATAATGTATGATATTGAGGGAGATGTACACGATTCTATTGGTGAGAAGATACTGGCTAAAATAGCAATGAAAGGAACAAAGCAAATGAATCCATCCAACCAACCATTTCCTAAGTCTGCCTATGTTTAGTTTAGTCATGAGGAACCAGAGCCTATCCCAACAATACCAGGTGCAAGGGATGAAGCCACACTAGAGAGGCTGACAGTCTATCAGAGAAGATAGTTACTCATACATGGCCAATTCAAATCAATCTGCACACAAAGAGAAAAATCTACAGACACAAGGAGAAAAAGTATTATGAAGATCATAACTATGAGGCAACTAAACTAAGTGTTGCACAAAGATGTTGTCCTGCAGAAAATAAAATGATAAAAATGATATAGTCCCGCATGATCTGAACTAGAAGAACCAAGCACTAGGGTTCCAAAGCATGTAGTCCCAAACACTTCCAATAATGCCCACTAGAGGGGGACATCACTGTTAAACCCAGGCTATTTATAAGAGCAAGCATTGAATCTTTATAAAATAAAAGATTTATTCACAAAAAGGAAATCAATCACACCGACACTCTGTGAATTAGAAAGGCAAAATGGAATTGTCAGTAACAAAGCCAATCCAAGTCGAATAAAATCTTAATACAGAATTTCAAACGAATGGTAAGAAAGTCATAAAATCAGAGATCCAATGATTCACAAAATTCACATTAATCTCAATTATAATTACCAAGTCCCTAGTATATTCACAATGATCTGCCAGGAATTGTAGAAGACCCTACAGATTTATAGGGCAGAGGGCAGGTCCTGCTGATTACCGAAAATGCACAAAGCCAATATTAAAATAATCAAAAATAACCAAAAGAGACATCAAACATGAATTTCAACCGCAGCCGGGGGTGGGGGGGGGAACACTGGCTGAGACATAACACCACACAAGAATGCCAAAATAGTATGAAGTACTTAAAATAGTTGATGAATGATCATGAAGGATGAGTGTATTTGTTATTCAATTTGAAATCCTGAAATTGCAGGACTTGGAGACACCATGGTAGCTCATAGGATAGCATCCTCCTCCTCACAGCATTTATACTGGGGTTACGATTCCCTACATCTGATGTTTTCATGTTCTCCCCAAATTTGTATAGCTACCTTCAAAAACTCTCTGTTTTCTTTTTAATAGTCTAAATTGAGCATGAAAATTGTCGCACAGGGGAAAGGTTTAGTTGGTACCAATGAACAGGTACAACAAAGCAAAATTGGCACTAAGTATTAAAAATTTGTTCTGTGTCAGATAATGCATTCTGATGTTTTGTACTCGGTAGTGGCACAGTGTCACACTTGTCAGAAGACCATTGTGCTAACCTAATGTTGTTCCTATTATTGCTAAAATGAGGATAGCTGAGTAGCGTGGACACCCCTGTCAATACATTCTGACTTTTGGTTTATACTTGACTGAAGTGTCTGCAAACTTGTAACAGGGTTTGACCAGGCATCAGAGCAGTTATGATTCTAACATTCATTTCCTTAAAGAAAATAAGCAAAGGTTGTACCACTGTAAATGTGAAACGGGATTGGGGGCATCTCAATAGTACATCCTTCCTCATATAGCTGAAGCAGAAGTCCAGCTATGAATGTGCATAAAGATTTGCCATCTGTTCACCTTATTGAAAAAAGCATATCTGTATAAACAGTTGATCCTATTCTTTTAATACATTTATTCAGGGCACTTCCCTGCTCATCTATTAATTATTGCCAAGAAAAATAAATTTTTACCAAAATGATTTAACAGTGTTCACAGATAACACAGATAACTAATTACATTGTACATGCTGTACTTCTCTAGTTGACTCTAGATAAAACACAAATTACTCTGTGACAGAAATAATTCATGGTTTATATAGTAACAATTTGCTTATTCTTAAAACAGGACCATCTCCTGGTGACAAACACTCATTTGCAAGGCAAAGAAGACGTAACTTGAGAAATGCCAGATAAACAGCAAGTTTCCTGTATGAGGTGGATTTGCTGATGTTACAATACAATACAATACAATGCATTTATTTTTGTATAGCCCAAAATCACACAAGAAGTGCCACAATGGGCTTTAACGGGCCCTGCCTTTTGACAGATCCCCAGCATTGACTCTCTAAGAAGACAAGGAAAGACTCCTAAAAAATACCCTACTAGGGAAAAAAATGGAAGAAACCTTGGGAAAGGTAGCCCAAAGAGAGACCCTTTTCCAGGTAGGTTGGGTGTGCAGTTGGTGTCAAAAAGAAGGGGGTCAAAACAATACAATACAGAGAACAAAACACAAGTAATCCGCAATACAGTATAATGGTAAAATAATATTACAAGTACAGAGAAGAATTTAACAATAGATGATATCATATAATATGATTTGGATTTGGATTTGTTTAGACTCCTGGAGACCTCAGGCATCAAGCTGCCTATTGGCCATTCCACAGCTGAGATAGCGGTGGGCCAGCCAATCCGATGAAAGGACCCCTCTACCCTATGATTCCTGCGATCCTCCATCAAAGATGACTTTACCTTAGGCAGGCAAAACAACTTGGCAGGTGGGCTGTGGCACCAAGTGCCACATTTGAGTACCAAGAAGAGAAACAGAATAGGTGAGGGTTAGTAACAAACTATAACTATCATATTACTTATGTTTTAGTGCTAATGACTAACAACAGAGATGCAGTCTGTACAGTTAATCAGCAGCTCTAGTCAGGATATGCTAAACTGAAGTAGTGAGTCTTCAGCCGGGATTTGAAAGCTGAGACTGAAGGGGCATCTCTTATAGTAGTAGGCAGATCATTCCTCAATTTAGGGGCCCTGTAACTAAAAGCTCGACCTCCCACTGTTATTTTATTAATCCTTGGAATCATAAGCAGACCGGCATCTTGAGATCTTAATGTGCACTCTGGTTTGTAAGTCATGATAAGTTCAGACAAGTAAGCCGGACCTTGGCCATTTAAGACTTTATATGTTAAAAGGAGGATTTTGAAATCTGCCCTACACTTAACCGGGAGCCAGTGTAAGAATTTAAGAACTGGATTTATGTGTTCATATTTTCTTGTTCTTGTAATAATTCTGTACGGCACTTCTGGGATTGCTGCTCAAACTGGCGTACTTTGCTACATTTACTTTTTCGGCTAACACTTTTATCCAAGGTGGCTTACAACATTTATGATACAATTGGTTAGAGCTTTGTGGTTTTCCAACTGGAGTGCAGGCAAGTGAAGTGACTTGCTTAGAGTCACACAGTGTCAGTAGCGGGATTTGAACTCACAACCTGAGGGTTTGAAGGCCAAAACCTTAACCACTACATCACACTGAGTTGTTTAAAGCCTTTAACATGTAGACTCTACGCAAACAGATATTTTAAAGTCTATATCATTTGGATTTTTTTTGAATGTCGATTTTTTTCACACGTTTTATCATTTAAAAAATGCAAATGTATTTCTTTGTCCTTCTGTCTGTCAGTGGCATATATGGGTTGAGAACAGAATGAGGTACAGCATCCTCATTTCAAGGAAACTTACTTTGTTTCATTTATTTAAAAAAAAACTAATATTTGTGCATCCATTGGTAACAGGTGGCTTTACATTAAAATAAAAACATTTTTCACTTTTTTAGCTAAGGGGAGCAGAGTGATTAACACTGATACCTCAAGCATCTGATATCCTGGTTAGATTAAAAATATTATGCTACTTTTTATTTTCCTGTGTGGGTTGGCATATTTACTGGAAAGACTCCTAATATTAAAACTACATGTCAAAGCCAAGTGATCAGAAAAGCAACGTCACTTATCACTGACAAATTTCTGCTGTCTGTGTTAAAGTGTCACAATGGAACACAGCACTGCAGATTAATGTCACAGAGATGTTGGCTAAAGGTCTGCCTGTAACATCTAATGTTTAATGTGAATTAGCATGATTGTTGATCTTTAGTCTTTTGTTGCCATCTGATGTACAGTATGTGTCACACCTCACTGCTGTCCTTTTGAATTGTCCAGACCTACACAGAGTGCACAATAAAAGCTTGCATTCAGGGTCAACTGGGAGACAGACAACTCGGCGAAAAGACAACTGGGCAACAGACAACTCGGCGAAAAGACAACTCTGTAAAAGACAATTTGGTGAAAAGACAACTGGCAAAAAGACAACTCTGCGACATCCTTTACCAGTTAGGTTGAAAGAGATTTTTTAATAATATTTAAATGACAATGTGGGGAGCCGGAAAATCCACAGAATCACCTGCTTTATGAGAGTCCTAATATGTTGAGAGTAAAGATATTCCTTAAGGCGTACTCGCAGGTCACCTTTTGTATTCTAAATAACTTTATCATACGATTACAATCAATACAATTTATATAAAGGATTAGCAATTTTGGTTGCAGAAGATAATGTAAGATAGAGTTTGTTCCATCTGCAGAATAAAGTTCATTCGTCAATCATATAAATTTATTTTCAACATTTTAAATCACATTGTCATTTAAATATAATTAAAAAATCTAACTGGTAAAGGATGTCGTCAAATTGTATTTCACCAAGTTGTTTCTTCTCCAACTTGTCTTTTTGCTGAGTTGTCTTTCACCAAGTTGTCTTTTCGCCGAGTTGACTGTCGCCCAGGTGCCACCGAACCAAAAGCTTGATATTCAATTCACTCCTAGCCAAGCCACTTTCACACACACCAATGATTATATCGTTCTTGTCTGCAGCATAACATACTCTAGCCATGATCTATAAAGAAAATAAAATGTATTTAATATCCATTAATATGCCCTACTTTAATTAAGGATGTGTTTCTCACATCGACAAAGACTAAATCCTTCACCATAATCTATGCCATGGCTGGACAATCTTTAAAATTTGCGATGAACATTGCATTAATTTGGAAAATCTGACATTTCCTTCAATGTCTTGCATTTTTGCAAATTTCTCTGTTAAAGTAACTAAACAATAAGCTAATATATTATTTTATTAGTAGCCAAGAAATCAGAACATTATACACACTTTAATCAACTGGATTTTTTTAATTACACTGAGAAATATTACACCGTTGGGTAGCATGTAGGAATGATTTAAAGCTCTGCAGGAATAGTGTAGTAAAGTATTGGACCTTAGATTCTATTGTACAGGATACATTTGTCCAAAGAATGAAATAATATATTGCTATGAATGAAAAAGATATGTTTTCTGAGCAGCAGAGGTGAAACAAAGCACAAAATAATAAGGTAGTCAGTGGCAGCAAGAATCATAATGGACTTATAACCTTTCACTTATTATTAAATGTTTTGCTCAGGCCTTTTGTTTCTTGCTAATCTCCTTTTTTAGGACAGATTATTGGATTTCAACTTTTGATAATTTAGAGAGAAGTTGGGAACGTACAGTGATATAGCACATTGTCACACCCACCACACGATGAACCACCTCAGGATCCCAAATTAGGACCCGAGTGCAGCCGTTCAACGGGTGTCATCTCAGCACCACACTAGTTCAAATGGAATGGAACAGTTAAAGGCTTTTACAGTGGCTGGAGTGCCAGTCCTACCACCAAGCCTCGGGTTCTCCAGGCAAGTTCTACAATCTTCTTTCTACAATGCTACAATGATCTGATTTCTTGTTTGGTGAACTCCTCAAATACAAAGGAAAGTAACCCCAGTATAGAAATACTTAAAAAAAACTAAATGGGGCACAATTTAAAAATACTTAAGATATTAAAAAACAAAATGTCTACACATATTTCAGTCAACAGTGACTACAGTATTTCAGACATATTATTCTTGAAATCATATTGTTGGTAACAGTATGAGGTGTATATGAAAATGATCCTAAGAACTGTTGGCTAACAATTAATAGTACAGAGAATTATTTTTGGGTGGTATGTCATGAAAGTTTCTAGGTGGATGGAAGAAAAATTTCCACTCAGTTACAAGGGAAAACACTATTGGGGTGTTCTTTACTTACCTGAAATAGCTTCTACAAGGGCCAGAAGGGCAGTTGCCTTTAATGCAGATATTCAGCCTTTTGAGTTGAGAGCAGTTAGAGTCCACTAGCATGTTCTCAGAAGAGGCTATTATAATTTCAATTAAAACTTACCCTCAAGTTTTTGAAACAAGCAAAATTATAAGAAGTCTATATTTCAGTTATAAAATAATAATAAAAACTAGGGGGCTTTGCCCCCTACTCGCTTCGCTTGCCAACCCCCGTGCCTGCGCTACGCGCCAGCCTCTTTGCAGTTCTGTCGCTCACGTATAAGGATGCGGTTGTACAATTTAAACAGATTTTTATTTTCATGGGAATTGTTACATATGCATAATAGAGTTATTTTACATTACAGCGAGTAATTAACCATATTAAAAGAAAGTAAAACATAATAATTTGAAAGTAAATCATGTTTCATTAGCGTTATTCATTGATAATACGATTTTGTTCTGTTTGGCTTTGAAATTAACACGCAAATACTTTTTAAATTTACACTTTTACTGTAAAACATCAGTAAAAACAATTTTTTTAATTAAATTTTTGTCAATATCGCATTGAATTTTGATTCTGCGTTTGGACTTTCATCCAGAGGCGTGACCACGGGGGGGCTGGGGTGGGCACTGCCCCCCCCAGGGACAAGCCGTGCACCCCCCCTGCGAAATGCTCTGTCTGTCCAATGAAAACTCCGGAGAAGAATAACATTTGATTTTCAAAGCTGAGTTGCTTTACAATCGGCCCGTTTGAATTTGCGGCGTATCCGTCAGTGCCTCCTCCACTAGACAGACACCGTGCTGCTCACAGTTCACTTCACCGCACATTTTGCAGCACGTTTTGAACCTGTTGACCGCATTCTTTAATTAAAACAGTGTATATGTTCCATTCTTCTTTTATTTTCTGGTTGGTAACACCAAAAGCTATGCATAGGTGGCTTATTAAAAAGCAGACATCTTCAACCTCTGTCCCTCCGCAAGCTGCTGGCTCCATGGTTGAGCCCAGCACCGCTGCTACCAACACGGAGCACAGCACACCCACTTCGGGAACTGAAACTCCAAAAGATGTAGATAAGCCTACACAATCCTCCAGCTCTGCGCCTGTGTCAGGTACTCTAAACCTCTGCCTTCAACAAAATATACAGTCCGGTCTGCCTGACTTAAATATGGATAACCCATCCCAGCCCGTTTCAATTAATTATCCCAAGCGTGCATTTGGAAAGACACTCAGATGTTTTAGTGCAAGCTGGTATCAGTCTCGACCATGGCTTGAATATTCTGTTGTCCGTGATGGCAGCTTTTGCTTTGCCTGCCGCAAATTTAGTGTTTCCAATTCAGACCGCGAGGACATATTCACCAAACACGGTTACACTAATTGGAAAAAAGCTCTAGAAAAAGATGGTGGCGGCTTCCACAAACATGCGTCTAGTATTCCGCACATCAGAGCCATGTCTGCATCACAGCACTCATCATTGGTGTGTCTTCAGCTGCATGCGAAAGCTCTTTCTCTACTTTGAACCGCATTCTCACTCCATTCCGCAGAACAATGCTGCATTCAAAGAAGAGAAATTTAGTCATTCTGGCACATGAGAAAAACATCACAGAAAATCTAGACATGAATGAATCTATTTCAGAATTTGCCAAGAGTAACCGCAGACTGGTCCTGTAGATAATATCCACGTTAAACACTGGAAACTGATGTCCTATAGCCTCCCATGACTACAATAAACCACGTTTCTTTTCTTGCTCTCATATGTTGTATACATTTGACTTTATTGATATTTACCTTGTAGATGCAGTTCTATATTTGTTCACAAAAAATAATAATACAAGTTCCATTGCCTCTGTTAATTTTATTGAACAATAGGTTATGATTTATGCCACAATTTTTGCTTTTATATGTTATATAAAACTATGTTGCTATTATTATTTGACCCCCTAACAAAAATGGGGATGGATGGATGGATATTTTTTGCCCCCCCAGACAAGCCAAATGCCCACCCACACATGATGTTCTGGTCACACCTCTGCTTTCATCGTGACAACACAACGTATAACTGCCCTTGATTGAATTTTGTTTCTTTCTCTCTGTTAAATAAAACAACTTTTTCGAATGTTTGGCTCTGAGATTTGTTAATTGTCTTTGCAAAAGCTATTCTAATGGGAAACTGTTAACATTTTAATACGAATGGCATATCAAGATCTCCTTTGTTGTGTAATTTTACATTACCTTTCTTGGATACATCCATCTTTCTACAGTAATTTGTGTGGTGGAAGACCAGACAGTGTTAACAGTTGTAGTTATTCTTTGGGATATTGCAAGTTGATGCTTTCATCTTCCGCATGATCACCACCAACTGTTTCAGCATAGTCTATTGATACACATTTAACCAATTTGCCGTGTAACCGATCAACATTTTTGGCGTTAATTCATTTGACTTCATTGTTTCTCGCTGGTTGCCCATGAACTCATTTTTTCTGTTGATAACCCTTCGTGATGAAATTCTTCAATAGGATTTGGACGTCTTCTTTAATTGGAAACTTAAAGTGAGGAAAACGTTAAAATTTATAAATGAGAGAGCTGAGAGAGCAATAAAATGTGTCTGTCAAAAGCATTCACACGAATGAGAGGTGAGATTGCCATGTGCGTGGTTGCAAATGATTGAGAGGAGGGTGTGACTTTCTAAAAATCTCGTGGCCATGGTTTCAACTCGCAGGACTTGAAAAATTCTTCCAAAAAGTCTTGTCTTGTTGCAGGATAATTTTATTATAATTGAGAGATATAGTGCTGTTGATTAATCAGGTGTATCAGAGGTACTATGTAACTAAGTACTTTGTATATGCAATAAGAGCAGGCATCATGACAGGCAGTGTGGTGTAGTGGTTAACACGTTGGACCTAAGCCTTCTAACCATGAGGTTGTGGGTCAGAATCCTGTTACTGTCATTGTGCAACCATGAGCAAGTCATTTCACTTGTCTCTTTTAATTGGATAAATCAAAGAAATGTAACTAATTAACCAATCTCAAATGTCCTAAGTTGGCTGGGATAAATGTGTCAGTTAGATAATAAGTAGCAATATTATTATTAGGCCACTTGAGATTCTTACTCTTGAACATGGTATAAACATTTGCCCATGAGTAAAACATTCCTGCATTAGATCAATTTCTACTTTTTCTAGTGACTTGGGTTTTGATGATGGTGTTTGCAAAACACACTTTTACAGGAAAGGTTATTCTTTTAAACTGAAAAGATAATTAGTAGGAACAATTTGAGTATATATTATTATCATTATTAGATGTTTACATCATTCTTTTTGTGTTTCTTGTCAGTTATATGTGATTCCCTTTAAAAGTCCACAGATGCAAATGGATATGTAAAGAATTTTGGGCTGGGGCATCCCCATTCAAAGTTAGCTGATGTGTATATAAATTTAAACAATTTTGGAGGATGGGGTGGGGTTGCCCCTTTTCAAAGTCTTTAGATGTAAATGTGTATTACAGTGGAGTAGCCTGAGTGGGAACCGTTAAGTTTAAACTAATGGTGTTGGTCACTTCTCTAGGATTAGCAGGTAATAGAGATTTAGCCTCCTCTGTGATTGTCGTGTGTGGTCTTGCATATATATAAAATCATAGGAATGGGGGGATATGGGTTTTTACGCACATTCATTGATTAGGGGCTAATTTGTACATGGTGGACAAAAAGATCAGGAGCTTACTGGTACTGATCATGCATGTAATCAAGAAAAATATCAGGGGCTGATTGCAACAGATGAGGGCCTTATGTCTCTGAAGCCTCTACCCCTCTTCCGATGCCACTGCATTGGTCCAGGCAATTTCTTGGACTGGAGGACACCACGTCCGCTTCTACTTTCACGCTGGAGCTTGATAACCATTAAGCTTTGTATCTTCCTTGAGCTTCATCAAACTTTCTCTTTCCATTTCAGACCTCATTGTAGATGCCAAACATGATCAAATCTCTTTTTTTCTGTCAAGGGCACAGCGCCTTCTTCAGTTGTCCATCCAACAGACTGGCTAGTGATGCTGTTTGGCCCATCAATCGCTTCTGCTCCATCCTTTGATTGCATAAAACACACTCTTAGTGAATTGCAGAGCATGTATGCTGGCATAATATTAATAAATATCAACAAATAAAAAAAAATATTTGAAAAATTAAAACACAGAGGTCAGATAATTTTCTTTTTTCTACAACATTACAAAATTTCAATCAAATCAGTCAAAGCATTTTTGAGATTTTAGGGTATTTAATTTCTCTATTGTGGGGATGTTACACCTTAATATTGATATGTCCTTTCTTACTGAATGTCTACTGAATGGCTTTTTAACTAAATGGGAAATCATGTTTTTGTTGATGAGTCAGTGAGTGATTCAGACAGCCAGTCAACTTTGCATTAGAAAGGTAGATAGATAGATACCAGTTACTGTATAATACTATACAGTGATCCCTCGCTATATCATGCTTCGACTTTCGTGGCTTCACTCAATCGTGATTTTTTTTCATACACGTTTACATCACTACGCATGCGCTTTCTGAGAACTTTTATCTAAGACCCACGATGGCTCCTAAACGTGCTGCTTTTTCTAAGCCTTCTGACAATAAAACTAAGCGCCGGAGGAAGATGCTTACTATCCAGGAGAAGGTATGATCAAAGATATGATCAAAGAGGGCAGTACCTTACAAAAACCTCCTCACGCATATGAAAAGACAGCTCCAGCAACTGCCTATCAAGATGTTCTTCAGCTGCGCACCCAGACACCCACTGCCTACTCCTAGTACTCCTTCAGTGGAAGAAGACAATGACGCACCTGCTGAAGATACTGCACCACCTGAAGACTCTCCTACTGAGGTCGTGCCTTCATAGGTTAGTGGTTGTGTGTAAGAACTGTGTGTGTGTGAAATTAAATGTACAGTACAATAATCTCTACTATATAAAAGCAGTCCTTCCGTCCCGTGAATGCAAAGCGTAGCGGTATTCCGCTTATCACAGACTTACTACTTGTGGCTTGCGGTACGAAGCGACGCGATGTGAGCAGAGTTCTGGTGCTCCCATCATTCCCTTGCTTTTGTGCGCGATGAGCTGGAAAAATAGACAAAATTATGTCTCTGGAAATAATTAATGTTGATGGAGTACAAATGCCTCACTGCGTAGTAAATATCAGGGGAGATGGTGCTTGCTTATTCTCATCTATAGCTTATTTAGTGCATGAAACTCTGTCTTTAGCGGTACAGATTCGTGCTGACATTGTACGACTTTGGACAGGCATTCGAGGGGATAAAAAAAAACTTGTTTTAGGAGATGTTATGAATGGGCACTTTGATGTTCTCATTCCCTACACTTACATGCCTGATGTACACATGGAGTGCACACAAATTGAGGATAAAAGTCGGTCACCTTAAAAGGCGGGTGAGCCTAGTAATAATATGATATTTGTAACATTTAATATGTCTTATTTTCTCTTATTTTGTCTAATATATTGGGTAATGCGAGTGTAATGGTGACAAAAGGGTGTTATTTTTATTATTTCATGTCTAGAGGGCTCTAATAATGTTAAAAAACGTATTTAGAAGGTCGTAAACAGGTTTTCTATACTCTAACTGCAAAAATATTCGATTTATAAATAAAGAATCCTACTTCGTGAAAATTCATTTATCACGGTAGAGTCTGGAACGGATTAACCGTGATAAACGAGGGTTCACTGTATATATATATATATATATATATATATATATATATATATATATATATATATATTGCGATGGAGGGCCAGCTAGGTGGCAGCTCCCCTGGACAGCAACGGTTCCCTGGATTCCCTCAGGGCATCCTGGGAAATGGAGTCCATTTCCTCAGCCCTGCTGAGTGCTGTGGGTGCCGCCAGGGGGAGCTCACAAAGAACCTGGTGACTCCTACTCTTACTACAACCCGGAAGTACTTCGGAGTCATGAGAACAAAAGCCTGCAGTACTTCCGGGCTACTTCAGGACTGAGGATGCGGTATTTGACCCGGATAAAGAGAAGGAACACTTCTGGGTCATGGACTATTTAAAGGACTGGTGCAGACCCAGCAAGCTGAGCTGGAGTTGGGAGGTTGGGTGACGAAGCTGCTGGGAGTGGAGGATTAATGTTATTGTATTAGTATTAATCAGTGTTATTGGAGAATTGTGGAGTGTGTGGTGCTTTGTGCACTTTATAGTGCTTTTATATGTGTGTCATGGACGACTGTCTGTTGGGTTTCCCAGGACAACAGCGACCCCTAGTGTCCACTATAGATATATATATATACTATATATATATATATATATATATATATATATATATATATAATAATAAAAGGCAAAGCCCTCACTGACTGACTCACTCACTGACTGACTGACTGACTGACTGACTCATCACTAATTCTCCAACTTCCCGTGTAGGTGGAAGGCTGAAATTTGGCAGGCTCATTCCTTACAGCTTACTTACAAAAGTTAGGCAGGTTTCATTTCAAAATTCAAAGCGTAATGGTCATAACTGGAACATATTTTTTGTCCATACACTTTAATGGAGGAGGCGGAGTCACGTATCGTGTCATCACGCCTCCTACGTAATCACGTGAACTAAAAACAAGGAAGACATTTACAGCACGAGTCACACGCGGGAACGAAGGTAAATGACGTTAATTTTTGACTGTCTTTTAATACTGTGTGAGCATACATTTTAACACATGTGCAATTAAACGTGTGCATTTACGGGGTGATTTCTGAGGCTTAAAAGCTCACCTTTTATCAAACGCGGGAAGAAAGGTAACTGACGTTGTTCACTGTCTTTTAATACTGTGTAACCATACATATTAACACATGTCCAATTAAACGTGTGCATTTACGGGGTGATTTCTCAGGCTTAAAAGCTCACCTTTTACTAAAAAGGTAAATGCAAAACTATTTTCAATCAGTTTATTGAAACGCTCCCGTTAAGGATTGCAATAACATATTCGCGAGATAAAAGAACGAAGTAGGGGGAAATGGAGGAACAGCCGCAAACAGCGAAGAGCAAAAAATTTATTAAACAATTGAGAACGGAGCGAGTTAAGCATACAAGCATGTTCATAAGGGAAACAAAGCACGGTGTAAAACGTAAGTTTAAATTAAGTTTATAGAAACGCTCCCGCTGCGGATTGCAATAACATATTCGCGAGATAAAAGTTTAATGAGAAGACACGAGGTATAAACGAAGCACACGCCGTGGCGCAACGTTAGGGGCAACAGTTTCAACCATTCTATGATCTGCTTCTCGCAACTGAAAGACGGCACATGGCGGATGTTAGCCGACTTGCTGACCGCAACGTTAGGGGCTTCAACTATGGTGCTGACGCAACATCTCAGTGCCAACACTTTGCAGACTGTACTTAAAAGACACGCCCTCCTCACTGGACAGTTAAAAACACCAATCAAACTAACGATGACATCAAGTATTACCCAATCAAAAGTAGGAAAGGAGGCATCTTCATAAAATGCGTGTGCGATGATTTGCATGAGACGCTGCTTTAAAAAAAAAATGATACAAAAAATACGGGATAAATCCCGTCCAGTATTGATTCAAAACGGGACGCGCAATTTCATTCTCAAACGCGGCACGATTCCGTATTTTAAAGGACGGGTGGCAACCCTACAGTGCCAGGTAACCACCCATACAATCAGATTGTGATTCAGACTAGGAATGCAATGAAAGTAATTACCCCGATCTACATACAAGGCGAAAGTCTTGCAACATTCAAAGATCATGGTTTGGGATAATTAGTACTTATTAAGTACAACATTGAACATAAAAGAGCTTATGAAGCCTTGAACCGAAAAAAGCAAGATCTCAGAGATCGTAAAAAAAAAAAAGGAGGTAATGTCGTTTTACTCGCTGTAGATTTTAGTCAAACATTAACAGTTATTCCACGAGGGAGACCAGCAGATGAACTCAATGCGTGTTTAAAATCCATGCTTCTCCCACGCTCGGTTATATGTCGCGTGTTCTCAGGTAGGTACACCAAAAAATGTATACATTTAAGCATGTAATGGGCAAAGAAAAAATGAGGTATACCCGAAGGCGCTGCAGTAGTACTCAATGTAACTTTACTTCTTAAATGTTAATGTTTTACTGTTTAATAATTTATACGCTTCTTATATATTGTTCAAATTCTTTTATCAAAATACCAGTGACAGCGCAATGCACGATAACATGGAGTGAATACACCATACGCATCCGCCCACGGCCGCCCTGGTGTGCGCAGATAGGAGTTGATTCTAAAATAAAATAAACATAAAAAGAGTAATACATTCATCACCCATAAAGCGGATAGCAGACGTGACGTATTATATGTGTACCACATTTCAAGTCAATACGTGAAACGGTTTGCAAGCTACATGTGATTTAAAATCCTGGACAGACCAACGAAAAGCCACGGTAGCAAATTATAGAAGAAGATTTTACTGTTTAATAATTTATATTTATATGAAATGTGCTTCTTATATATTACTTCATATTCTCATATGATAATGATGTTAATGTTGTTTATATTGATTTCTATGTTATTGTAAGTGCATCTATGTGTGTATATGTATGTATGTATGTATGTGTATATATATATATATATATATATAAAAAATATATATATAAAAAATATATGTGTATATGTATATATAATATTTCTGTATATGTGTGTATATGTGTGTGTATATGTGTATATGTATATATATATGACAGCAACACTCATAACAATGACAACACAATTAAATTGACAATCATGTTACGTTATTTTTAAAATGTTTCCTTTACTTTTTCATAACCTCTTTAACACACTACTTCTCCGCTGCGAAGCGCGGGTATTTTGCTAATATATATATATATATATATATATATATATATATATATATATATATATATATAAATATATATATATATATATATATATATATATATGTATATATATATATATATATATATATATATATATATATATATATATTTATTTATTTATTTATTTATATATAGGGGGCGGCACGGTGGCGCAGTGAGTAGCGCTGCTGCCTCGCAGTTGGGAGACCTGGGGACCTGGGTTCGCTTCCCGGGTCCTCCCTGCGTGGAGTTTGCATGTTCTCCCCGTGTCTGCGTGGGTTTCCTCCGGGCGCTCCGGTTTCCTCCCACAGTCCAAAGACATGCTGGTTAGGTGGATTGGCGATTCTAAATTGGCCCTAGTGTGTGCTTGGTGTGTGGGTGTGTTTGTGTGTGTCCTGCGGTGGGTTGGCACCCTGCCCGGGATTGGTTCCTGCCTTGTGCCCTGTGTTGGCTGGGATTGGCTCCAGCAGACCCCCGTGACCCTGTGTTCGGATTCAGTGGGTTGGAAAATGGATGGATGGATGGATATATATATATAGTCACAAACTCGACACAGAGTCATAGAAAGGTTTGGGGCAGCCATCCGTGTAATTGATTTCCTGGCTGCAATAGTCATTTTTAAATGAATACTGCACTGTTGTGCACATAACCTAGTCCAAGACAGAACTGAGGGAATAGGGAAAAGGTGCAGGCTTTTAAAGGGGAACACAGGAAGTGAGATTATAGGGATCGGGCTCATGGTCTTCAGCCATTGGTTCGAGCCCAGACATGACATCACAGGGGCCGGAGCTGGCAAGGTCTCCTTCCATAGGCTCGGTCCCGGAAGTGACGTCAAGAGAGCCAGGTGGAATCTCCCGTGAATGGTCTACAGGAAAGGGAGAAAAAGAGTCAGTGCACTCAGCCCCATCCCGGCATGCCTCGGAACTGCCCTTAATCAAGCCGTTTAGCTACCTCCCATGCGCATGTGTGTGACAATATATTTATAATGTTTACATTCAAAAGTATTGCCCACCCAATGTAACTTATCCACTTTGTGTATATGTGGATATTGCAGAATTAATAAATAAATCCATGGAGGCTATTGCCTGTCCATTAGTGCAGATGAGAAGGGAAGACTAGCTATGAGCTGGATAGATAGATAGATAGATAGATAGATAGATAGATAGATAGATAGATAGATAGATAGATAGATAGATAGATAGATAGATAGATAGATAGATAGATAGATAGATAGATAGATAGATAGATAGATAGATAGATAGTGAACAGAAGCCTATTTCTGTGTTACCCTATGTTAGAATAATGATTACCAAAAATAAATTTATTATAAAAAATATTTATTGTATAAAAGAAAATAATACAAGGGAGGACTGAGTAAGAGGATAACTGAAAACAACAATCAAGTACACAGAAAATAAAACTTGTCTGATTCATTGGGCCTGGTTACACATACATGTATGTATGTCTATAAAATAGAGTGACCCAAGTTTCAAATAATTCATTCATTAAATTCCTTCTTCTTCTCAGACTTTAATGTTTATAAATGTTTTAATCCATCTGTATTTTTATGTACTGAAACCATCTTACTCCATTAAAAGGATGGGGATAGTCAAAGTCCATTGTCAAGTAGCAGCATCAAGTAGAAGGCATACAACAGTCACCACAGTGCACAATCATAAACACATGTACACTCAGTCATATAGCACCATTTACAATATCAATACTGAATAGTGATGTAAAACTGGAGTAGAAAATGAAAGAAATAAATAGTTATGTAAAGAACACACAATCTCCACACAGACATTAAAGAGGCTGCGAGTCTAACCGAGATGGTGCTATCCACCATATATAACCCAAATAACAAAGATATCACAATTTCTACCCACCTAAAAGACCATATCTCCAAAATACAAGTGGGAATTAAATATTGAAGAGTGTAACAAAACAACACCACTTATATGCATATATTTCTTCTGCTTGGTGTCCTGTCTAAATCTGGAATAAGATTGATTGCTTTCATTTTCAACTCCCATGCTTGTTTTAAGCTGATAAGCAGTTGTTTTCTGTTATTATTTGGTGGTCTGAATGAACATTAGCAGGAGGGCAAGACTAAAATTACCTGCATTACCACAATATTCTGGAGGTGTGGCCTTGCTATTTCACAGATTCAACAGTATCCTTCCTGGCCGCCATACTGTAAGCTAAAGGGAATAAGCCTTAGATAACCCTGTCCCTTCTTAATTGTTCACTCCCTCATTTTGTTCAGGCCAGCTAGAAGATATCAGTTTCTTCCCCTAAAATCTCTTTGTACTGCTTTTGTGGGTTCGTTTCTTAGTTCTTATTGGAAAATGCTCTTTGAATTATGTCCATGTACCTGGAAGTGTTCACTATACATTTTAAAGCATTTCAAATGAATGTGGAAATACTAGCATCTTACAATTAAGGAGACCAACAGAAGAGGTTTGATTTTTGATAGAGTATGCAGTCATAATAAGATTTAAATTAGATAAAAAAGTGTCCTATACAAAGCATAGGAGTCTCCAAGGCAACATAATATAAATAGGCCATTAGTATTTTCTGTTTATAAAGATTGAATCTACATGTTTATTTAGTACAAGATCTACAATTACTTATAAAACAGTATTTCTGTAAATATTCCTCATATTTTCCTACTTCTTGTGCTTCTGCACAATACTGTATGCAACTCAAGGCAAGAACTACTCTCTAAGGCCCAAGGACAAATTTCCTTTTTCAAGTTGTCCTGTATGTTTTTTGTTCAGGGGCTGCTATATTTTATATACCTTTTTTCTCTGCTCTACCCAGCTATGTATTGTTAATCGGCTTACCATCTAAAAAGTCATTTTTAGGCTTGATAATGGAGCAAATAATCAAATACTTGTTTTTAACAGTCTAAAGTATTGAGAAAAGTTAATACATGAAGCTACGGTAGTGAAGTAACTTATTTTATTCTCTGTTTTTCTTCTGATAGGTTTCAGCAGGCACAAAGGCTTATTTACCACCTTCAGCAAACATGTCCACACTGTCTGAGTATCAGAAAAGTCACATCAAGAGAGACTTAGAGATGGGAATTGTGATGACCGTCTTCAGGCAGAAAATCGAAAGGCTTACTGTTCAGGTCATCATGGAAACCAGACAAATTGCTTGGACAAGAACAGCAGACAGATACGAGGGAGTCTGTAAGACACTTGATAATCTTCATTATTTTCTAGGGGTGGGATTAATTTTAAAATGTTGATGCTCTGTGTACCAATGTAGATCTTCATTTACTGCCTCATTCTTTTAACATTTCAATGAATATTAATCCATCCTTCTATGCTTTAAATTTTAAATGCAAGTCCAGCATTCAGAAAATCAAGAAAGAAAAGCCAAAAATATTTTAGAAAGTTAATGTTTTTATAAGCTTTAGAAAAATATGGTGCGTCATCATTTTTGCTTTGCACCCTCCCCCACCATAACCTATCGTCTTGAGGGGATTGGCGAAAGCTTTAGAGTCATTAAAAATTTCGATCTTCGGTTTTCAGCGGATCTCGATGGTTTAGGGTCCCCTGATACCAAAAACATCGATATCTCAATGATGGGTGTGTGCCTGTGTGTCAGTTTCTTGAAGACTGTCTAGAGATGAAATCTAGCTGGACAGAAAAATAGCAAACTCGAAACTTAAGCCTGTTATGAGATGATCATGTGCTGATTAGTTTTTGAGCCAAATCATGCAAGAGAAAGAGGAAATCTAGAAGAACCCTCAAATACTGTAATTCTGCAATTAATTATGAATTCTTCTCGTCATTTGCTAACATAATGACCTATTTTATGATCAGAAAGATCAGCATCAGAGCGGTAAATAATTACTGAAATGTTCCAGAATAATTCGGGTAACTTGGTTCCTGGGGCACAAAGCCTGCTGACAGTCACATCTGTTTTTTAAAAAATTTGTGTTAACCATTACTAATTCATTATATCACTTTATCCTTTGTTAAAGTCTATTGTGTTTATCCCGAAATGGATTTCTTTTTGTCTAAAACACTTTCTATACTTTTCAGACTTCTATTAATCCATAGGGATGGTTGCCAAGTTATGATCCAAGTCTACCTATCAATTGTATTTAATCAACTGGCTTGGTCTAATTTTAGATTTAGACAAGAGTCTCTCTCAGCAGCATGAAACACAAGACAGGAGTTAACCCTGGATTGGTTCATCACAGAACACAATAACACCATGCACATCCACACTATCACTATGTCCTGCACCACTTAGGGATGTGCGAGGAAAACATGAGTGCCGAAAGACACGAGCAAACACGTGCATGGTTGATCACTGCACCACCATGCTGTCTGCTGCAGACAGGTGGAGATCAAAAAAGAGCAGGAGAAAATAACACAAGAAGCAGCAAAATTAAAGTCATTAATGAAGCAGAAAGATAAGTTTTTTTGGTATTAACATTTTAAGTGATTCATAGAAAAGCTGAGGGAGCCCAACAGACAAGATGGACTGGAAAAGAGTTGTGAAGGTTAGTTTATTTGGCAATTCTAAATTTGCTTGGTATATACAGTATGTGATTCGGCTCTGTTCACCTCAGCTACATAGGAACAATTCTTTTCATTGTCTGCTTTAATCAATACAGCTTTCTGAAATGCTACGAACAGCTCTTCTAACTTTTCAAATTAGACTGAAACTGAGAATATATGAAGTACTGTCAGTTTATTTAGACTAAGTAATGTTTGTTCAGATGAATTTTGAGTTAAGGCTGCAAACATATGAAAATGATAGCACAAAGCAGCTTTACAGAGATATAGCGGAAGGAAGGCATAGAGAAATGTGGTATAAGATGCGCAAAATGCAAATATTGCTGAGTAAATTTACACACTGATAAGATGGAAGCATACATCTCACTGTCTGGAAAAAGAATGCACAGGGCTCTTTTGTTTATTCTTTTTGCCTGAACAGGACAGCTTCGTATGTGGTGTTGTTTCTGTGTACAGCTGTGTGAATATAAGTTTGCACTGAGATAATAAAATACTCTTCTACATAATTCATGTTAAAAGTATTAGGCAAAATATTATGCAAAATGAAAGTGTTGCGTTCCATCCAAATCCAACAAATAATAACTACAGAGACACAGGTAACACAACATGCTCTTTACTCAATTTCGAATGTGTGTCAACAACACTTCCTTTTTCCCACAAGGCTAAGCACACCATGTGTCTTTATGTAAATTAGGTTATTAACATTGGTAATTAACAAAGGCAAGATACATAACAGAAAGCACTCAAAAGTGTCATTTCACTAACATAAACACAGAAAAAAGAAACAGACACAGCAGGTTTATCCCATGGCCGTTTAGTTCCTTGAGGACAACTCTTCTTTATTGCTCTTTATTTAGTTTATAATGGGGATGACTCAACACTCTGCATTGTTGCATTTTTGATACATGAATTTTTCTTTATTGCAGACAACAAAAAATAAGTGAATTATTGAGAATTTTTCATTTTACTCGATAGTGTAAACAAGATTGGTCTTAGCTACTGATTCAGCTCATCTTCCACCCACAAAAACATCCTTACGGACTTAGTTAAACAATAACTTCTATTAGCCAGTCATTAAGCAGTGTTTCCACTGTATCTATGAGGATAATAGTATTATAAAATGAAGAGCACTATAATATGTTGATCATCTGTCTATTGATTTTTCCTTTAAAATGAGATTATGGAAAATGAAAATAAGCTCACATTTCCTGGACCTTTTTCTACATAAGGGTATTCCTATATGAGTCAATGGGATGCATTGCCAAGAGGAAAGAGAATGAGCATGAATGAAAAATGAAAAGCTCAATCTCAAGATCACTTCCTCCCTAAGGGTACCCCCTATGGTACTTGAACTCATGTACTTGGGGCAGCTACTCACCTCTCACCTGCCATGCCAACAACAAACCATTAGTTTGTGCACTTGAGAATATCATCTGAAGTGGCCAAGAGAACAACATAACCTGCAAACAACAGAGTGCAACCCCAAAGTAACTTGAGGTATAATGTGAAGTATGTTACGCCACAGAAAGGGCATCTGAATGTGTCAGCCAGAGGAGCAATGTCTTGGTAGTAAGCCACTAGTTCATAAAATAATGTAACATTATAGAATCTGTCCAGCACCTGGGCAAAAGCATTGTCCACCCAAATGAATTGTCCTACCGCCTCTGTTTTGGACTACAGAATTTCTGAACACTTCCACCTACTTAACTTCATACTTTAAAAACAGTTATTTAATTTAATTAAAATGAATTCACACCAAATGCAATTTGTCCCCACAGCATAAGAGTTCATTAATACTTCCCGCATTATGCAGGCAAACAGACCACAAAGCAAAACATGTATGTGGTCATAGACAGAAACACATTCATAATTGTTGCTGTCTCTTTGATTGATGTATCGATATTCTTCTAGTCAGCAGGTGACAGTTTTTGGTCAATGTCACAGTAGAGAAAGTCAGACTCTGCTGATAGATAAACAGTTGTATCTGCTATTACTGATTTTAAGAGGAAGAAAGGAGAAGATGGAGTGTCAGACTTATTAAGCAAACTATTATAGATGGAAAAGTGGATATTCTCATGAGTGAATGAGGGTCCTACATGATGAACAGATGAAATTCAAATATTTTGTGTGTCTGTCTTAAGCTATAGATGACCTGTTGCATCATGTTCAACACCTTATTCATCATTCTGGCACTTCCAGCTTCTCCTCAAAATTCACCACTTTGGATATACATCACCACATAGTTAGAAAAAAATTCCATGGGCAGCACATGGTGAAAACCCTGTATATGCTAGCCATGCGCATGGGTGTGCCTCTGTGTCTGACGTCATTTTCACTGCCCAACATGGACACATCAAGTATAAATCAGCAGTCCACACAAACTGCATTCCGTATTGAAACATTACAAGTGGAATTAAAAATGGCTGCCTTTGTAATTTTGAAATAATCTTTTGCAATATAATGTAAACGTGCTTTACTGGCAATGTATATGATTTTCATTTTGAGCTTATATTGTTTATTTAGCAACTGAACTAAGCTTCCTAATGACAGACATTATAGGTAGTCTACGTGTATGCCTCATCCATCTCACATTAACATTTTTAAATACATTGTCCTGAGAGTCTGTGAATCTGGTAAGGGAGCTGTAATGTTGGAGGGAGTCAAAAATAGAAGTATATTACTATTTGTCTGAGCAGAGATTATTAATAGGGTAAAAATGTTTAATTAACAAAAATCTGACTGAATTTATAATATGAAATTTTAACAGTAAGTATTAATTGTTCCTTCACTGTTTGTTGGAACTGAAACTGAAAGTAAAGTTTTAATTGGATAATTGCTCCATCCAGATATTTTACTGGCACCAGATCTGGGCCAAAAGCCTATGCAACATCTGGAAAAGGGCAAGAAACAATTTCCAGTCCATTTCATGGTCCACTGACACTGGGACAATTTGCAGTCTCCAATTAACACAACACATACATCTTCATATGCGCGATGAATCCTGTAAATGCCAAAAGTGACATTACTCTATTGGGCAAGTCCCTTAACCTGCAATTGCTTTGTCCTGAGTATGATGTTAATATGCATCCAGCATTGCAAGCAGGTCCTCCAATTTACAGGGAAAACTTTGTGGTTGGTGGCAGGATTGGCACACCAGCCACCATCCAATGTGGTGCTGAGATGTCAACTTCTGCACTTGGGTCCCAATTCAGGTGGTTCATCCTGTGGTGGGTACGGCAATACGCTATCAGCACAAGCTCCCAAACTCTCTCTCTCTCTATACAGTACCCCAATTGATCTTGCTTATCTCAATAGTACACAAAACTACTGATATAAGAAAGTAAGTAGGTTGATATTTTTGTACATGTAAATGCAAATTTAATTTGTAATTGCAAATATTCTCCCTTTCCATCCACTTTTCCTGGTGAAGATTGAGGTAAACAGACTGAACTGAACAAACTAGGTTAGAGATATAGTACAATTTCTCCAGAGTCCTGGATGAGCTCCAGGACTGCACCTGGCACATCCCTTTAGTAGGATACCGAATGGGCATCCTAACCACATGCTTAAAACTTCTTATCTGGCTCCTCACATTCTGAGGAAGCAGTGGCTCTACTCCAAGGTCATCCAGTATTATTGAGATGCTCATCTTACCTCAAAGTGTGAGCTTGGCAACTCAGAACAAATCAATTTGGTCTCTTGTATTTGCAAAATCATTTAATACCCAGAGGATATGATCATAGGGGAGGATTGGGATGTAGACTAATTCATAAAATCATATGCATCATTAGAGAATTTAGCTTCAACACCATAGTCAAGGCCTCCAAAACTGCCAGTCTATTGCTTAGTTCACCAATCATCACTGTCCTCAACTGTGAACAAGACACCAAAGTAGTTAAACTCCTCTATTTGCTGCTGTCCCTCACATACTTGTAAAAATCAGATCATTCTTTTCAAAAGAAGAACATTAACTAAGATATGGAGGTACTAATTCTCATGCTGACTGCATCAAAGTCAGTTAAGGATAGCTCCTGTGCATTTGATATGGTCAAGAGGACAAAGTTATCAGAAATAGCAGAAATGCATCCCTTAATTTTCTAACAGGATACTTAGCAAACCTCAACTGTGCTTTGATATACTATTCCTGAAAAACAAAAACAAAAGAAGAAGCAATGTGCATTCTTGTTAAAACTCCATACCTTCTCCATCCATTCTTGTTAAAGACCATGTTACCTTATACTCCTGTAGTATGTTCTGCATATTTTAAAATCCATTATATAATCTGTAACTATTAACGCAGAATCAGTCATTTTTCAATTGCAAGTTTAGGTTTGATGAAGCATCATTCTTTAATGTACACTCTTAAAAATAATAGTTCTTTAAAGGCATGTTATGGTTCTTTACTATGTTGTGTGGTTCTGTGTAGAACTCTTGCTTGACAAAGCACCATTTCATTCTGGGGCAGGCTCTTTGCATATGAAGATGGTTCTTTGCGCTTTGAAAAACTTACAGATATGTGGAAAAAAACCTGAAATCTTTCATGTATGGTAGTCTAACTAGCAGGACAGCAACAGATTAAGAAAACCCGGACTTAGCCTGTGTTGTTGTATGCAGCGAGAGTCCTTTTAAAATCATGAGGCCAATTGTATTTCTCAAATCTGTTACCATCTGTTCATAGTTAGTTACTGTATAGATCCTGTTATGGATCTGTATAAATAAAGGTTCCTTCATGTGGATGGGTCTTTGGAGAAACAAAAATGGTTCCCCTATGGCATTGCTCTACAGAACCACTGTGGTACCTTTATTTTCAAGACTGTATTACTCTACAAAAGGGAAAATTAAAGGCTAGCAGCACCAGTATCTTCCAAGAAGGTCCCAATAAAGTAAACTCCTAAACAAATACAATCAAATATTAGATTACTAAGAAATGAAAATATTGTGTCAGTGTACATACATGGAGAAGTATAGCAGTGTGTAGGTAGGAGTTAAACTGATAAAAAAGGCAAGCACTGGTGGCCATAAATGCAAAAAAAGAGTTACTGAGAGCATGATAACAAGTGTTCTGAGTTACAATACATACAATTTTTATATCAAAAGAAATATCATGTATATTTGGATCGTAAAAAAGTAAAATAATATTCTTTACATCCAAAAATTAACAAAATAATATTCTCTACATCCAAAATGCTCCTTATAAAAATGTTCAAGGGCATTGTCACTTTCATATTTTTCATTCCCACCCACATAAAATGAAGCGAGTTGGTAACGGTTACAGCTTAGACTATGAGCTTTGTTCCTGCAACTCATTTGCATTTAAACACTTTCCCTAGAAACTATTTTGCTAGTTATTTGACATTGACTCTTTTGTAACCTCTGAAACAGAAATAATTTACTAGACTGTTTACTTAACCTGCCTTTCCAAGTTCATGTTTTATTTGCCATATTTAATCAATAAATTATCCAACTTTGACTCCAGCCTTAGGTGGAAATCAGGCTCCAAAACCTGGTCCATGAAATATTTTGTACTACAGTCAGAGTTAAAGTAGCTTAGGTTGAAAATATGACTTTCATTGAATTTGGGTCCCCACAACCATGTAATGAACTAATTAATAACATGGATGGATGTATGTATGGATTAACTTAGCAGAAAGAAATAAAAATAATGTGAAGTTACTTCTGATAAGCAGACATTTACTTGTAGAGCTGAGTGTTTCATGACATACATAATAATTATAAAACAGTATATTTAACTTTAGTTCGAGTGCCTTAAATCATTTAAACTTTTTTTTGGTATCAAATATAAGAAATATTTATCTATTTATTGTCTTATTCTCCTACTTTAAATATAGGGTTATTTGAGCTAGGGTCAAGATGATAAGTATATTCAATAATATTCTCATACTTAGAAATACACACATCATTTGTGTTGGTAAATAACATACACCTTTTGGTTACTGTATGTTGTGATGACTTTTGCAAAACAGAAGAGTTGCACTGTTAAATGAAGTAACTAGCATATTTGAATTTCTAGAACTATTAATCATTAAATGAGAGTTCCTTGCTGTCGTTGTAAGTGCCATACGGGATGGACAGGCATCCCGAGCAAAAGACAGAAAGGTTGCTTATCCAGAAGGGAGGCCCGAAGTGGATAGATGGACATCCTGGCCAAGAGACAAGAAGGTTCCTTGCCCACAAGGGTAGCCCCAGGCGGATGGACAGGTGTCCTGACCAAATATACTTACAATACTTTCCCTGGCTGGGATAAAAGGGAAGGACATGGTAGAACTTTCTCTATGACAGCAGCCCTGGATGTTGAGGCCTGTTTGGACACCAGCAAGGGATGACAGAAATTGTAATCTGGTAGCACAGCCATGCTGGGGTGCTGTAAGTGGGTGCTGCAGGGAGTTACAGGTACTCCCAATAAAAGGGACTGTCCTGCCTTTTCCAGGCAAGTTGGAGCTGGTAAGAAGGAAAGCAACATTTGGCTGGAGTAGAGCAGTATGGTAGAGAGAGAAGAGAAGATGAAAGAGGAGGTGCTTGTATTTACAAGGTCTGTAATAAACATCATTTATTTGAACCCGGGACTGTGTTGGTGTGTTCGTGTTTTGAGGCTCTGTGGCAGCCCCTAGCCTTCACAAGTGAAATCATATTTTAGAAACTATGACATATCTCATTATTTAAAACACATGCTTTCATTTCAGAATACCATACTCTTCTCTTTCAGTAAAAACCTTTTCTCTCTTTTCTGAACAATATTATATGAGAGCAAGGTGTTCAACCATTGGTGGTTTTTGCCAAGTACTTTATTAACTTTTGTTGGATTATTTATTTATTTGTTCATTTATTTTTAATCACTGTACTCTGTGCTTACCTGTTGACCCCCAGTTTGTTCATGTCACTTCAATGGTTTTAAATTATGCCTGCTTTGAGGATTGTGCGTGAGCACTGCCAGCTATATTTGAGATTTAAAAGAGCCAGGTGAGTGAGTTGTGACCTTGTATGAGGTGCCATTTAGGACTTCATACATTCTTAACAGTTCATACAGTTTTTACTGAAATGAATAAACTGTGTACAACATATTTAAACACACTGTAAACTGAAAGTACACACTGAAATGCGTACACTGTATACTGTGATTTTGTCATTATTGATTTGAAACAGCCTTGTGATGTGCTAAAAATGACTTAATTTACAAGAAATTGGCAATAAAGTAACAGGTGAAAATTCAAGGAGGTTGTGAATTAGTGTACACTGTTCTGTACTTTTTATCAGAGTAGTATAGAGTATGTATTCTAGTGGGAATGCTTTATGTCCTAAACAATACCTTATGTTTTGGTAGAACTGCATGAAGACGTCTTCATTGTTTGCATTGAGTCTCATGGAATTTTTGCTCTTAACTGAGCTTCCTTTTGCTCTCTCAGTAATTTTGTTTAAAGCATATGCTTTATAATCCTTTTATTATTAAATGCATTTTATTTTAAATTTTTTTGTTTTTATATGTTATATGTTATGTATGTATATATCTATATCTATATCGACACAGATTCACACGGAGGCACGTGTAAAATAAAACAAATATTTATTTTTCTTCAGCTAGAGGGCACGTTTTCCCCGTGTCCCCCAGCCACAACACAGTCCCAAACAACACAAGCACTAAACACTTTTCTCTGGCACCACCACTCCTCCCAGGCAACCTTGTCCTCCTCCACCCGACTCTGGCCACTTAGTGGTGGTTGCTGGCTCCTTTTATAGTCTACCCGGAAGTGCTCCAGGTACTTGATCGCCAAGTTCCGGCAGCACTTCCGGGTGTGACGAATACGCTGCCCACACAGGCCCAGGAGTCCTGCAGGAAACTAAGGCACCACTCCAACCCAGGTGGGTATTGCACCCTCCAGGGCTGCTCCCCCTGAATATACAGTAAAGGGGCATCCCGGCCAGGCATGGACCCCAGCCTTTTGCCACAATGTATAGATGTAGATATATCTATATAAATACATATATATGTATAGATATATCTTTCTTTCTCTCTCATCTCTGCTGCCTTCACTCCTCCACTTGTAAGCTCTGTTCTGCACCTTCTGACTCCGGCTCCCTGAATGGAGTGAAGAAAAAAAATTGTTATGTTGCACCCAGATGTGCTCAGGTACACCCTGATGATCTTCCTACAGCACTTTCCGGTGTGGCGGAAGCGCTGCAGTCCAGGGCTCCAGAATCGTCCTCTCAGGTCCCGGAGGAGGTATTGTCTCTTCCCCGGTCCTTCTATTCTTTCAAGAGCCCCAGCCCTAGCTGTGTAAGCCTGTGCTGTAAAAAGCCTAGAAACTATTGAAATCGTCAGAAAAAATTTGATATGTCAGGTAATTGAAAGGAACTACTCTGGGTATCTCTCTCCTAGGAGGATTTGTTTTGCTGACATGCTCACATCGCTTGTGTTATTAAAAGCTAAGTGACTTTTCTGTTTCTTTGGAGGTGGAGCCCTTACCCTGACTCCACATCTTACTTCCAGCGCCAGACAGACACACACACTTCCATATGTAGATGTTTATATATATATATAAATCAATTCAGCAATCAGCATCAATTCTTCTAGGTACACTTGCACACAGTTTTTGAAGGAACTCGGCTGGTAGGTTGTTCCAAACATCTTGGAGAACTAACCACAGATCTTCTGTGGATGTGGGCTTCCTCACATCCTTCTGTCTCTTCATGTAACCCCAGACACACTTGATGATGTTGAGATCAGGGCTCTTTGGGGGCCATACCATCACTTCCAGGACTTCTTGTTCTTCTTTACGCTGAAGATAGTTCTTAATGACTTTGGCTGAATGTTTGAGGTCGTTGTTCTGCTGCAGAATAAATTTGGGGCCAATCATACGCCTCCCTGATGGTATTGCATGATGGATAAATGTCTGCCTATATTTCTCAGCATTGAGAATACCATTAATCCTGACCAAATCTCCAACTCCATTTGTAGAAATGCAGCCCCAAGCGTTCAAGGAACCTCCACCATGCTTCACTGTTGCCTGCAGACACTCATTATTGTACCGCTCTCCAGCCCTTCGACGAACAAACTGCCTTCTGCTACAGCCAAATATTTCAAATTTTGACTCATCAGTCCAGAGCACCTGCAGCCATTTTTCTGCACCCCAGTTCCTATGTTTTCATGCATACTTCAGTCGCTTGGCCTTGTTTCCACGTCGGAGGTATGGCTTTTTGGCTGCAACTCTTCCATGAAGACCACTTCTGGCCAGACTTCTCCGGACAGTAGATGGGTGTACCTGGGTCCCACTGGTTTCTGCCAGTTCTGAGCTGATGGCACTGCTGGACATCTTCCAATTTTGAAGGGTAATAAGCTTGATGTGTCTTTCATCTGCTGCACTAAGTTTCCTTGGCCGACCACTGCGTCTACGATCCTCAACGTTGCCTGTTTCTTTGTGCTTCTTCAAAAGAGCTTGAACAGCACATCTTGAACCCCCAGTCTGCTTTGAAATCTTTGTCTGGGAGAGACCTTGCTGATGCAGTATAACTACCTTGTGTCTTGTTGCTGTGCTCAATCTTGCCATGACATGAAACTGTCTTCCACAACCTCACCTTGGTAGCAGAGTTTGGCTGTTCCTCACCCAGTTTTAAGCCTCCTACACAGCTGTTTCTGTTTCAGTTAATGACTGTGTTTCAACTTATGTGTGACATTGATTATCATTAGCACCTGTTTGGTATAATTGGTTGATCGTACACCTGACTATAATCCTACAAAATCCCTGACTTTGTGCAAGTGTACCTATAAGAATTGATGCTGGTTTGAAGGCAAAAGGTAGTAACACCAAATATTGATTTGATTTAGATTTTTCTTTTGTTCGCTCACTTTGCATTTTGTAAATTGATAACCATAAACAATCATTATTTATATTTCTGAAAGCATTCTTTGCTTACAGCATTTTTTCACACCTGCCTAAAACTTTATAGTTTTTTATAGTGAGATATGCCCGAACACCACCAGACTGAGATCACATCTTTATAAAAATGCACACGTTTATTAATGTCCAAACACAGTCCCGCACAGCACCAATCACCCCTACTCCTGGCTTCTCTCTTACTGTCCGTGAGCCGCCTTTCCTCTGTCCATGGGAGCCTCATCCTGCTCCCACTCCTGACTCTAGCTCCATGATTGTAGGGAAGCGGCCCCTTTTATAGTGACCTGGATGGGCTCCAGGTGCTCCATCTGATGACAATTCCTGGTGTGGCGGAAGTGTCAGGAGAGCACCCGGAAGCACTCTGGGCGTCCCTGGAAGGATCATCCTCCATGTTCCCGGGTGTGGCAGAAGTAAATGTTTCCTGGGCGCACTGAGACTCGGGGCGCCCACTGGCAGTGGCCGTGGGCCCCAATGGTCTTGAGCCTCCTTGCTACTCTCCCGTGGTCCTCTCCAGATCCAGGGCAGTTGCCCCCTCGTGGTCCGGAGGACGAATACGCCACCTCCCGGTCCTTCTAGGAGTCCCGGCTGGGACTATATATAAATGGCTAACAGAGATGCAAATTCATCCATCTACTTTCAAAATTTTTTGTCCGCAATGCAGTTTTAGGGGCTATTGCAGCCTAGCCTGACAGCTGTAGTTGCAAGTCATCAACAAGCCCTGGATGGGACACTACCTATCAGGAAACACTGTGGCACACACATTTTTTTTGCATATGGTACTGTGACAGTAAAAGATTTAAGATGAACGCTCATGTGTTACTGTTACTGTTTTTACCTTTTCCTTAAAAAAACAAAAGGGTATCTTTTGAAACAGTAAGATCCCCAAGCATCTTTTCAATATGATGGATTATGAAAACATTATTAATGCAACTTTTTACCTGGTTAAGGTAGCTTGGTGTTGCAGTTGTTAGCGTCACAGCTCGAGAGTTCTCAGCTGGGGTCCCTGCCTAGTTAATGTCTGTATAAAGACTGCATGTCCTCTAGGTGTATTTGTGGAGTTTTTCTTCTGGGTAATCTGGTTATTCTGCCACATCCCAAAGATGTGCAGCTATGTTGAATTATGAGAGTAGAGGATAAACATAAGTATACATGTAAATATGCACTGCTATAGACAGTCGCCCAATCCATTATGAGCTTCTGATTAAACAGGTTGGAAAATGTAAAAGTGGAAATAATTTTTATATACAGTACATAGACACCAGTAAAACTATTCATAAAAAGATGTATCTTAATTAGAGTGCATAAAGACTTCTTATATGCAAATCATTTTACTTTATGGGTTAAGAAACATATATGTTTTACTTATTTCATTACAGACTTTGGCTTTATGTAGCTTGCATAGATCTCTGACCGTTTAAAAAATCTCTCTTTTGGAGCCATCTGTGTATTTACAGAACATGAGCATGAAGTTATTTCCTTTATGAAAGTCAGTCACCCAAAAAATCAGGTGGTGTTATGAGTTATTTTATTACATGTGAATATCTTGTGTTGTATTGCCTAACTGTAACATGATATGATATACACATTAAAGACTAGAGTAATTCTCCTTTGGTTTTATACAGTTTTTAAGCATTAATGTTTTTGTTAGAGTGTGGTGTCTATATGTTTCTTTCAGATTGAAATCGAAAAGAGACTATGTCCTTAAAATAACATCAACAGCTCAAAATTTCCTTGAGCATGTGAAAGGCACTATATAAATAAAATGTTTTATTTTTATTATGATTAAACTATGCTTTGTCTTAAAGGAATGGACTCTTATTAGACCATCTTATGTTTTTATATTTTTAAGCGATTTTAAATGTCACTTAAAAAGGCATTGTGCAGAGGAATATGTTTAGCATGATTTTACAAATTATGCAAACCAGTATTAATGTTATATCTTACACTCTTCCAAAAAAATAAATAAATTGATTAACACAATACAATATGAAAAAAATTGACTCCAGTTTCAAATAGTATGCAGGATACTTTGATAAATTGAAAATATTATCCTTAATTGACCTCCAATCAGGAGTGATAAATATCTTGTTTTAGTTCTCTTATTGAATAGGGAAATAACCAATAGTGAGTTAGGATTATCCAAAATCAGTTTATTACTCATTAAATAAGACAGGCGTGAAGTTTAACTCAATGTGATTGAGAATCTGCAGCATTATTATGGCAGCATACAAACTGTGCCTTAGGGACTTGAGTGAATGGGAGCAAGCCTCACCAGAAGAAATCACTCCTAGCACTTGTGTAAAGCATGCAGACACCATCAACAACAGATTTAAAGCTGATATTGCTGCAAAGCGTGGCTCATCCAGACTTTTATGTGTGGAGGTCAGTAAACTTTTCTAAGCAGTTGCTGTGTTTGACCTAATGACTGACTAATTTTGTGACTAAAATTTTTCATCTTGAAGAACATATGAATGAGTCTGCAATGAATTTTCAGATTGCAGCAAGATATGTAACTATCATTTGTAAACTGGCAACGTTCTAAGACTTCTAAGGGTCTGTGTAAGTGTGCAAGGTGATGTATGTTAGCAAGTGTGAGCAGATTTCTGTTTTGCTACAATCATCTTTTTTTTCTTTAGATGTGGCAAGTTGTATCTGTATAGAGTTGGGTGTCTGTTCTAATGTAATCCATTTTTGCAATGTTGTGGCTGTATTACTCCAGTACAAACTGACACACCATTGTGTTTTAAATTAGAAATGGAAAGATCCTACAGTACAACAGTATAAAGAGGCTAGTTGGTACAGTAATAATAACAATAGATATAATATATGTATATAGCACTTTTGTCACTACTCAAAGAGCTTTAAATAGACTTTATCCACCACAAGTATGTAGTATTCATCTGAATAATGATACGGCAGCCATTTTGCACAAGTACACTCACCGAACATTATGCATTAGAAGGTAAAGGGGTAAGAGAGATAGATTGCCAATAAGGTAAAGGTGATGATTAGGGGGTCAGAACGGTCAGGCCATGGTAGGCAATTTAACCGGGACACCAGGAAACACCCTACCGTTTCCAAAAGATGCCCAGGGACCTTTTGCAATTTCACAGAGACAGGACCTCAGATTTATGTGTAATCCCAAAGACTGCTCCATTTTAAAAGCACAGTCTCCCCATCACTGCACTGGCACATTAGGACATTAGGTCTCCTATCCAAGTGCTGGTTAGGGTCAAGCATGCTTAACTTCAAGTGGATTAGTGCAGGCGGTAATACACTATCTGCTGGCGTGCCTTATTGAAGGTGTAATTTAACTGTCTGTATTTGGAAAGTTGGGAATATTAAGCCTTCAGTAGAACACAGTAATGCGGGTAATCTGTTTCTAGCAGATCTTCCAAACCAAATAAAGTTTGTGTAAATTGAATTAATCTGATGTATGGTTTTATTGGAAAGAGATAAATATAGCAAAGAAAATAGAACTATAATTCAAAATACTTTACTAGATTTATTTTAATTATTCTCTTACTTTAAAAGAATACTCCACCCAAAAACAATATTTTGTTTAAATATTACTTACCCCAAATGTTTTATAGTTGTATTAACTGGCAATAAAAAATTTTAATCTCGTTTTTTCATGCAAAAAGGAAGTAAAAAATGTTATGAGTCAGTGGTTACTATAGTTGACCCATGCCGGACAACAGCAAACAATACCAAAGCATCCATGAAAAAATTTCATGTTACTCATGTCACATAATCCATATACAAAGTCATCCATGTATTTGTTCCCATGTGTAATAAGCTGTTTTTAAATAAACCAGTACTGGAAGACACTCTCATGAACAACAACGGAATACAGACACGGATGAATGATCATCTGAATTGAAAGCCAACCCCTCCCCCTCGTTCATTGGTCAACAGCCCTGTCTTCAATGCAAAAACAATGAAATTGTGAGAACGTGTTGTACTATTTTCAAAGCATGCTGCTTTCTCCAGAAGTAAGCTTAAATAATTTAGTAAAAAAATGCATTTATTTTGCATGTTTTGAGCATTCGACTGGATAATAAACATGTGGAATATAGTAACAAGTAACATGAGAATTTTCTTTCTTTTTTCCATTGACGATTTTCATGTCATTTGCTGTTGTCTGGCATTGATGACCTTTATGTTCCATTATATGATAGTATTGTCTCTTATTCTGCTTGAAAACATAAGATGAAATCTTTTTCTTGACCATCACTATCAAGCACGTGGGGTAAGTAACATTGATACAAAATTTTGTTTTTGGGTGAAGTATTCCTTTGAATTGTACAAGAATTCGACAGATAGTTATGGAACTTTATGTTTTTATTGCTAGTTATTTATTATAAAATTATTTGGACTATACTCACAGGACAAGATTTTTCTCCTTCCTGTTTATCTTCATCTTTTCCCACATCTATGTGGGTTCGATGTGCTTGATCAACCTTCTCAAAACAGCTCTTTTTTTCACCCTCTCACCAGTGAAGCCCAGGACAACTAGATGTATTTACTAAAATGACTCTTTCTAGTCAATTTCAGTCAACTTCAACAGCCTTACACCAAGGAAAAACATGATCAGATATTCCCTTCATGTACCAATTGGAATCAAACAAAACCATTTCTGCAGTAAACTCACCATCAGTCCCAAATCTTATCCTATGGAAGGTATCTTTGACGGTTCCATAAAGTGTACATGCATTTTTAACTGACTGTTAATGTTTGTTACTGATCCTTTCTCTGTCATCAAAATACCCATCCCACACAACGTCACTTTTAAGAACCTTCTGTGCATGCTCAAAGAAACATTGTTCTACGGTGTTGTAGTAGCAAATGGAGCATTTCAAGTTTAATTATAGAGTAATTTTAATGTATTTTAGTTCATTTTGATTAACATATACAAAGTGTTAATTTTTCCCAGCAACACAACTAGTCAATATCTGTTGCAGTCAGCTTGTATTTTTGAGTAATTATCTTTCATACAGAGCAGGTCAATACATTAGATGACCTCAACAGTGATATATCAGGGACACCGAGGGGAAACCGGTTAGTAGAAGTATGATAATAATGTCTGTGGCAAATACACCAAGTGGTGTTATTTGTGTTTCTGAAGATCCATGTGTTCCAAAAATCCCCGCCCCCCCCAGTCGTCAAACTACCCATTGTGTGCTGTTAATGAAAGTAAAAGTGTGCATGCTCTGTACACCAAGAAGCACACGATTCACAAAGGGGTGCAGTGTGCGCTATTGAAGGTTGTGCGCTCCAGACAGCACAGGGCATCCCCCAACCCAACACTCACTATGGACAACAAGGGGCAACATTCACCAGTCCTGCCTAGGGCTCCAAATGGGCTTTAATTGGCACTACTTTCATAGGTATGTATTTTTTTATTGATGAGAGAGTCCTGTGTATTTCAGTGTCAATTGAGTAAATGTTTCTTGGCAGGTAATGTGATACATTTACCATTATGTGATCAGGGACTACGCTGTGACAATAGATGGTGCTATACCAGCACTTAGCCCAACACAGACAGACGCCGGAGGCACACTGATCAAAATACAAGCTGTTTTTATTTTCTTTACACTTGTGGAGAACGTCTTCACTGTTCCCACGAGCCCACAACACAGTCCCAAACACAAGCACAATCACATTTTTTTAACTTTCTTCTTTTCTTTTCTCCTCCACTCCCCCCGGCAAGCTTTGTCTCCCTCCTCCTGACTCTGGCTCCTGGAGTGGCTGCTGTCTTCTTTTATAGCCCACCCGGAAGTGCTTCCGGGTGTGGTGGAAGAGCTACTTTCCAGGGCTCAGCAGAAGCACCACCTGGCGGCACCCATGGATCCCAAAAGGGCAGCATCAAACTCTAACTCTAATGAAGCCCTGCTGGAGTCCTAGGCACCGCTGCAACCCAGGGGTGCTGCCATCTAGTGTTCCGGGGGAGGTACTGTCCTGACCAGGCTTGCTCCCCCAGTCCTCCAAGAGACAAGGACCCTGGCCGTCTGTGACATGTGTTAAATGGTAGCAAAACTGGTTTTGATCAACTAAAGTGAAAACCATAGGAAATGGCAAAGTTCCCCAACAGCTGACTTAATTGGGGGAAAGTCATTTATCAAAATAGAGAGATAATGATGAGTGTCTTCAACATTTATTACTGATATGCAGTGTCTGGTTTCTATTCCAACCAATTTTACAAATCGATGTGCCAGTCTTACTTCTAATAATTTAATTACATACTTTTTTTCCTTCTCTTATTTTGGATTCTGGAAATTATTTGAACTTAGAATTATTTTCTTCTAATTTCATTAAAATACTTAATTGGATACAAATGACACTGAATGCTAAAGGGGAGCAGCTACTTTAGATTCAGATTGCATGTTAATTCGCAAGAAAACGCCTAACTAACCAGAGTTTTTTTTATTTAAAAAAAGAGCAAACTCTTACATAGAAAGAAAAAGAAAAAGAATTCATACAAGTATAACACACACACACACACAAATTCTGGCTACATTCCAATGAAACATTAGCAAACCTATTTTGTAACCTTTGGATTGACATAAAAAAGGAAGAAACTCGGAAATAGCAGCTTGCTTAATGAAGGCAGGAGTCCAGTTAAAAGAAGAAATTGGTTGAGGCGGACAACTACAGTGACAGGGCTACAAAGGAATGAACTTAAGAGCCCCTGATTTAAGTATTTCCTAACTAAATGGTGTACATACGAACAAAGCAATGAAATAGCAGCTCCCCTTTAGCATTAAGAGATATTTGAACTGCATGTCACTAATTGTCAGTATTTGGACATATGGAAATAAGGAAGAAGGTTAAACATTTAAAGCTAGGGTAAAAAATACAAATTTCATAATTTCCTTTAGATGTAATTACCATTCTAGCAATTTTTTCTGTATGCAGAAAAATGGAAGAAAAAAGCCTCATCAATCTGACGCAAGGCTCCCACACTGTTCTGTGATACTGGTTAGAATGAAACATATTCCATTTGGCAAGGATGTCATATTCCAGTTAAGCGTATCCCAAAACAAGGTAAAACCAAAAGCCAAGAATTTCAAAGAACTTCTAAAAAGTAGAAAGCATTGAACATGGGAAACAAAGTGAAGAAAAAGACTTACAGAATGGTGTAAAATGTGATATCAAGCTTACAGACCGAAAGCAGAAGGACTGGACTGAGAATAAACTGCAGACCTGTGAATGCGACTCTTTGAAAAATCTATGAAGATGATGGCTAGCCTTTATAATAAAATCAATAATTGGGTGGAAGTGACAGGAGTTAAAACTGATGATCAACAGGCTCAAAAACTTGATTAATTATTTTTGGTGTTTGAGATATAGGATTTTCTCTCTGATTTTTTCAACAAAAGACCAGACTCAAATCTAAGGAAGATTATTTGGGATCCAACCTGCAATTCATATGCACATTGTACATTTAATTTTGGTATGGTTTTATTGTGTTCATAATTAAAAACATAACAACCAAAAGATCGATTGCTTTTTACCACGGCACGCGATTTTTGTGTCAGTGTAAAACGCCCTACAATTCTAGTTTTAATTTTAGATCGCGTGTCATAACTAGAAGCAAACATACTTAATTCTACATAGCAGCTGCTCTGCATTTATTGCATTTCCATTCAAGACCACAATTTAATCGTGCCAAAACTGAATGTAATCAAATGACCAATCAGCATCAACGGTTGGGGAAAAGGGCGTTCCACTTCTAAACAATTCTGTGTTTTGGCTGCAAGCACAGCTTCATCAATGTGAACTGATTACTCGAAAGAAGAGAAGTATGTTTTAGGTCTCATTGAAAAAGTTTACTCTTATGTTAAGCTGTCCAAATGTGTTATGTTTGCCTTATATCATATCGCTCCATTCTTCTTCTAATAGTCCTGAACAATATGTGAAGAAGGTGGAAGATGCTATAGCTATTCTTCTAAATGTACATGAAAGGGTCAAAAACCCATGCAATATTGCTGTTTATGAATTTCTCAGCTTATTTTAATACGCTCCAGCCTCACATATTTGTTGAGAAACCAATGTTTGAATTCTGTTTGTGCCCTTACTGGAGGTCATAAATTTGGAACCTATTAACTAATAGAACACAAACAGTGAGTGTTGATAATGTAGCCATTTACAGAATCGGAGAAACTCCCACCATCCTCTTTTGTCTAGTATGTATAAAAATGACTGAAAGAGTTCAGACAAGGACAATGGTACTTTAAAACTTAAAGTAGAAGAACCCTGCCATTTCAAGTCTGTTACAAGATAAAAAAGACAGCCATGGACCTGTTTTTGATGTGTTTGTTAACTAAATGTCTCTAAGACCAAGGATATGGCTGAAGATTTTAAGTGTTTCCCTCCTTTCTTTCTGTCAATAATATTAAATGGAGAGTCGGTAGAAGAATCTTTGAAGAATCACTGAGAGTAGGCTAACCATTGATCTCACTATTCAATAGAGCACATCTATATGAATAGGAAAATTTACATTCTTTGTAAACAAGCTCAATTGTTTTAAAGAACAGAAATAATTCAATTCTTTTAGGAATACTGTATTTAATCTGTTGTCACATTTGCTTGTATATGTTAATTTGGAAACCTTAGCATTAATAACAAAACTGTGTGAAAGCAAAATGAGTACTAAAATTATTGGTATGCTGCAGTCTTCTCTAACTAACCTATATCACTCTGCCAAGAGTGTTTTTGACTTTATTTAGAATTTCAATATCAGAAGAATGGTTGGTGTTGCCATATAAATTTCACTCTGATTTAATGTTTAATAATCCTTCCTCATTGTTTTCCTTGAGCTACTACCCCTGTTTGTTTTCAGCACATAAATATATATTTACTGTATAATATATATATATATATATATATATATATATATATATATATATATATATATATATATATATATATATATATAGTATATAACCTTTACATTCAAAAGTATTACCCACCCAATGTAACTTGCCTGCTCTGTGTATATGTGGACATTGCAGAATTAATAAACCCATGGAGGCTGTTGCCTGTCCATTAGTACAGTTGAGGATGGAAAACTAGCTATGAGATAGATAGATAGATAGATAGATAGATAGATAGATAGATAGATAGATAGATAGATAGATAGATAGATAGATAGATAGATAGATAGATAGATAGATAGATAGATAGATAGATAGATAGATAGATAGATAGATAGATACACTTTTACAGAACTTATTTAAATAAACAACATACATAAAAATAGACAGATAAAAATAAAACAAAAATGTGATAAAGACTGTCTTTAATATTAAATGGGTTTCTATGATGTGCATTGGTAATGACTAAGTTTATCAAAATGTTTTTTTTTTTTTTTGTACAATAAGCTGGTACAATAAAATGGTTTATTAGCATCAGTACTAACCTTTGTGGGTGAATTACTCACCAGCCACTTTATCAGTTATGTCTGTCCAGTCAGTCACCCCAACCCACCACATCCTAACACATTGTCACGGTGGTCTGCTGGAGCAAATCCCAGCCAGCACAGGACGCAAGGCAGGAAAAAATTCCCCGGGCAGGGAGCCAGCCCACCGCAGGCTTATGATTCCAAGAATTAATAAAATAACAGTGTGAGGTCGAGCATTTAGTTACAGGGCCCATATACTGTGGCTCACACAATTAAGCATTTTGTCAATTTTTTCCTTATTCCGTAACATTTAATTTTTTGATGTAGTATTAACCTGATTAACTGAATGTGTTCTGTTTTGTTGTATTACCTTGGTGGATGATCATGTTTTCCTTTCTATAATTAATATATTGTTTGATTTGCTGAATTGTTATTTTTTTTCTTTCAAAATAGCAGCCCACTAGAGATCACAGTTGTTACTGCCTTGCACCTGATACTGTGTGGACAGGCTCCAGCCTACTGAAACCCAAAGCTGGTTTACACAGGTTCTAAAATGGATGGATGGATGGATAGATATGTTTCGGATTTGTATTAAATTTTGAGATTTTTATGAAAGGCACTGTTAAGAAGAAATGTTAATTGACTTATTGGATTTATTAAAAAATCTCAATTGCTTCCTCTTTAGCAGTATATGGAAAGTGTATTTCCAAACATTAAAAAAAAAAAAAAAAATAGTCAGCCTTGATATCAAAAGCATTAGGATTATGATACAATTCCTTGTAAATGACCTAAAAACATTAATGTTTAAAAACCAAGTAGCCCTGTATATTCATTTAAAAATGAGGTTGGGTTTAATTATAGTGGTGGTCACAGATATCTGTGGCAGGCCTAAATAACTGATGTGCGAGAATTTTAACTTCCTCTCTTGTCTCAGGCTTCCTTCCTAGTGGTCCGAGAGCAGAGCCTGCATCTTTTAGATCTCGTTTGCCACCATTTTTAATTTACATTTCTTAAAGAAAGAAACTGCAGCAGTTTTCGATCCCTTTTTTTTTTGTTTATTGAAGGACTGATGTCATTTGAATAAATATTTACATCTTGTTTCTTTTTCTGGTTAGCTAAAATGTTACCTTTTTATCAAATGAAGTCGCTTCGCTTTTTGTTTAACATATTGGTTTCTTTTTTTTTTTTTTGCCGCATTATAAAGATAATTTTGAATGTCTAAATCATTGAAATCTGTAATTTAGAAATATGAATTTACAGTATTCTGAGAATTTTTTTACCATAATTCCATAAATAAATAACTGCAGTAAAAATAGGTTGCATACAGGAGAGCAGAAAACAAACTAGTAGAAGAAGTGTGGACTGTATCCACATGTTCTGTTTTCATTGTGGCAGATCAACAAAAAAAAATCTCAAATATGTGGCATGCTTACTAAAATTCACATGTTTGTAAAAGTTCATTACCTGAAACTCTGAATGAGGTTTGTCTCCAACATGCTGTGACAGAATGCTAACAGCAAGTTTGCATCTGTGGTTAAAAACGATCTGGGCCTGCTAGTGGTCAGTTACCAGCTTATACAGCATGTTTCCTATTGACAACAAGCAACCACACACACTGTAACTATCAGCTTATGCAGAATTGCTTTTTTTTTTCTTTCCTGACCTCCAGGCTCTCATATTATTTAACTCACTGTACATTTACAGTGAGAAGGACAAGAATGTCCTTTTGGAGCATTTAACTTACTCCTTATTTTGCATTAAAAGGTTCTTTTTAACTTAATTATGTTCAACCTTTAATTCCAAATATTATCAAAGAGATGAAATCATGCTTTCACAACTTCATATTAATATATTATGCAGTATGTTAATGTAATTAACTAATGAATTAATGCAGCATGTATTTGCAAAAAATTAAAAGAACATTCCTTTCACAGTATTTGTACGTTTCTGGGTGGCAGAGTGGTATGTGTTAGTGTTACACAGTTCCAAAGTTCTCGGCTCAAAATGCTGGCTGGGTGGAGTGTACTGTATGTGTTCTCCCCTTGTCCATGTGAGATCACTATAGTTTCCTTCAAACCGCATGCAGGCAGACTGACTGTTGACTCTAAATTGGCTTTTTGTGGATGTTGAGGGCAGGTGTGCCTTGCAACAGTGGAACCTTCTATGACTGCTTTCAGTGTTGCACCAGATAACTTCCTTGGAACAAACAGGATCAGAAATACTTGTAATTAAATACCTTTACCTGGAGTTTTGTTGTTCTTTTTTTTTAATGATTTGGCACAATCCAATTCAAGATCACAAAAACTGGTGCTTATCACAGTAGTACTGAGCACAAGACAGTCCAAAGTTTTAATTCCATCTAAATGCATAATTATTAGTAACTTCAAAGTAGTAAAGATATGCATTATGGCCATTCTCAGAAGGCTTCATGGCACTATTTAATATATCATTTCAGTTGTTGAGCTCATTATAAGCCACTTATTTTAGCAAATTAACTGTATAAATTTTAGACTTTCATGCACATCTCAGATACAGTCTTTACATTGTTATAAAATCTAAAGCTCTGATGTGAAAATTAATAGCTATATTATGTAATCTAGGGGTGGGCAAAGTCGTTCCTCCTGGTGTAATCTACTGATCAATGAAAAACTGTTTGGTACAAAAAGAGGTTTCAGGTAGCAGACAACAAGACAACAAAAGAAAACAAACAGCACACAAGGGTGGTAAATAGGTTTAAACACTGAGGACTGTCTAGAGAGATGCGACATCTTGAACAATCAACAATGACTTCCTGTGGTGTCAGGATTTAAATGTCAGCCTCTTGGAAGGGGCAGGGCATCAAAGTGGTGGTGGAAGCATATCAGAATTTCTCTGGAAAGCAAGCCTCTCAAGCGCAGAAGAAAAAAAGAAGAGGTGATTAGTGCCAGTGCCCCCTCTCTGCTCGGGGCTGTAACGTGCCCTTTCTGAGAGCCCTTAAGGTGTCTCCTAAACACACATGTGTGACAAGTGTCTGGTTAATCTTCTTCTTCCATAGCTATTCCCATAGCTGCATGGGTTACTGTTTTGTTTTTGACTAGAGTTCTCCAAGATTTGTTATTATTATCATTATTATTACCTCTAATATTAGCAATAACAATATTTTTCTTCCCTGTTGTAAGATAAACCCCACACCAACTATGTTTACCATCACACATTTACGCTGCCTCAACACATATTACTATAATATCTAATGAGGTATTTCACATATATTTGGACTTTTGCCCATTTTTAATATGCATAAATCAAATATCGATTACAGTCAATTCAAAATAACAATGCAGAATAAAATAAAGACTCTTTACTTGCCTTCTAGATCTGAAGATTGGGGAAATAGCACTTGAGATGTACATACAGAGTGGAGGTTTTGCAAAGTGTATGAAAATAGTTAAATATGTTCCTTATTATCACAGACATATTTTATAATAAAATAAAAAATATTGCAGTTCCTTCTTTTCTTAGTTAATTAATATTTACTGTTTTTAAGTTTATATAAATATGTAAAAGTTTATATAAATTTATTGTGACTGTGAATAGTGAAAATCAGCTAATTATGCGGACACTGCTCACTGAATTATTTTTCACATTCTTGTTTTACAAACAAATCAAGTGATTTTTGAATATGTTCTTGTTTAAATGTGATCATGTTGAAAAACTTCCATTTTTAAAGATAATTTCTAAATCTGTCATTATGGAGTTTCATTTCACTACACAGAATTTACAGACATAGAATCATACAGAGACAGCTTATAAATTTTTAGGAAATGGTACAAGAAGAAGAAAGTGCAAAAAATATCTGAGGGGCTAAGCGATACAGAAAAAGTCAAAAACAGTGCTTTAAAAGGGTAGAACATTAAACAGTTTTCAGTGTACTTTTTCTATATGGAAATAGGCAAACAAAGTAGCATCAAGCTCTGACCACAGAATTTCACATGCTGATTACCCGTTGGCTTCTTGCAAGTGGCTCTTTTCTGAACATTTCAGCTAATTAAGTATGGGTGAGCACTTACTGCACCTGCATATTCTGTGCATTCAGCCATAGCATATGTGACAGGTGTCTTGTCACATTTATAGATAATCTAACATAGACACCACTCTTAACGCAATTTTATTAAGAGACTGGGAACACATGAGATTTACAGATAACAGCACACAGGTTTCTTTAAATTGGGCAGTGAGTAAACATACAATGAAAGACACAGCAGCAATTTCAGGAAAAGCAACAGTAACTTCTATTAAACTCAACAATATAAAATACACAGCGAAAAAAGTAGACAATAATTTAAAAATATCAGGAGCGTAAACCTTGTGCCAGTTTATGGGTCCCCGTGACCCCTTGAACCCTCAGACCAAACGTCAGACACCAGATAAAAAGTCCAATAATTATTTATTACAATAATAATGTGCACAAAGCACCCCCCTCTCCACAATACTTATACAAATAACCAATAATTAAATAATCCTCCACTCTCCCAGATGCTTAGCCCCCCTGCCTCCCAACTCAGCTCGTCAGTCTGGGATTTCCCAGAGTCCTTTATAGTCCGTGACCCGGAAGTGTTTCTGTCCTTCAGTCCATGTGACTTTCTATCACTTCCGGGTCAGGTAAAAACTTCTTTTCTTCATCAGCCCGGAAGCACTTTATTTCTCTCAACCATGTGACTAGGATTTACTTCCGGGCTGTATGGGAAAATAAATTTGTCTGTGTCTCCCTGCAGCGTCCCCTGGCGGCCCCGATGTTATCCAGCAGGGCTCTGTATTAAAACTCCATAGTCCATGATGCCCTGCTGGAATTCGGGGCATCTCCACGTTGCAAGGAGGGCTCCATCTAGCGGCCTGGGAGAATTGGCCGGGGTGAATTGCCGGCCATATCCCAAAACCTTTAAAAAAAATACACAGTCCACACTCTAAAAGTCTGTTAAAAACATAACAATGGAAGATACAACCTTTAGTGGTGCAAAGTCCAGTTTGCGTGCTGTACACCTCAACTGTCCACGGAAACACTGGATGCTTGTTTCCCAACAAAAGTTTTGCTAAAATGTCCAATCTCTGTCAGCATCTCTTCCTCTTTGGAGGTAGCTTTTTTTCCACTTCTCATTGTGTTGCTGCAGCGACCTAGGCATGCCTCGCTTCTTGTCCACCAGCTTCACTCGGTCCTTACTTGAATCTTCCCACTATCGCTGGACTCACAACCGGTGTCTCTCTGGTGGAACAGTGAAATACCAAACCCAAAACTTGTAGTCAAAAAATGATCAGCAAGTCGAAACTCAAATTATGATTGCTTAACCGTTCTCTCTTTGCTGTTAGTATCTTCTTTAAATGTCTTCGATCCAAAGACTGGACAAACTATTGATTGTGCTACCATCTCTTATGGAGAAAGTGCGATGACATCATCAACAGGGTCATACTATAAATAATATTATGATGCAAAAAAGACACAAAAATAACAATACTAATATACCAACATTCATGATGATACCATATACTGTAAGTGCTTTATACTGACTGTCTATCTGTAGACTGTTAGCCATACGCATCGAGAAAAAGTCCACCTTAAGGTCAGGTAAAAATATTGTGGGGTTTGTTACTTTCTTTGTTGTCACTCAGGTGTGCTTTGTGTTCTTATTGTTGCATTTGTAGTCAATCAGTGCCCCTCACTACACCTTCCAACAGACAGTTGTCATGTGTGGTTTGTACTGAAAGACAGTGCTGTTGCTGTGTGCCGTAAGCTGTTGTTTCATTCTGCCCATCACATTAAGGGTCTGCACTCAGCCCTATAAAGGCAGAAGACAACCCACTGTCCCTTGCAGTTCATTGAATGTGCAGGAGTTAGTGAGTTTCTCTTATAATTGTTCTATGCATTTGTGATTTTCGGGATTTTTGTGTATTTGGACACTCCTCTGCACTCTTGAATTGCCTTAGATTGTCTTTATCATTCCAGGAAACTCCTTTAGCCTGTTGTGCTCCTTGGAGATTATTATTGTCACAGGGCATTTTTATTCATAATAAATCTTTTATTTATGAAGATTCTGTGTTTGCCCTTTGTGACAGTTTTCCCTTCTAGTGGCTATTTTTGAGTCCCATTTTTGGGACTTATAGTGCTTAGGAATCCCAAACTCATGACAGCTACCTTAGGCTATTACTCCTAACTACTATCCATCCATCCATTTTCCAACCCGCTGAATCCGAACACAGGGTCACGGGGGTCTGCTGGAGCCAATCCCAGCCAACACAGGGCACAAGGTAGGAACCAATCCCGGGCAGGGTGCCAACCCACCGCAGGACACACACAAACACACCCACACACCAAGCACACACTAGGGTCAATTTAGAATCGCCAATCCACCTAACCTGCATGTCCTTGGACTGTGGGAGGAAACCGGAGTGCCCGGAGGAAGCCCATGCAGACATGGGGAGAACATGCAAACTCCACGCAAGGAGGACCCGGGAAGCAAACCCAGGTCCCCAGGTCTCCAAACTGCAAGGCAGCAGCGCTACCCACTGCGCCACCATGCCGCCCCTCCTAACTACTAGCAAACAGGAATATCAACGTTGAAAATAACAAATAATAGTACTCCATCCTGCAATTTTATAGTTATAAATTTAGATAGATAGATAGATAGATAGATAGATAGATAGATAGATAGATAGATAGATAGATAGATAGATAGATAGATAGATAGATAGATAGATAGATAGATAGATAGATAGATAGATAGATAGATAGATGGGCGGCACGGTGGCGCAGTGGTAGCGCTGCTGCCTTGCAGTAAGGAGACCCGGGTTCGCTTCCCGGGTTCTCCCTGCGTGGAGTTTGCATGTTCTCCCCGTGTCTGCGTGGGTTTCCTCCGGGCGCTCCGGTTTCCTCCCACAGTCCAAAGACATGCCGGTTAGGTCGATTGGCCAATTCTAAATTGGCCCTAGTGTGTGCTTGGTGTGTGGGTGTTTGTGTGTGTGTCCTGCGGTGGGTTGGCGCCCTGCCCGGGATTGGTTCCCTGCCTTGCGCCCTGTGTTGGCTGGGATTGGCTCCAGCAGACCCCCGTGACCCTGTGTCCGGATTCAGCGGGTTGGAAAATGGATGGATGGATGGATAGATAGATAGACAGATACTCTTTTACGGAACTTATTTAAATAAACAAATGCATAAACAATAGATAGATAAAAATAAAACAAAAATGTGATAAAGACTGTCTTTAATATTGAATGGGTTTCTATGATGTGCATGGGTGATGACTAAGCTTATAAAAATGTTTTTTTTTTGTACAATCAGCTGATATAAAACAGTTTACTAGCGTCAGCACTAACCTTGGTGGGTGATTGTTTTGTACAAAAATATAATGGTGCTTAATTATTCATGTGAAGTGCTATACTGATACCTGATGGTTTTGATGCTCACACGACTAAATGGTTATGATCCTACACCTCACTACTGAGCTTCATTTACGTATTTAATTGTTAATTTTTGAGTGAACCCTTCCATAATATATGATACAGTAAGTGAATATAGCAGTACTGCAGTGGGTTGGCACCCTGCCTGGGATTGGCTCCTGCCTTGTGCCCTGTGTTGGCTGGGATTGGCTCCAGCAGACCCCCGTGACCCTGTGTTTGGATTCAGCGGGTTGGAAAATGGATGGATGGATGGATGGATATAGCAGTATCAGACCTTTCTTTTATTTATTTTAACAAAACTTCTCATTCCAATTTAGGTTCACAAGAGACCATAACTTTAGCCAACATTGCTGGACACAAGGCAGGAGCCAGCTTGGAATCAAATTCCAGTCCATTACAGGAACAGTATAACACACACTGATACACTCTTGTTACAGTTGTGGTTCACTGTAATCTCCATGTCCTTTAGGTTGGAAGGAAACCAGTTTACCAGGAGAACCTAAGGACATAGATGGGATCTACATTTTGCACAGAAATGAGGCAAATTTAAAGAAAATGGCACTAAATTTAGACTTTTACTTTGTGTGGTTTCTAATGGCTGTGGTCATCTTGTCAGGCTTGTCTAGTGCTTACACATTCACAAGTATACCTGCAGCCTATTATCACATTGATGATGATAATAATTAATTACATTTATAGCACTTCTCTCTACAAAAAGTGCTTTATATAGAGATTGGGGAGCTGCTTCAACCACCACCAGTGTGTAGCACTCACCTGGATCTTTTGACAGCAGCCATTTTTGTGCCAGTACTCTCACCACACATTAGCTATTAGGTGGTGAAGGGGTGGAATACATACTAGCAGCTTAGACATAGGGAGTGGTTAGGTGGCCAGAATGGGTGAGGGCATTATGGGCAATTTAGCTAGGACATCAGAGGACAACATATTCTTTTTAAAAGATGCCCAGGGATCTTTTATAACCACAGACAGTCAGGCCCATCCAAAGGAAGGCATCATTTGTACAGCTCAGTCCCTTGGTCACTGCACTGGGGTCTTTGGGAACCACACACAGACCACAGGGTAAGTGCCCCCAATGGCCACACCAACAATTCTTCCAAAAGCATCCCAAGCTTTTCCTAGGTGGTCTTCCATCCAAGTATTCTCAAGGCCTAAACATGCTTAGCTTCAGGAAGAAAACAAGCACACAAAAAAGAAAGAAACAAACAAAAATACACCAAAAAAGTAGCAACATACTTTAAATGTGCCCAAAATCCCACAGATTCTGACATATCGGTACAAATGAAAAGTCGTTCCAGTTTGGACTTAAACCATTTAAACTTGTTGCACCACTGTGCTCTGAGTTTCATTTTATATACTGTATTGTTCATAAAGACTATTAAATAAACTTTTCAGTCACTGTTAGTATTTCACTTGTCTAGAAAGTAAAGGTACTGCAAGGTATTTTTTATGCAAAGTGGAGCATAAAGACTTTTATTGTCTCTGTTAAAATAAATACAGTTCTGCAGGAATGGCTGTAGTCATACTGAAGGGTTTCATCTGATAAATATGAATTAAATTACAGCGGTAAATAAAAGTCTCTTTGTCCCTTCACAAGCATATTTACATAAACAGGGAACGAAAAAGCCACTGCTAATATAGCAAAAAGTTTCTACAATTGAACATGACTGCACAGAAAAGTACAACCTTCTTGATTGCAAATTTGGAAACAGTCCAGAAAATAATATTTGTTCACTTCCTTTTAGAGTAAATATTTTCTTTTCTATTTTCATGTGAAAATAACTACAGTAACTGAATAGGAGAAAAGGTGGGTTCTTACTGCAGAACTGAACTATGAGGTAATAGTAAATAGGGCAAAGGAAGCAGTCTGATTTATGCTTAAAATTATAATTATTTAAAATTTAGACAGAAGTTAATCCTAATAACAGTCCAAAAGGCTGTTCTTCCTGCAGAAGCATAAGACATTGGAATTGGTTTTGCAAGACTACTTACAGATTTATGTACTGTAGGATAACTTGGCTGATTGTGGATTGCATTTCCACATGGACCAACATTCCAAGGCCCCTTTTAGGGGTGTGGACTGAAAGGGGAAAAGAAAAATAAGAATGTGTGTATCTTGATGACCTAGTAGACAAGAGATTATCAGGTAGGAGGAGGGTGGCACAAGAGAGATACAGAGTCCAGCAAAATCAAAGGAGCAATAACAATGTGCTCATGTCCCAAGGATGGAATGCTCTTTATATACACTGCATGATACCAAAGGGATCAAGTTATGGTCATCCAAGAAGGGAAAAACAAGGAAACTTGAACAGACTGGACAGGAGACGTAACCATACTGTTATCCAAGAAAAATATAGTTTTAAAACCACAACAAAACCATTCATTTACTTAAAAGATATGCAAGTTATAAAATGTGTATTATGTAGATTACAGAACATTGCAGTTACTTTCCAGTTCCCTGCTTTTGAATTCATTGTTTTCATTTTACATGGTACTATGAAATTTACAGATTGAGTCAATAGTCTCTAACCACACAAGTCAATTTAAGATGCCTAATATTGAATTGGTCTAACCAGTACCATTGAACATTAGAGCAATGGATGCGTCCGTGGGGCATGTGTGTATACCCCTCTATATTCTTGAATTCATCTCAGTAAGTACAGCATAATATTATCATTTGAATGAAACTTAATAGGTCTCCTAATGGTATATAGTGTTGAGAACTGTATTCTGGGATTTTTCAGATAAGGAAGTTTTGAGGTAAGAAATGTTGGTAACAGAGCAAAGCAAACAACTGAAATATGCAGTGGAGTAAGCCAAGTAGTAGTGGCAAAAAAATAAGTAAAATGTCATTCAGGTCACTCCATATAGAAATATGAGTTGAAGAAGAAAAGCACATTGAGGTACTTTATGCTTGAAACGGGAAAGAATTTCAGATTAGAGTGAAGTCCAAGCCCTCACAGAGCTAGAGGTGCAGGGCAGCAGGTGCAACCATAATGATCATCAGGGGCTGAACAAGAGAATTAAAGGACAACCATACAGCTGCACTCAAAGTCTAAGTGAAAGAAGAAGCAGCTGCAGAAACTGCAGCAGCATACTTGCCAGGTGATTGGGAGTAAAATGAAACAAAAGTGCAATGGTCCAGGAAAAGAATTCCCCATAACTATGAGGAAACCTTTTAAATTCAGGTTTCGTTGTAGCAGGGGCTGAATCGGCTGAATCCTAATTGAAAAGTGACACGGGTGTGAAACCTGTAGCAGACCAGTCAATTTAGTCAGATCTTTAAGTAGAAGTAATGGGCAGTGAGCCATGAACATGGGCCTGCATGAAAGGATGGTCAAGAGGGCATAACCCAGATGATGAACACATCCTCCCAGTCTCCAGTGGAAGATAATACTCAATTAAAAATCATGTCATTAAGGCCTTTAGGTTGGAAACTGAGTGCAGAACCAACTCTCAGCTTACCCAAAAACCAACTATCACTGTTGTGATCTGAGTGCTGGGAGAGTTCATTAATGGCCTGTTCCTAATAGTATTACACATATATTTTAAATATAAGAGGGACTAAGGAGTTAAACACTTTTTCATAATGAAAAAGAATAAAGGAAAAAGATACAATGTTTTCAGTTGCATCAGGTGTTCAACTGAAGAAAAATATCATGTAACATATATGGGAGGAAGTAGGGAACAAAGCCATGACTAGGTGTGAAAAATATGCCATTAAAGACAAAGGGAAAAATTAAAAAGTTAATAATACTCTTAGATTGTTTAAAACTGAATTTACCAGAGGAACCAGATACAAGGATACTGTTGATGAGCTCTGAAAGTGACACAGCAGCTCTGGTTACAGCTCAAAATGTTTGGTAGGGAATGTGGCTGTCTTCTATGAAGGGATCTGTGGATGAGAAGTTTGCATTGGTTAGGTGGTGTACAGAAGTGCATTCGAAGGAGGGTTAGCAAAAAAGGCTCCTGTGGAAGGATTAGTCTGTGAAATTGGGAAATTTTTTTTAATGACCTGTGACAGAGAGAGAGATTGTTAGGGTGGAATGGCATAACCACTGGGATGCAGGTTTCATTATTGGGGTTCCTCTTGTAGGGTCTACTTCTAGTATGATTGAGGGCCCTGTCCAAAAATGAGATGGATATCCTTTATCTATGAAGAAATTCATCTTTCTGAGTGGTATTGCTACAGAAGTCAACCTCTTAACTGGTGGACTGTAAGAAACTGTGGAAAGTTGTGGAGAGTTTTTTTTTATTCAAAGTATAGAAGGAGATATAGAGGAGAAAATATTGTGAGTCAGTTGACTTATAATAGTTAAAGGTTTTTATGTCCTGATAAACTGATAGAAAGGCTGATATTTAAAAATGGTAGAGGTATGATAGAAACCTCAACTGTAAATGTGAGAGATGGATAGAAACTAGTAAAATCATTAATACATTCCTGTAGATGGCTTCTGAAGCAAGAGATGGCACCAACACAATGTTCAATATATCTTTGGTAAAGGTTTGGTACACACCCTAGGTAGGAAAAAAAGAAATGCTCTTCCATCCAGGTGACAAAAGTGTTGGCATAGCCAGATCCCTTTCTAGCACCCATTGCAGCTACACTGACCATCTGAAAAAAGGTCAATGAAAAAATATATTCTATTCAAAACACCTACTTTTGTTATGACAAATTCAAAATATCATACATCAAAATGAAGAAATAATTACAAGACTGTTTAATGGAAACATTTGATAAAAGAAATCAAATAAAACGTTTATGCAAAATTAATTATTTGAACAGCGAGTACAAAAGTATAATCCTTGGTCCAGTATACAAAAAATTTGCTTACACCAAGAAAATAAATATTTTTACTGTATTGTACAGTTATCATGAATCACATACGTATAAATTAAACATTGCAAAAAAAATGAACAAAAAACTTCAATAACAATTCCAATATCATAAGAATTACTTGGATTGATTAACAAGCATTACAAAGAAGCATGCTGACATGTAAGCACTGCTGCCTGACAACTCTGGCATACTGAACTGAGGTAATCATCTGAATATTACGATTATTACAGTAGGCTTTGTGTTTTCACTCCTTGTTTGCATGAGTTTACCTTTCACATTCTAAGGATGTGCAAGTTCGGTTAATTGGTAACTCTGAATTGACTCATTGTGGTTGAGGAGTGGAGCTCCTGCCAGCTTTGGACCTCCCTTGTGTTTAGTGCAGTCATGTCATACCATTTTTTAATTGCATTACGAGATATATTATTGTGGGGTGAGTGGGACTCATCAAGTTTGTTAGGGATCAGCCTACTCTTGCACCCACTAAGCTTAACCCACTTATTTAGAAAGACACACACACACACATTATTTCTTAAGCACTGATCAGAGTGATGCCAGCATAGCCTAACACTCCTTATAGGGACTTACTAGTTTTGGCATGAGCATTCGAGTGTACCTGAATGTTTGCTAGACACAGAAGGCTAACACACCTTGTTCCTTAAGTGTATCATAAACAATGAAGGCTGATATACCGTGGTTATTACCACTTACCACTGGTGCGTTACTCTCTTCCATGCTGGTCCCTATTGGAGGCATCCCTCTTCAGCCCTGTGATTAAGAAGTGACTATCTACCTACACCAGGTGCCCTATATTTTCTTTATTGCTTTCATCACTCAAAATGTTCAGACAAAGTACAGCAAAGCAATATTTTCTTAAAAATAGAATAATAACAACAGTAAACGTAAATGAAATGAATGACAGAAAATATAAATGTCTGGAGCCCTAATATATAAACGCCTAATAAAAATGAACCCTTGTTTCAAAGTAAAAAAGTTTAAACGATACTTTCCTTAAGGATATAAAAGCTGAAGAGTAGCATGTTTAACTGGAAAGAAGCTTTTTGTCTGGACTAGTTGGTTGATTCAGAGATCAGACTGATACATGGATGGCATCTTTGATATCCAAATAGATGATCTCTGTATCTAGTGTCAGGCTAACCATCCTTTATGCTAATGCTGTGATACTGTTAATTGTCAAACTACTATGATGGTGCATATCTTAAAGATGTGCAAGGACCTTATCATGGCAGGATTGTTTATTTATGCTGTATGCAATTCCCTAGGAATAAGTAAGTTCCATCTGATGTCATGCCATGTCATTTGCTAACTCACTTAATCCAGACCAGGGTCACAGGAAGGGGTGGAGCTTATCCCAGATTGCAAAGGGCACAAGACAGGAACAAACCCCAGACAGGACACCAGGGACAATTTAGTGTCGGCAGTTCACCAGTCTTTGGACTGTGGGTAGGAAAGCGGAGTGCCCAGAGGAAACCCACGGGAGGAACATGCAAACTCTATGCAGGGAGGTCCCCCATGCGAGACAGCAGCACAATTTCACCAATCATTCTTAGTGGACTGTTTACTTAAATATTTTACCATGATAGTATGCAACATCTCCAGGACTTATCCTAATACCTTCCTTACCTGTGTAATACAAAGAGCAGACATTTGATCAACTCACTGCTACTGTGACATCTTACAGGTTTGGGGATGTGAGAGAGCACAGCACAATTCTGCAAAGGTGGTCTTGCAGCATTGTAGCCCCACAGTGTTGGATATGTGAAAGAGAAGCAAAGCAGTAAGATTGTAGCATGGTGTGCTGTTCACTTAAACACGTTTGGAAATTATGATGCAGCTCTGGGTAAACTGAAGGTGTGGGAGCCTTGAGAAGAAAAAAAATAAAGTAATTTTCGATTGTTATCCATAATCTAAAAATAGTTATTCAAAAGACAGGTGTGTAATTGGAACACAAGGCAGATAAGTACAGGTGAAAGTATCCAGGATGCTAGAGAAAAGTCACAACCTGAAAAAAAAGTTAAAAAGGGCCAAAAACACTTAGGAGCACTAGACTTGTTCCTGTTTTCAGTTTTGGCCCAAGTGTCTATTGTAATTCATATTTACAAACTTTAAAATGAACCTTACTTCCTCCTGTTTTCTTTGCCAGATAATATTTTTATTTCTCTTTATTAACTTACTAGACATTAAGCCTGTTACAATAACGGGCGCTAGAACAGTAGTCCATAAACATTAGTAGGAACAGTCTATATTAAATGGCAAGGGACCTTTTACCTCATTAAATTTTTCCCGTAAAATGCCTGTAATTTTCTCTGACAGTAATACTGGCTTTGCTGTCCGTAATATGCATTTAATTTTCTGTCACAACAGTGGGCAATCAGCAGATTCTCCCCAGCAACTGATGTAATGTGCGCGAAAATAAATCTACTTTTAAAAGTCATCGTAATGTAATATCATGAAAATTTGTATATTTAGGAAAACCCCTTCAATGACTGACACTTTACACTTTACCGGGCCAAGCTTCTTAATTGCAAATCTGACATCCTCAGAGTGAACACTTGCACAACAATGGGGAAGCTGGTCTCTGCGTCTCAGCACCCGATTGGATTTTTCGTGTTTTATGTTTTAGGTCTTACCTCATTTACCGAAATCCGATTGGATCTGCCGCGCGATATTTTATTGGTCCCGCCCTCTCTGTCTTGTGTGATGCGTCAGGTGGCCTTTGAAGCATCTGCTTTGAAAGCGTCACACCGTGCCCCGCACATGCACACTTCACCAGAAGACACACACACGGACACTGGACGCACACAGGGTTTTATTAAAGAGGATTGTTATACACAAGTACAGATGTCCAAAGGATTCACTAACTCTTATAAAAATGAATATTATAAGTTACGCTACAGTTAACTCATTAAGGTAGCAGCAGGCATCTTTAAACATATTTCAATGTGTTTTGTGAAGACAGTTGCACAATGCTTTCACCATTTTAGCTATTTATTACATTTTAATTTTCATAACTGAGCAAGTCTTGAGTCTTTTGCTTATATTCAAAGATGAACAATCATCATGATTCTGATGCATGATTTTTGATTTTCCTAAGACTGTATGTTGCATATTTTCTTTATTCTGTTTGTTAGTTAGGGAGTTTGGATTATGTTGAATTTGACAGGTTCATTTATATTTTGAGATTGTTATTATTTTTTAATATCTGGTCATTCTGCCATCTTGTTTTCTACATGTGTGTTTCCATTTTAGACATCATATTGTTTACCGTTCCTAATGGGTTGGTACCTTATGACAACCAAAAGTTGCAGTGTGTGACATCACTGTGGCAATAAAGTTAAGTGTTGCACACATACAGTTGTCTAAGATTGTGGATGAAAACAAAGCATTTTTGTGTTTATGTGTTTAAAAATGTTTTCAAGGCAGACACCTTTACATATTTTCTGGTAATATTTTGGATTTTGGTGAAAGAGTTGGTTGTTGAACTTGGTTATAACCCCTGCTTTTCTTCATACTTTAATTTTGTTATGTCTATTTTCCGGTCTGTTAAGAAAAATCAACTACCTTGTCGCTCTGTAGCAGAACAGGAATGCTGCTTTAAGATTTGATTGACACAGATGGATGAGGATATATGCATGGTTAAACATGCCTAAAATAAGTATGGGAGAGTGTGAATATAAATTTTTGACCTTAGGACTTCCCAGTAATTATTGTTGAATAGTAGGGACTGTGCTCACATATGGTGGCTACACACAGTCCACTAGAATAATATTGGGGAATATTCTATGCAGAAGAAAAAGAGTGTGCAGTTACTAAATAGAGTTTCAAACTCAGTTGAACATTAATTCTCAAAATAGCTGGGTATCTGAGCACAATACCTAAAAGGAGACAACTGCATAAGTGCTCTAGGATGAGTTTAAGCAGAAATCATGCTGCTTCTTCTTTTTGTATTCTTTGTAACTGATATACTCATATTGCATTCATCTTAAATATTTCGCCGGTAAGAGTATTGATGTTCTGTTTAATATTAGCCAAAACGGCAATTTTTCCCTGTGTGAAAATGTGCTCGTCTTTTTTCTTCTAGTAAAACTAAAAATGAAACTAGATGGTTTTTGAATTACTGCTGTTAATTCCAAGGTTAAAGGTAATGTTTTCTTCCTTATGATGCATTTAGCCATTTAATTTTTGTGAATAAAGATATAAACTGAAGAATTAACAAGAAATTGAGATTCTAACTTAAACTAAAGAATTGTGAAATATTACACTTTAATAACTATCAATTAATTTTATGCCTCACTGTTGTTTAGAATTGGATTAAGTGGACTTGAAAATAGGTAGATAGATAATGGCAATAGATAATGGCACCTTCATCCTTCCTGTTTACTGATGTTATTCAAGTTAGCTGTGCACTTTAAGTAATATTATGCATTTTATTAATCTATTACTGTAATAATTAAATTCTTATCTCTCTGAGATGTTAATTTTCGTCATTGCACTTAGTTTTACACAATTTATGAAAAGAATAATCCTTTCTCTACTATTTCTTATATACTTTCAATCACCCACCCATGACCAAGAATTAGATTAATTAGTTTAAAGGGAAGCAGAGCCTGTCCTAACTGTATTAGTTGCAAAAGAGGAGCCAGCCTAAGATGAGACACACATTCATCACAGGGCCATCTTACCAGCATCATAAGCCCCCGGGCAAAGTAGTGCACTGGGCCCCCTGTTCTGATAGCAGAACAGAAATGTAGATGGGCATCAGAAATATTGTGGGCTCCTATGCTCCTGGGGCCTCTGGCCAGTGCCCAGTGTGCCAATATGTTAAGACAGCCCTGATTCATCATACTCAGAGTCTTGTAAGTAATAAAGTACAATGTAAGTACAGTAAAGTGTAATGCAATGCAACTTATTTCTTGTGTAGTGCTCTTCACTGAGTGCAGGCGCAAAGCTCTGTGAACAATTCTCAGTTAAAATTCAAGTACAGATTAAACTAATTACTAAATACAGAATGGGTACACATATAAAACACACAAGAGTGTGTCAGGACAACCTAACACATCCTCCTTTGAGATGCAGGAGGTCACCAGAGTATTTGGGAAACTTAATTTAAACATGGCATATACATGGAAACTGATCAAAGACACTGAGACTAGGGTGGGTTTGAAAGAAATGTCCCCAAAGCAGAAAGAAGCAATGCCAACAGCTACATTTGCTTTCATCTGTTTCCTCTGACCATTCTTAAGCTCTCTTTGTTTCATCATTTTTTGAATACAGTATGTACACATAAACAGTGACCGGGCTGGAGACTGAACAGATATCCTTAAGGTTGAGAGACAGCAATACAAACCATTATGCCACACATATCTGTTTCTTATCTGACCTTAATTACTGGGATTATGTGCTCTGGATTTTAATATTAACTAAATGCATTGTTACTCCAGTCCTATTTAACTCTTATTGATGCAAGTGCTAATGTTCCCTTATGAGTGTTTCTAAATCTTTTCCTTCTCCTTTTGCTTCTAGAAATAAATTTAACACTTGAAAATTTTCTTTAGGTAGACTTTTGGTTCTCAACTCTGACAATCGTTAAATACATTAAAAAATGCAGGCATTAAAATAAGTTTTTGCAGTTACTGCTGAAGTGCCATTTTTTGGGCAGCACTTTTCTGTGACCAAAGAATTGCTTAAAACAAATCAGTCTGCATGAATATACTGCAAAATACCACAGTTTATCTTTTAGAGCTGATGACCCGTCATGACCACAAAGTGTCAGATTCACAAACGAGCAGGTTGAACACATTAACAGGTGTCTTTAAAATAATCTTAGATGCTTAAAGTGGCCAACAGCTACACCCCGTGGGCTTGGATCCTTCAAACCAGCTCATTTTATTGGCAGACCATTGTAGACTCAGATAGCCTAAAGCTGAACACCCAGCATTTCTTTTTGAATTACAACATAATGATTTCACAGAAAAAAATCTTGTCAACAGAAGCCAAATGGATCTCTGTCACTTAACCTTGGGGGCCCATGCCAATGTTTAGTGGGTGGAAGTAAATTAGAGACTTTGAAACACTCAAGCATATACAAGCCTACATACAAGGTCTACCATAGAATTAAAATCTTGCAGAACTTCTTTATATTCCCTGCACTGTGATCCACTAAATAAAATACAAACTATAGTCAATACACTAATAATCCAATTGTCCTCCATTCAGAATATGGAACCAATGTAGGGAGCACTTTAAGATGGAGAAGGTTTATAACTGTTTCACTTCTACACGACAACCACTTTTTTCACTCTCTCAAACATACACAGTATTTAATGCTTAGAAAATGTGTGGGATTAAACATTTAGAGACTTGTACACAGATAATGTTTTTGCATCATATGAGCAACTAAACTTCAAATTTTACTTCTCACCAACACAATTATTCCACTACTTTCAAGCTAAAAACTTTGCTAAACACAACCTGCCCAATTCCTTCCCCACCCACCTTTTTCTATTCCAGAAGAAATATTGATCAGTCTTGAAGACTCAGATAGCATCTCCACAATTTATATACAAAAATTGAAAGTCCCTTCCTTTCAGAGATCCTAGGGTGCAATGGGGAAATGATCTTTCACTTAATATTTCAGAAAAGGAAAGGAAGGCAGCCATGCACAGAATACACTCTAGTTCCATATGTGCAAAGCACTCAGTTATTCAAGTTAAAATCTTCTATCAAGAACATTTATCTCAAATAAAACTATCCAAAATGTTTCCAGGGCAAGATTCAAACTATGAACATTGCAATCGAGCTCCAGCCTCATTGGGCCGTATGTTCTGGGCATGCTCCAAATTAACAACATTTTGGAAAGAAACCTTTAAATGCTTATCAGACAGCCTCAGTGTCACAATCCCTTCTAACCCATTAACAGTTGTGTTTAGTTTACTCCCAGATGGGCTTAAAGTGCAGAAGGACAAACAAACTGTAATTGCCTTTACCTCACTACTACCACATAGGCTTATCTTACTCAACTGGGACAATTCCAGCTCATCACTTTTACGTCAGTGGGTAACTGATGTCCTATACTATTCGAAATTGGAAAAAATCAAATTCTCACTCAGAGGTTCTGTTCAAAACTTTTTAAAAATATGGCAGGATCTAATTCATAACATTTTAGAATAACCTTCTATATCAGGAAAAAGGATATTCTTCCTTTCTTGCTGCTTCAAATATTTGCTTTGTTGGCTGGCTCTCCTCTCTTTCCTTTGGGTGGGGGTTGAATCTTGGTTTTGTTAAGTTTGAATTAATTGTATCAAGTGTTACTTGCTTTTAATTAAAATTAATAAAAGTAATAAAAAAGGAAATACTCAAGCCCACTTACTCCCTTCTCAAAGACAGTAATTATGATTTAAGAAGGAAAAATTTGTAATAGTTGAGTACACATTATTAAATGAGTATGATTTAAAACGATAAAACTAAAAGTGCTATCTTATTTTACAAAACAACACCTTTATTGCTTTTTAGAATGCATAAAGCTTATGTTGGCCATCTCCAAGTACAATGAGGTACTTGTCAAAATTGCACATGCTAAGTAAAAGCTGAGTACTTGGCTGTTTATCATGTACTTGTTGTTTTGGGTCATCATGTATAGTATAAGGAAAATCTTAAGTCCTTTAATTTGTGAATGGTTTTATTCATCTTATCTTCTTATATAATACGCTACCATGCCTGTCCGTTTGTCTGTCCAGAATTTTAAATCACCTTTAGCTTGCAAACTGTTTGACCTATTGACCTGAAATTTGGTACACATACACTATGTCAAGTCTACTGTCCACTTTTGGGGTGATGATTGACCTCCAAGGTCAAAGGTCAACCCAGGAAGGTCAAGGTCAAAAATCAAATAACCTGTAGCCTGAAATTTGGTACACATATACTACACTGAAACTCTGCACTACAGCTTTATAGATAGATAGATATATAAATAGATACTTTATTAATCCCAAGGGGAAATTCACATACAAAATTAAAGAGTGATAAAAATTCAGGTAAAACAGACAATAACGTTTACCCCCTCGGGTGGAATTGAAGAGTCGCATAGTTTGGGGGAGGAACACTCTCCTCAGTCTGTCAGTGGAGCAGGACATTGACAGCAGTCTGTCGCTGAAGCTGCTCCTCTGTCTGGAGATGACACTGTTTAGTGGATGCAGTGGATTCTCCATGATTGACAGGAGCCTGCTCAGCGCCCGTCGCTCTGCCACAGATGTCAAACTGTCCAGCTCCATGCCTACAATAGAGCCTGCCTTCTTCACCAGTTTGTCCAGGCATGAGGCGTCCTGCTTTATGCTGCCTCACCAGCACACCACCGCGTAGAAGAGGGCTCTCGCCACAACCGCTTGATAGAACATCTGCAACATCTTGTTGCAGATATTGAAGGACGCCAGCCTTCTAAGGAAGTATAGTTGGCTCTGTCCTCTCTTGCCCAGAGCATCAGTATTGGCAGTCCAGTCCAATTTATCATCCAGCTGCACTCTCAGGTATTTATAGGTCTGCACCCTCTGCACACAGTCACCTCTGATAATCATGGGTTTTTATATTAAAAGCGAAGAGTTTTGGAATTATTACTCTTTTTATTTTTATTTTATTTCATTGTAGAATCAACTCCTGCGTACAGGAAACTGACTTAATCAGTTTTAACCTGAAGTGGGCTGCTAGGGCAGAGAAACAAAGAGCTGCATCAACCTCTGAGCAAACAAATTCTAAACATACAAAGAAAGAGTATGAAAACTATATAGAATGCATTCACCATTTACAACAGGCTGACCCAGAGCAAAACAGAATTGCTTGAGCAAGTGAGAGCAAAGAACAGACCATACAACGAAGACAGCCCGACACTGAGCAAAACAGTATCACAAGAGCAAATGAGACTGAGGAAAATGCTAATCAACATCAGCAATCATTGGTCAAACGTGGCAGAATTGCAAAGGCAAGGGAGACAGAGCAAAATGGCATCCATCGATGACAAAAAGATGCTGATACTTGCACAATAGACAAAATGAAAACATATTTTTTTACAGTTCATTTCAATTGAACTCCTGCAATGTCTGCTGTAAAGCTGATACACGTGTTGGTGAGACACGGCAGGATAGGTGATAGGTCTTCCTGTTATTGACAATCATTCATATGCTGCTGCAAGGGAAATTCACAAAAATAAAAAGAAACGAGGCAAGCACAGTACTTCTGTGTAGTGAAGCTCTGACTGAACGAGCCTGCTGCAAAGAGCAGACATTCTGACAGTCACATGAGCTGATTGGGTTGTTCTTTAGTTGAACTAGTAAAGATGGTTGCTTTCTTCATTCTGCATGGGGTACAAACTGAATTCAGGTTCTTGGATCTGAATGGGTACAACTTGTGATCTCTCAAGTTCAAAAATCTTGGTTATAGCTACATTTTACAGGACTGGGTTAAATTCTAGGCTAAGGCTATCTGTCTGAGTGAACATTTTTGTTGCTGCTGAGCACAATTTCCAAGAAATAAAGTTTAGGCTGCTAAACAAGATTGTACAATTTATTTTAAACAGATGGCTTAAATGAGAGACAGAGGGGCATACTGGATTTTAACAGATTAATTTTACTCTCTTTATGCTTTGGTTCAGTCCATTCTTTTAAACTATTTTTTGTTGGCAATGAATAAATACCTCTCATTATTTTTTGGAGAAAGTGGGGGTTTTCATTTCTGAAATGGCTTTGACTTTTTGATTTGATGCTACATCCATGCATATTTATACATTTTGGTTTGAGTGGGTATTTTTTTTATTTCATTTAAAGGATGTACCGCCAGAGCTTTCCCTGTAAGGAAAATAACAACAGTATTCAGCATAAAATATTGTAATTGGAGAAGAAATGTTCTTTTTGTATCCTTACAACATAAGGGTGCTTTATCCATCATCGGGCTACAATGAGCTAAACCCCAATTGCAATTGTAAAGGCACTAAGCAGAGACCAACACTAGACAAAAAAAAAACATTTCACACACCCACCCATATTCACTCATGTGGGACCAGTTTAGATTGGTCACTCAAAAAAAACCCTGAGGCTATGACGTTAATCAGAGCAACTGCAGAGTTTCCATGCAAACACCACAAGGACAAAGACCCCCAAATTGAACTCAGGTCATTGGAGACGCGAGGCAGCAATTTTAACCACTGATCCAATTCATCTGTGCTCACTTGTCCGACCTTTAATGAACTGAATATAAATTATCAGATCGATATTTTTCACTTACATTTACATGGAATGGGAGAGGTGAAGAAATTAGGCCTAAATCCCTGTTAATACTATGGTGTTTTGAAGACATATATCAAAGTGTCAGGTTCTTCTGTGAGTTATTTTCTATTTCTAACATGGATCACATCATCTGCATTTTGTTTCTAATTTTATGTATTGTTTCTCTTCTTTTTTTTTTTTTCTTGCTGAGCTAATTATATTGTGCTTCACATTGCATTTTCTATCCAGGAAAATCATTTTCTGTGCAGGCTTCAATGTGTCAGTCTCAGAAATGCAACTGCAACAAGCACTTTCAGTAGTTTGCTTAAAAGTAAAGTTTCCCAAAAAAAAAGAATCTAAAAAATAAAGTTCTGCTAAGAAATTCTGGGTGTTAATTACACAAGATTTTCAGTTTGTCATTTTACAATACCTTGCTCAAATAATTGACCTCTATTTGTCTCTAAATTGCAATATTTAGCATGTTCAAATTTCAGCCTCTCGAAATATTACTAGCAGTTCACTCATTTATTAAAAGATGCAGTTATTGGTCAGGCAAAATACTGATACTAATGAATGACTGCTTGGTTTAATCAAATTTCTAGCCTAATTTTAAGTTTTAGTGAATAATAATTTTTTTTATAAATACAGTAGTCTCACTTATCCGATATAAACGGGCCAGCAGAACGTCGGATATGCAAAAATGTCTGATTAATGGAAGGTGTTAAGAAAAAGCCTATTAAACGTCAAACTATGTTATAATTTTACACATTACAAACCTAATAATCATGTTTTACAACAAAACAACAGAAAAAATTTACTGAAAAAATGAACTTACAGTTACAGAATTGTCTGAAGTTAAATACACTATGTACTGTATTTAAAAAGTTCAGCCCTGTGATGATTTAAAGAAATTTTTGATCATAGTCTGCTTTCCTGATGAGTGCCATTTCTTCAATGCCAAGTCTCGCCATCTTTGCAGCATCATTATGTCGATTCTTGTAGCTTCTTGTTGCTCAATGTATTTAATTGTAGTTTCTAGAGCCTTAACTCCGTCACTCATATAGCCAACATCCATACGAGCGCATACTGTTTACTACGGCATTGTGACTGCGTGTGTGTGTTTGTGCTGTAACGTGCGAGTCCCTGTCTTGCACCCGAAAACACGAAGCTGAGTCTCAGTATTTTAGCGACATCAGCTTTATTCAGCTTGAAACAGCAACAGCGCGGTTATTTATTGTAGCGGGATCTGCCACTCTCCTATACACAGACACAGAAGTAAGGCAGGGCCATGGCCAAGTAATACTGTGCCCTGCGCATTTATAATGTTCCTTGTTCCTTGTATCACCCATTGACGGCAGGCGCTTATACCATGTCCGCGATCTTTTCGGATTCGCTTTTACGGCGAACTGCTACAGCGCATGGGAGACTGCGGTTGCTTTGGGACGCTCTTCCGCATGTCGTCCCGTTGGGTGGAATCCCACAAGAGTTTAGAAACTCACTCACACCAGCCATGATTGTTTTCAAAGGTAAAGTGCAGGTTAATATCGTTTTATGTATTTTTACTTTAGATTTTGTATTAATCATTTTTATATGAATAGTTTTGGGTTCTGGAACGAATCATCTGAGTTTCTTATGGGGAAATTCGCTTTGATATACCAGTGCTTTGGACTGCGAGCACGTTTCCGAACGAATTATGCTCGCAAACTGAGGTTCCACTGTAATTAGATGCAATAGAGTCGGGAGCAACAAAAAATAGACTACGCTCACGCTCGCAGCTTGCAGTTTTTGTTGCCGATTGATGCATTTGGATATAAAGCATTCAGGTTTGCCTCCAGAAAAGTAATATGGAGTAAAGTGAGGGATTTGAGCCTAAAGCATCAATGCCTTAGCTTCCCAGCCCGCTGGTACCTCACCATCCCCTAAATGCACTATGTATATCTGTGATCTGAGACGAGTGAGCATATTTTAAGAGACTTACTAACATTAAAGATCAGCTACAGTTTTTGCAATTCGCATTCTGTGCAATATAACATTATCTGCTTATGTATGAAAGCATGAAGTTTGAGATTAAGTTTAACATGGGAAGGAAATTACTGAAGGTTGATAATTGAGATTAAGATGCTTGAAGACTTTCTTGCAGAACAAAGATAGTTTTCCAATCATCACGACGCTAGAAGCAGCAAACCTTTATTGAAAAACATTTCCTCCCCCTTCTTCTCGGTAATTAAAAAAAGGATCAAAGGAATGAATTTCAACAGATCTTGAAACCTACACAACAAAGGCCTGAAAAACATCTGACGTCAGTCTTAACCAGATTTTTCCATTTGACTAAAGAATAAATGTTTACACTATAAATGAAAAGAATGGTTGATTGTGTTTGATACAGTAAGATTACTTTTTATGATTAATGAAATAGCCCCTATTGCATTATCTGCAAAACAAATGTGCAACAAATATGAGCTATTGAAAATAAAAGCAGTTAGTACTATTTTAGCAGTTATATTACTATATTTAGTACTATTGCACACATTAAAAATAGACATGTTTGCCTTATTAAAAAAATAATTACACATTTGGCATTCTGTTGTTAATTTAATAATGGGATTTTATGCTTCCATTTATTCTTGTTTATACAAGACATCATGAAAGTTGTCTTCTCAGTTGCATCCACTGAGACAAGAACAAAGACACATACTGACAATAACTAACTATTCACATGAATTAAGTGCATTTACACTAACTAAATTATGCAGAAAGTGCATCAACTATGTCAGCTTTTCAAACAAAGTCTGTCCTTTATAATATTCAATATTCCCAATCTCTCAAAAATCAAAAGTGTGCTTTCTTTCAAAGGAGGAACCAAAATAAAACCTGAGATAAATCTACTCACTCGCAAAAGGACGAGTAGACTCAACTCAGTGGAGGAACCACAAACAAAGAGAAAGAAACACAGAAAAGAGGGAGTCCTAAATTAGGGAGCCTCATGTGACTGTCCTACCAACAGCTCGCTGGCATAATTAGGGGCTAAGCATCAAAAGATGAAATTAACAAGCAATAAAGCAGTACGTAACAATTAAGAAAAAAAATAAAAAACTTTTAGAAAATATTTAGTAAACAAAGACAATTAATTGAAAACATCTGCACTCTAGAGTAAGTGATTAACATCAAGCAGGGCTTGAAATTATTATTTTTTAACCTGGAGGGCAATGTCCCCTTAAATGTAACACAATGGGGAATTTCAGACTCTGTTGGGGGAATGAAAGTGAACCCGCAGTACAAAAAGCATGTTTGATATTAATATTAAAGCCATTTTTTTAAATGTCACAACATGTTCTCTCTGATGTTTATAAAACTGAGTAGATAAAGCAATCAGAGAGACGTTCAAATAATTTATTTCTGCTCTTTTAACTTTAAATAATTAATTCTTGAACTTTACAAGTAGAGATTTCCACTTTCACTCAGCCAGCAAACCAGACTTGTTGAAGAAAATTTGCATCAGTAGAGTAACACAAAAAAATATGGAGAATGTAAAATATGCTAAGAATAATAAGTTTTTTTTATCCGTACTATACTGTTTTTTCCTGTCAGAATATAATTTTCTGCAGCTTTAAGACAATTGAGTGGCCATTGTAAGGCTGTTAAGTGTAAATGTTAATTTAAGAAATACAGAAATATAGTGTGAACCACTGGGGCGCATACAGCTGCCCTAACCCGACACAGACAGGCAGAGACATACGTGTAGCATACAGTAAACTTTATTTCTGTGGGGAAGCGCTTTTCCCTCGCTCCCCACAGCAGCACAAAACAAATAAGCACAAAAAGCACAGTCCTTTTCTTCTCTTTGTCTCTGTCTTTCTCTGCCGCCAATCCTCTCCCGGCAAGCTTCGTCCACCTCCTCCTGACTTTGGCTTTCTGAAAGGAATGAGGCGGTCACTTTGTGTTGCACCTGGGAGTGCCCCAGGTGGCTCATTAGTGTTACCTGGAATCACTCCCAGGTGTGATGGAAGTTCAATGTAAAGCTCTTCAGCTCCCCCTAGCAACCCCCACAGAACCCAACAGGGCTGCAGCAAACTCCAACTCTCATCGTGGCCTGCTGGACTCTGTGGTGCCACAGCCACTCAGGAGGGCTGCCCTTTAGCGACCCAGGGGAGGTAATGTCTCGCAGATGCTCTTCTCTCCCCTAGTCCTTCCATCCAGCTGGTTTCATGGCCAGGTAATGGCCATGGCCACCCGCCACAATAGTTAACATATCCTTAGCTTAGGTGGCACAATGGTATACTGCCACTTTATTGATCCTGCACAGTCCATTCAAATCCAGAACCTAATTGTCTATATGGAGTCTGTGTTCTTCCTGTGCCTCTCTGTATTTTTTATAGTTTCCCTACCACATTCTAAAAGCGATGTATGTTTAGTTACATGGCCCCTTCATGAGTGTGGGTGTGAGTGGACCCTGTGATGAACTTGGACCCTGTCCATGCCCTTTCCCTGCATTGTGCCCAACCCTGCCAGGATAGGGTCTAGCTCTCTACTCCTTTGAACTGGAGTAAGGGGATTTGGAATGAGTATCATTATTAATAGTTTTCCAGTGAACATGTTTTGTTTTAAATAATCATGAACTGTTTCCAAAACCAGACATCATTTCTAAAAAACTATATATACTATTATAATAAAACTATTATAAGAATGTAAAGGTGAAATATGGTATCACAGTTCTAATTTTTCTGACCACACATCCTTCTTTACCGAGTTAGAGTGGTGGGTATAGTTGCAGTAAAATGTCTTCAAATTTATCCTTGATTATTGTTGCTTGAACTTATGCTCTGCTAAAGAAATGTTATAGAGCTACAAAATGAACATTGCTTGCTTTAAATTGAGTCTAGTGGGTGGAATAATGAATAAAAATAATACAGGAATCCCAAATGTTTAACCCACAATTCCATTTCTGAGGAGATCAACTACCACTTCTGAAAGAGCTTCTCCTGCATCATGGCAGATGTTATGTACAGTGCTCTTCATAATGTTTGGAACAAAGACACATTTTTCCTTGATTTGACCCTCTGCTCCACAGTTTAAAATTACAAGTTAAACCATTCAGATGTGATGAAAGTGTACTATAATTTGAGAGCATTTGCCTACATTTTGGTGACTTGTATAGAAATGACAACACGTTTTGTACATGGTCCCCCTATTTAAAGACACTGCAATATTTGGGACAATTGGCGTCACAGGTGCTTGTGATTACTCAGGTGTGTTTCATTGCTTCTTTAGTGGTGACATGAGATACCTCGCCTTACTTCTACTGTTTGGAGTGTGTAGTTGCCATTGTTCAATGTGAGAACAAGATCTGTGCCAATGAAAGTAAAAGAATCTGTTATATGGCTGAAAAACAAGAATAAAACCATTAGAGACTCAGGTAAAACCTTAGGATTACCTAAATCAACTGTCTGGAATGTCATTAAGGAGGAAGAACTTACCGCGGAGTTAAGTAATTGCAAAGGGACTGGTAGTCCAAGGAAGATCTCTATTCCAGATGAAAGAGGAATCCTCAATATGGTAAAGAAAAAGCCACAAACGCCTTTCTGACAGATCAGAAACAGTCTTCAGGAGGCAGATGTTGATATATCAAAGACTACTATCAGCAGAAGACTTCACGAACAGAAATACAGAGGCTACACTGCAAGATTTAAACCACTAGTTAGCCACATTGCAAAAAAAAAGCATATGCAAAAACTGAACAAAAAATCTTTAAATGGGAGTTATTTTGCTTTTATGTAAGAAAAAAACCTGCCAATGGTGCGAGCAAAGATTACTTGACAATATTTCTTAAAGTAAGCAAAATAATCACAAATACACATTTTTCAATAAGTCAATGATTCTTACAATAAGGAAAACAAGATTTAATGTCATGATATAAAAACTTGTCACTTGCTTAGATTTAATTTTTTGCAGTACACAAAAGCAAGATGACCAGATTAGAGTTTGCAAAAAAGTACTTAAAAGATCCTGCAAAACTCTGGAAAATGGTCTTGTAGACATGACAGCCAAAGATGATCCTGTATGAGAGTGATGGCAAAAGCAAAGTGTGGAGATGAAAAGGAACTGCCCAAGATCCAAAGCACACCATCCCATCTGTTAAACATCGTGGTGGGGGGTTTATGGATTGGGCATGTATGGCTGCCACAGGTAATGGCACACTTATCTTCATTGATGATGGAACTGCTGACAGCAGTCGCACAAATAATCTTGAGATGTACAGAAACATCTTATCTGTTTGACTTCCAGTAAATGCCTCCAAACTCATTAGTCGGAGCTTCATCCTACAACAAGATAATGATCCTAAACATACTGCTAAGGCAACACAGTAGTTTTTCACAGCTGAGAAATGGAAAATTCTTGAATGGCTAAGCCTATCACCCAATTTAAGTCCAATTGAGCATGCCTTCCATATGTTGAAGAGAAAACTTAAGGGAATAAGCCCCTGAAACAAGTAGAAGCTGAAGACAGATTCATTAGTGGTTTGGTAGGGCATCACCAGAGAAGATTCTCAGTACCTGGTGATGTCTATGATTCAGAGACTTTAAGAAGTCATTGCACGTTAGGAACCTCCATCAATGGCAGGCAGTGTGGTGTAGTGGTCAAGACTTTGGGATTCAAACTCTGAGGCTATGGGTTCAAATCCTGAAACTGTTGCTGTGTGAGCACAAGCAAGTCACTTGACCTGCCTGTGCTCCAATTGAAAAACCAAAGAGAAATGTAACCAATTGTATCATAAATATTGTAAGTTGCCTTAGATAAAGGCATTAGCCAAATAAGTAAATGTAAAATATGACAGCTTTAATATATCTACCATTGCTATGTCCCAAACATTATGGTACTCTGAAATGGGGGGACAATGTAGAAAAAGTATTGTTATTTTTACATGGTGTGGCTGAAACATATGCAAATACCCTTAAATTAAAGTCTGCAATGTGCACTTTAATCACATCTGAATTGTGTGATTTGTCATTTTAAGTTGTGGAGCAGAGGGGTAAATCAAGGAAAAATGTGCCTTTGTCCCAAACATTATGGAAGACCCTGTAGATGAATGGACCTTGTATTAGGTCTCACTTGTTAACAGTGTTGCAAAGTGCTATAGCTAGATGGTTGTTGCCATTTGTAAGTAATAAGCCTTGGAGCCACTGGAGGATGCCAGTAGCTTCAGATGTTATCATGCTATGAAGGAGGGATTTCCGAGCTTGTTATTGATTATCCAGATTTGAGATAAAGGTTATTAAAGAACAATTACACTGTGACTGTGGTTAAAATCATGAGAAAATCTTCTTGATTCAGTGAAAAATGATTGTCAGATGGCCTTAAAAAGGTTTTCAAAAACTATTTAATGGGTGGGTGTTTTGCCATTTTAAATTTCCCATTTCTGAATGTGCGCATGTAGTAGATAAAGAGTTATTTTATACCTTGTATCTATGAAATTGATTACAAGTAGCATCACATAATAGAAGCATTTTCTTGTATATTGAAAGATAAGATGTTCATGCATACTTCTGAAGTCATTTTGTTACTGTCGTCATTAGTTACATGAGTAAAGATAAGGCAGCCAATTCTAAGCCATGACTCTGCATTCACTTATAAAATAAGTAGTCCACTTTGGACCATCTGCAGATTATTTATCTCCTGCATTTTTTATTTTTTATTCACTTTACTAGAGGTTTATGTTTGACTCATTTGTTATTACCACTTTGTTCTCTATATTTTATTGACGTCTTTCAGTTTTCTGTGCTGATGAGAGGTTTGCATCTCATGTAAGTGTAGCTTTAATAATTCTCCTGTCCACATATTTAGTGACAGTAGCTTATCCTTTCCTCTCTCTGGTTGGTGGAAGTTGTTAGTAAAGTTAGAAACAGTATCATTAACATTTTTCTTCACATCTCTAATAAATATGTCATTATCAACTGCAGTTACTCTATACTCTGACTGATTTCATTGCACAACATTGATGTCTTTCTTAATCACGATATTCCAGATTGTTGACTTTTGTCTGTCCAGTTCTGATTGACCTCATATTTCCTCCTCAGTATCCAAATTGAAGGCTTTTCTTTCACAGACAGTTCTCTGTATTATCAATGTTTGTTTAAGCCTGTTGATGCCTGACAAATAACAAACCAAAGGATAGAAGCTAAATTCGAAACTACATATTCTTAGCTCTCTTGCAGCCAGTTGTTCTTGTGCTTATATTCAACTGAAGTAAGGGAGTGGAGCACATACTGTAAAGCAGCATTGTTCTTAAAGCATATATGGGAACAAATGCTAACAAATGAAGTAGGTGCCATTCTGCCCTTTGATCTCATACTAGCTATGCTGTCCGCCTAAGATGGGTTGTAATCTAAGTCAGGGGTTCTCAGACTCGGTCCTGGGGGCACACTGTGGCTGCAGGTTTTTGTTCCAACCAGCTTCTGTTTTTAATTGGACTCCTGGGCTAATTAAGTGTACTGTTATTTCCCAGATTCTGTGTTTTGGGAACAATTTAGAAATTAGAAAACTAAGTTTGGTAAGTAAGTAAATAAATAAAGCAATATATGGAAATAATGTTTTTTTTCTTGTTAACAGTATTTTCATCTTGATTTTCATTCTAATTTTCCAGGTGTTCTGATTGTTTAATTAATCCAATTATTTACTAATTAGAGGGTCTAATGCTAAAGCAGTTGCAGCCTTTCATGATTCAGTGTCTTTTGCCTGGGTGTCTGCTCTGTTTGCTCTGCTCGTTTTTAATTGTCATTATTAAGATACAATGAAGGGAGCAAACAGCACAGAGGAAGGGCAAAATATAATGAAATCAACAAAAGAGAGTTAAACATTGAAATCTGTAGCAAAAATAGAAATATTTCTAAATGTCTTATAAATCTAAAAATGGTGCTATGCTTTTCTGAATGTAGAACAAGAGAAGAGAGAAAAAAATACCAGCTAATTAAATGAAATCAGTGTTACCAGTTGTTGTCACTGATTATGAATCTGATTGGAACAAAAACCTGCAGCCACAGTGGGCCCCCCACACCGACTTTGAGAATCCCTGATCTAAGTAATTGATTTAGACCTAATGCTTTTATTTGGTATACCCAATCTGTTTCCCTCGTGGTGGCCTTTTCGTCTTCCGAAAGAGCTTCCCATTTTCACCGCTTCCAGTTGCCAAACTGACCACTCTTACAGTCAAAGTGTTTTTCTGGGAAAATGAAGCAATCATCACTGCTGCATTGCCTAGTTTAGCAATTCTAGAAGAGTCATGTCGGGGCTTAACGTACACATTAATTTATTGCTATTTTCACTCATTAATCGACTACCACATGAAATTAACAGTCAGCAGCATTACAGCTATAACCCTTGTTCACATGGCCTGAGTGGGAGCAAGAAATTTGCCACCATATTGCTGTTGCTGGTACGTATTTAATATCAGAAAACAGAATAGGCCCATAAGATCAGTTTTCATTTTCAGCCCTTCTTTGATATTTTCTTAACATTTTTGATTTTCGACTCTGCTTTTTAAATTTTTCTTCCTAAACTTAGCAACTGGACAGACACACAGACACACACATAGACATCTGTCCTGTCAGTAAGGTGGATTCATCTGTTTATCTCAAATTTGAAACTCTTGTGGTGTACATGAGATATATTAACTACAATTTCACCACCATAATACTTGTGGTGACTGTTGTATATGGGAAGTTGATTTTATTAGTCTAGCACAAGCTGATAGGCACTGCTATAACACCTGCTGAACCTTGTATCTTGTACCTTACCTTGTAAAGAAGCTATAAAATAGATTAAGTGAACTCATTTGACTTATTAAGTAGGAAAATGTTTTGTTTAACTACTCAATTGTGGCTTTTATATTGGCATTTTATAATATACAGGGTTGGGTTGAATCGGATATTAGATGAATTGGGAAATTCTAAAAAAGTGTGGAAATGATACTTTGGTAAAACAAAAAAGCACTAAAAAATGTTCTTAAAACATAGTGTCGAAAGAAATACACACAAATCTATGCCTCATAAAGTCATTAGATTTTCTGTCAAAATTCTGAAGAGACAATGTATCCGGGTTTGACAGGAAACAAACAAACTAGCAAAGGCACATGCCTGTGTTGTAAGTTTAAATTTTATTGTGTAAACTGTGTAGCTGATCTAAAAGGATGGTTCTTGTCATAAAATATGCCACTGAATAATGATACTGAATTTAATTAAGCTTATTAATATTTTTGTGTCATGCCTGTTGTATATTTCAAACTGAACTACTTGATTTGTTATATCTGTTCCTTTGTTTCAGTGGATATTAGTGAAATTCGAGAAGTTAGACCAGGAAAAAATTCTAAAGACTTTGATCGTTTTAAAGATAAGAACAATTTGGAAGAAGAAAAATGCTTTACAATATTATATGGATCCCAGTTTGTCCTAAATACTCTGAGTTTGGGTGGTAAGTATTTAAATTTGAAGCTATCTTTTTTTCTGTGTTGCACTTCAGTATATTGTAGAAAGAAAACAAAAACTCACCAAAATTTATTTCACTATTTTCAAATATAAATTTATTTAAGTATAGAATAATCAATTATTACTATTATATACTGTACCATTTTACAAAGTTTCTTTAATATTGTACATTTTGTTTACCTTATTTACATTAGTTACTATAATTTAAACTTCTGTGATATTTACATCACAGGATTTAGGAAACACAGTCTAATAAATGCTTCACTGCAGCAGTTATTGCTGCTACCAAATAAACAATAAGGTATGGTGAATTCTACACTAATACAGTCAATGTGCCTCAGAATATTGCTTTGTGCCTTTTGTTTGCAGCCGACTCAAAGGAAGATGCAGAAAAATGGTTATGTGGAGTGTCAATATTAAAAGAGGAAACCTTGACTGCTCCAACACCAGCTATTGTTGAAAGGTACATATTTCAGTTCTTTCTGTCTTATTTCTCTATTTTAAAATAAAAAGGCCATTTTGATTATGTAGTACCTTCCTAGAGATAGAGTACAGTTGTTTGTGTATTGTTTTACCTTTGGATCACTTACATGCCAACAGTCACACAGTGAGTAACTAGTAGGAACAGAACCACCAACCATTCTTGTTTACAGCTCAATATCTTAGTGGTATGTCTCTTGTACATCCTACATGATTACAGTAACTGTGGAGGTTTTATCTTCTATTAGTTAATTCTAATATTATGAATTGTTATGACAGCATTTTAGGTTAGTTCTCGCTTTGAAGGGCACTATAAAACATAAAGACAGATTGATTACATTTTAACATTCAAGTTGATTTTAAAGTAGCACATACTGTAGTGGCAGTGATAAAATCCATTATAAGTTTCAAAAATGTTAGTGACTTCTACCTCATAATCCTTATTAAATATAGTCATCAGTCATTTTCTAACCTGCTTAGTCCTGAACAGGTTTATTTTGGGGTGGAGTGTATCCCAGCTAGCATAAGGCACGAGGCAAAAACAAACCCTGGACAGGGTGCCAGTCCATTGCTGGGTGAACACACTCACACAACCCCAACCACACACTAGGACCAATTTAATATGACCAATCAACCTAACCTGCATGTCTTTGGGCTGTGGGAGGAAACCAGAGCAACTGGAGGAAACCCACACAGGGAGAACATAAAACTTCATGCAGGGAGGACCCAGGATGCAAATCTTGGTCTCCTGGCTAAGAGAGAGCAGCACTACCACTGCACCACCATGTTGCACCTTTGTTAAATACACATTATTGCAAAATACAAGGTGTTAGCAACACCTAACAATTAGATAGGATTATTTCTAAATTAACACACAGGGAGTCTGTGTAGGAGATATTTAGCAGGATAGAAATGATAGCTTTATGGTCAAAGACTAACAACACATACTGTCACTAAGTGTATTATATCCTTTTAGACTTATCCCTAATTCTTCTGTCATGAAAGAGTTATCAGCAATTCTTCTCATACAATAGGCATTTTACTAAGTATATCATTCAGAATCAATTATATTCAGAAGCATGCTATGTAGAGGGCAGTCTTATTTCAACAACATCTTTATGTAACATAGCACTTTCTTTACATCATATTATTTCAGTAGTATATTTAACTTGGTGATTTCCTAATTGTACAATGTATGCATAATGGTATAGGCAGTATTTAGCAGTAGACAGATTTTAGTTCACTGGAGTTTAATTGAATGTAGGCAATTTGTTATCCTGCATTTGTCCTGCAATCTCATTTCTGACTGTCTCTTTCCTCCTTCACAAGAGTGAAAAGGTCCTGCTCCTACAAATTGTATGTTGTGTCCCATGGCTCAGATAAGATCCCGGTACAGAGTCCCAACTCTGCCTCCAAGACAACCCACTGAGTGATCTGTTACTCCCTAATTCTCAAATGTATACTATGTCTTCTATTAAAATCTCTGTTTATTTAGTCTTACTTTACCAAAATAGTTTTGTAAAATGTTTAATTTTTTTATTGATAATAATGTTTTTGATCTCCCAAATATTGCAAATGCTGTATGATGCTATTATTACCTCTGACCATGATCTTCTTATTTTAGAATTCAAATTGTTATTCTACACAAATACAACTCAGCTTTGGATACTATACTCATTAATACTAGTAACAAAGGTTTTATTACATTTATTTCTACACAAATTATTTTTTTATCTGAGGCCAATGCATTTCCAGAGATAAGTGCAGTAACACATCACATTGGGAAATTCTTAAAGCATATTTGTGAGGCTAATCATTTCAAATTTGAACACCTTGAAAAAAATCAGAGCTAATAATTGAGATGACTAATAATGTTCAAGCATATGTAAGATCACTCAATGATATGCTTTACAAAAGCAGAATTAATTTTTTTTCCACTTAAAAAAGATATCAACTAATTTTTAATTCCTCCTAAAGATAATAGGATTTAATCTGAAGAAAAAGGAAGTTTATAACATAATTCCTTGATGAAAGAGAATTGCTACAGGTCTACACATTGCTCATAGGAAACAATAGGGCTCTTCAAAAATAAAGATGAATTTCCAACAAAATTGAAAAGCCGTGGGTCCAAATGGCTATTTAGCCAGATTCTAAAAAAAAGATTTCTGTTATTATCTTCTTTAGTACTAGGTATGCTTATGGAAACTTAATAAGATAACATTTTACCAAAATCACAATTCTATGCGGGCGGCATGGTGGCGCAGTGGGTAGTGCTGCTGCCTTGCAGTTAGGAGACCCGGGATTGCTTCCCAGGTCCTCCCTGCGTGGAGTTTACATGTTCTCCCCGTGTCTGCGTGGGTTTCCTCCAGGTACTCTGGTTTCCTCCCACAGTCCAAAGACATTCAGGTTAGGTCCATTGACGATTCCCTAGTGTGTACTTGGGGTGTGTGTGAGAGTGCGCTCCCTGCGGTGGGCTGGCGCCCTGCCCGGGGTATGTTTCCTGCCTTGCGCCCTGTGTTGGCTGGGATTGGGTCCAGCAGACCCCCGTGACCCTGTAGTTAGGATATAGCGGGTTGGATAATGGATGGATGGACAATTCTATGCACCAATTACTACCATTCCAAAACTGAATAAAGAGTGTGTTTTCTACAGACCAATTTCTCTATTGAACAACAGATTTAATATTTTCACAACAGTTTTAGCTAAACGAATACAAAATGTGTCTATCAAGGTCCTAATCGGTTAATGATATCTTCAGGCACCTGTCTTGCTAAGTTATTAAAGCCCCATACATTTATCATTCAGAGCAACTTTTGTTAATCTGTCAGAGAGAGTTACATTTGAAACAACTTCCAATTCTTTAACAACATTATTTGGAGTAACACCTGATGGGATAATTTTAAGCAAAAATTCTATTTATGATATCCTACACTACATTGCTTGAGCATCAATATATCTAACTCAGCTGAAAGAATACTAGTCCTCATCCATAACTTAACGTGAAATAAATATCCTTTGTTTATTTGAAATAAAAGAGACATTGGTACAAAACTTCTTTAGAGTTTGGCAAGAACTCTTTAATGCTGCTCTAAAATAAGTCTACTGGACCTTTTTTGTACTTTTTTCTGTTGATGTCTTAATATACATAAAAACTATATAATAAACTTGTATTCACAACTTTCTGAGCTGTGTAGAAAAAGAGTGAATTCATCTACAGTGATAATTTTAAACATCAATGATAGGATGTTGTATCGATTCTATTCTAGGCTGAAATTTGTTTTACTTAGTGCAATATGTTTTATCATTAAACTCAATATAATTTATTATTAATTACAATATTTTCCTTTTTTTAGCTGGCTACGCAAACAAATGTATTCAATAGACCATTCCAAAAAGAGCAAGTAAGTAAACTAAAGAAAGCATTTGTTTTGTAGTTATGCATTGATAGAATAAGCTTTTAATTGTACCTCAAATAAGTTAAATATATTCATATTTTAAAGTAGATTAAACTGTATATTGATGTAACAAAATTGGTGTATTTCAGCATTTACAGTTAGTGATTTATTTATATTTTGTGATTTAATTATAGAGTAAAGTTTTCCGATTGTAACATGTCTTTCACCTTATGATGCTATCTTAGCCTATGACCCATTCAACAGAATAATATATTCTGTATATATATTGTAGAACTTGAACCCCGGACACAGACAGACATGGACTCAGAATGTCCAAAAGCACACACGTTTATTTCTTCTTTAATTCCTGCACACAACACAGTGCACAAAACAAACACACTAACTCAGTGCCTTTTCCTTTCTTTTCTTCTGCCACCTCTGCTCCTTTCCTCCTAAGCTTCGTTCACCTTCCACCTGACTCTGGCTTCCCGAATGGAATGAGGCGGCCTCCTTTATACTGTGCCTGGAAGTGCTCCAGGTGTCTCCCGATTGACATCTGGCAGCACGTCCGGGTGTGGCAGAAGTGCTGCATAGGAACTCAGTTCCTCTTCTGGCAGCACTTACGGGTGTGGCGGAGGTGCTGCATTCCCAGACTCTGGAGCTGTCCAGGCGCCCCCTGGTGGTGGCCACAGACCGCTGCCGGGTTAAGCTTCTGAACTCCAATTCCGTGACCCTGATGTAAACCAAGGGGGCTGCCATCTCGTGTCCCGGGGTAGGTACTGCTGGTAGTATGTCCATTCCCCCAGTCTTCTCTTCAAAAGGGCGTTCCATCTGGGCAAGATACCCAGCCATCCATCACAATATATATACGTATAATATGTGTGTATGCATTTTTATTAATATATATTTTCTTCATAGTATCAGCTTCAATATAGATCCTGGATCCTACCAATGTACTGGCAGCTTCCATGGTAACCGCAGCACACACAATTTTAGCTTATCTATATAAACTTTATTCAATATAATAAATTGTTATGAAAATTTGAGGTACAGAACATCAAATTTTTGTCTAGGGATAATTAGAATAGACTAAATGGTTACAATTTTTATTTAAATGATTTTTGATAGAGATATAATTAGAAGATTAGCAATATAAGCTTGCATTCTTATGTCACAGCACTTCCAAACCAGTCCAATTAAAGACTGGTTGATTTGTAATTTTTTGTTTTGTTTTCAAGTAGTTTCTCTTGAGGAACTCCAGTTTGTTCCCACAATCCCAAAATATGCTAATCTACATCTAATTTTTGTGAGAACTTAGTGGGGCATGTCTTATGGGGGGAGGGGCGGCACGGTGGCACAGTGGTAGCACTGCTGCCTCGCAGTAAGGAGACCCGGGTTCACTTCCCGGGTCCTCCCTGCATGGAGTTTGCATGTTCTCCTCATGCCTGCGTGGGTTTCCTCAGGGTGTTCCGGTTTCCTCCCACAGTCCAAAGACATGCAGGTTAGGTGGATTGGCGATTCTAAATTGGCCCTAGTGTGTGCTTGTTGTGTGTGTGTGTGTGCGTGTGTGTGTGTCCTGCTGTGGGTTGGCGCCCTGCCCGGGATTGGTTCCTGCCTTGCGCCCTTTGTTGGCTGGGATAGGCTCCAGCAGACCCCCGTGACCTTGTGTTCAGATTCAGCAGGTTGGAAAATGGATGGATGAATGCACTCACCTTAATGAAACAATTTCCATTTAGTGATAGAGCAAGTGCACACCTTCAGCTGAGGTTTTCAGTGCACAATTTAAAAAGTTGATAGGAGCTAAGTAAGGAGGATCTGAATCAAAATATGGAAAAAGAGACCCAGACCCTCATAAAAAGAGAGAGAAAGAGAGAGATCCAAGAAGCAGAGGTCCAGATATGATAATCAACTTCAAGGATCATTGAAGTCAGGATAAGGCTGTTGATATTACGGGACAATTCACAGGGAAGTGAAAACAATGTGAAGCCCATGCAATGTGCAGGGCTTGAAAGGTGGAACTGTGTGTGAAGTCAACTGAAGCTGCTATAGTGTGCAGAACTTGGAGCAATGAAAGGCGAAGGCAAGTTGCCTAGGGATTAAACGCGATCTCCCAGGAGGGGGCCCAACTGTGTGTGACACTTTGGGTCAGAATCCCGAAGATGTTTCCAAAGGGGAGTGGAGTATCATTAGTTTTATTTTATTTATTTATTTATTTTTTTAAAAACTGATTTTATAAGAATTCTCCCTCAATAAAGCTAGTTTTAAGAGGTTCTTGTCTTTTAAAGGAAGAACTTTTTTTTCCCATGAACACCATTTCTTCATTTATTAAAGTACTGTGGACACTTTAATTCTAGTTTTAGTTTTAATAAACACTTTGCACTGTTTACACCTTAAATCTTGTCTATCTCCTCACTTGCTGCTGGTCTATTTTAGTTTATTGATGTCCAGGCGGAGGATGAGTGTGCCAGCTGTGGGCAACCTGGGCATCACAGAGCAACCTGCAGTGAGCTGATATTCAGTTAAGTGCTGATTGCTGTCTAATGCTCATTACTACCAGTATGTGCTAGGTCAAAGGGTCAAAGTAACATATAAAAAATAACCTTTTTGGCTAAAACATTCCTTTAAGGCACTGTAGCAATATTTACATTTTTAAAAAAAATGTAGTTTTTTCATGAAGTCTAACCTTATCATTACGTTTTTCATTTACAGAATAACAATGAAGGAGATCAAATCAATTCTTCCTCTTCAAAATTTTAAAGTGCCCTGTGGCAAGTTTTTGAAAGAGAAGTTTGCGGTAAAGTATATATTTTTAAAATTATTTCTTATGGAGAAAACAGTACTTGGCAAAAGATATTTGAAACAAAAGAAAACTCTAACCTTTAGCCTACAGTATATTTTTCTGCCAAGCCCAGAATATACCCATGGGTCCTCATCTCACTACCAGTTCCAAAAACTCTATTCAAAAGTAAAACTCATATGGAAGATGTGACATTCATTGTAATAAATGCACCTGCTTGTTTCATTTATACTTAAAATATTTGTAAAAAATATTGCTATAATATCTAAAAACAGCAAAAATAATTGTACACTTTTTTAAGGCATCTTGACTGAGGTGGATAATGAGCTCTTACCTTGGCGAGAGCTTTTATACTGAATGATTCAAGGGGATGGATAAATGGCCAGGCCAGGATAGGTGGTGTTTTTTCCATGGTTGTTAGCCTGCCATAATGGAAGTACAGAGGGAAACTGCCTCCTGAGACCATGTGCTCCCTCAGTATGCTGGGTCATACCAAAAGTCTGGTGGGACTCCTATTTGTACTCCTGCAGGAAGCTGTAGTTTTGATGGGCAGCCCTGTTTAGGCACCTGGGTGTCAAAAGAGGGAGCTGCTAGCAGAAGGCTTACATGTCTTAGGGAGGTTCTGCCAGACCCAGAAGTGCTTACTGGTGTGAATGTACTTCCGGGTCCGGGTTTGAAAGGGACTGCACAGCTTCTTGCTGGCAAGTTGGAGTCAGAAGAGAAGGAGGACAAAGCTCACCTGAGAGGAGTGGAGGAGAAAGAAGAGAAAGGAATTGTGTTTGTGCTGATTTAGAGGAAAAGCCTATGGAATGGTGTTTCTTTAAATATAGTTAAGTCTTTTTGAACAACTAATTTTCTCAATTTGTAATTACTGTGCTTTGTAATGTTTTCATTGTTGTATATTCACAGCCAATTCATACACCATTATAATGCATTATGTTAAACAATTGCGTTTTGTTTTCGTCAATCTGATATCAGTTTATGTATATAATGGAAAATAAACTAACATTTTCCATGTGGTGCATGTTTTGTTTGCTATTTTGTTTCTAACACTTGAAAAAAAGACAGGAAAGATTTATGTAATTTTCCATGTACTGTAGGTGGGATCATTTTTGTTGAAATCACTTTGACTTTGTGTTCTTACAGGAAGCTGGAGCTCGCAAAGATGTCCTTGACTTTGAAAAGTTTCATAAATTCTATAATATTCTCATGTTTGATTACCAAAAAGAGGTAAGGTAATATTTATTATATGCTTTAAATAACGATATATATATATATATATATATATATATATATATATATATATATATATATATATATATATATATATAAAACAGGAATGACCCCATAGGTGGAGGCCACTGACATTTTTTCCTCCTCATCTTTTCTGACTGTTTTTTCACTAGTTTTGCATTTGGCTATGATCAGTGTCACTACTGGTAGCATGAGGTGATACCTGGACCCTACAGAGGTTGCACAAGTAGTCTAACTTCTCCAAAATGGCACATCAATATATGCCATTGCCAGAAAGTTTGCTATGTCTCCCAGCACAGTCTCAAGGGCATGGAGGAGATTCCAAGAGACAGGCAGTTACTCTAGAAGAGCTGGACAGAGCCGTAGAAGATCCATTACCCATCAGCAGGACCAGTATCTGCTCCTTTGGGCAAGGAGAAACAGGATGAGCACTGCCAGAATCCTACAAAATGACCTCCAGCAGGCCACTTGTGTGAAAGTCTCTGACCAAACAATCAGAAACAGACTTCATGAGGGTAGCCTGAGGGCCCGACATCCTCTAGTGGGCCCTGTGCTCACTTCCTGGCACCATGGAGCTTGATTGGCATTTGCCATAGAATACCAGAATTGACAAGTCTACCACTGACGCCCTGTGCTTTTTACAGATGAGAGCAGGTTCACCCTGAGCACATGTGACAGATGTGAAAGGGTATGGAGAAGCTGTGGAGAACGTTATGCTGCCTGTAACATCATTCAGTATGACCGGTTTGGTGGTGGGTCAGTGATGGTCTGAGGAGGCATATCCATGGAGGGACGCACAAACATCTACAGGCTAGATAAAGGCACCTTGACTGCCATTAGGTATTGGGATGAAATCCTTCGAAGCATTGTCAGAACCTATGCTGGTGCAGTGGATCCTGGGTTCCTCCTGGTGCATGACAATGCCCGGCCTCATTTGGCGAGAGTATGCAGGCAGTTCCAGGAGAATGATGGAATTGATACCATTGACTGGCCCCCACACTCGCCTGACCTAAATCCAATAGAAAACCCCTAGGGCATTATGTTTCGGTCCATCTAACGCCGCCAGGTTGCACCTCAGACTGTCCAGGAGCTTAGTGATGCCCTGGTCCAGATCTGGTAGGATATCCCCCAGGATACCATCCGTCGTCTCATTAGAAGCATGCCCAGGCATTGACAGGCATGCATACAAGCAAGAGGGCCATGCAAACTAACTGAGTACTAACTGAGTTTGATTTTGAGCTGCTGGAATGAAATTTCAGCAAAATGGACTAGCCTGCCGCATCATTTTTTCACTTTGATTTTTGGGGTGTCTTTGAATTCAGCCCTCTGTAGGTTGATAATTTTAGTTTTAATCAAACGATGTGGCATCGTTTATTAGAAACATTATGTTTCTAGACTTCTCTAGCGCCTTCAACACAATCCAACCTCTGCTCCTTAGGGACAAGCTGACAGAGATGGGATTAGATTCATACCTAGTGGCATGGATCGTGGACTATCTTTAAGACAGACCTCAGTATGTACGTCTTGGAAACTGCACGTCTGACATTGTGGTCAGCAACACAGGAGCACCACAAGGGACTGTACTTTCTCCGGTCCTGTTCAGCCTATATACATCGGACTTTCAATACAACTCGGAGTCCTGCCATGTGCAAAAGTTCGCTGATGACACTGCTATCGTGGACTGCATCAGGAATGGGCTGGAGGAGGAGTATAGGGACCTAATCAATGACTTTGTTAAATGGTGCGACTCAAACCACCTACGACTGAACACCAGCAAAACCAAGGAGCTGGTGGTGGATTTTAGGAGGCCCAGACCCCTCATAGACGCCGTGATCATCAAAGGTGACTGTGTGCAGATGGTGCAGACCTATAAATATCTGGGAGTGCAGCTAGATGATAAATTAGACTGGACTGCCAATACTGATGCGCTGTGCAAGAAAGGACAGAGCTGCCTATACTTCCTTAGAAGGCTGGCGTCCTTCAACATCTGCAATAAGATGCTGCAGATGTTCTATCAGACAGTTGTGGCGAGCGCCCTCTTCTATGCGGTGGTGTGCTGGGGAGGTAGCATTAAGAGGAAAGACGCCTGACGCCTGGACAAACTGGTGAGGAAGGCAGGCTCTATTGTTGGCATGGAGCTGGACAGTTTAACATCTGTGGCAGAGCGAAGGGCGCTCAGCAGGCTCCTATCAATTATGGGGAATCCACTGCATCCACTAAACAGTGTCATCTCCAGACAGAAGAGCAGCTTCAGCGACAGACTGCTGTCACTGTCCTGCTCCACTGACAGATTGAGGAGATCGTTCCTCCCCCAAACTATGCGACTCTTCAATTCCACCTGGGGGGGTAAACGTTAACATTTAACATTATACAAAGTTATTGTCTGTTTTTCACCTGCATTATTATCATTCTTTAATTTAATATTATTTATTGTATCAGTATGCTGCTGCTGGAGAATGTGAATTTCCCATTGTGATTAACAAAGTATCTGTCTATCTATCTATCTATCTATCTATCTATCTATCTATCTATCTATCTATCTATCTATCTATCTATCTATCTATCTATCTATCTATCTATCTATCTATCTATCTATCTATCTATCTATCTATCTATCTATTCTTTCATTCCCAACACCCAGATCCATATCAGTATAGATATCCAGCAGGATTTTTTTTTCCCCATTGAGATCTGATATGTTTTCAAAGTGTTCCTTCAATTTTTTGAGCAGTTTGAGCATGTGTGTGTCGTGATCACTAGGGGGTTAATTATAATACAGAACTCCGTTTCTAATTCTAACATTTCTTTTAGCTTTTATTAGGATAACACACCTTGCAGGCCTTTTTTGTTCTCTTCAAGACTGCCTGGAGTAGTTTCTCATGCACAATTCCTGTGGTAGAAATCAAACATAATAATTTAAGAATGCAACATATCCCCTATCAGGACAACTTTGATAAAACCTTTTTCAGTCAGTAATCGGACAGGAAAAAGCTTATCCTTCTACATCTTTTATTACTCTTGCAGCAACATGCTGAAGAGGGAGCATCCATCACAGCAGTCTGTTACAGCATTGTCAGAATGATCAAAGAAACAGAGGGTAGAGGTTCATTTTATAAACTTTTTGAATTTACATATAGTGCCAATTAATGTATACATTTACTCTGGTGGTTCATTGGTTTACACCCAAATCACTTTTCTAAAATAAAAGTCTATTTTATTATATTCTTATTATTCCTATATCTTTAGGTTTAGCTATTATCCTTGAAATTTCTGTGTATGTGACACCTGTCCAGTCTTGCTTAAAGGACATCTGATGATCACTTAGTCATCTTTTGGTACATTTTGTGTATTACATCTGTGTTACGTCTATGTTAGCCTAGCATTATTCTCTCACATTCCTTCTTTTTCAAGAAGTTTAGTCTATCGTCATCCTTCAGGGATGCTGTATTTTTTATAAAACACTTGGGGAAATGTGACTAGAATACTTGATTACTTTTTTACTTTGGAGCTGCCTCCCATTTCTTGTTTCCCGTCTGAAACAGTCTGATCTTCACATTTCCGGTTCCTTTAGTGTCTTTGACGCACATTTCGTAATCACCTTTAATAGCTTTTGTTTTCCCCCATATTATGTGGACACATCTACTCATGAAAGGAATTTTGCTTTTTGCTTCATATTACACACTTTAGAAACTGTATAAAGCAAAATTACATAGAGGACAATATGTATAATTACATATGATGATGATGAATTGCATTTTTAAAATTTCTGTTAACCTCTTCTATATGTGTGAGTGCATGAGCCCTGCAATGTTACAAATTTAAGGTCTCTGCATTATCATGACATTGCATTTGGGTTGGTGCTGATGCCTATGCTTATTTGTGACAAAATTCTCTTTAATATATAGATTAGGGAAATATTTGAGATTAGGCACTGTACAAATGTGTCTATTACTTATATACTACAATGTTATAAGAACATTAGAAAGCATTTGATGAGAACAGTCCCTTTACACCAACAGTGTTCACTAATTCTATCAGTTTAATTCCTCCAAAATAATATCAAATCAAGTTTTGAATGTCCCTTAAGTCCTACTGTCTACCACACTACTTGCAAATATATTCCATGTGTATGGTTCTCTGCGTGAAGAAAAACTTCGTAACATTTATGCAAAATTTACTCTTAATAACATTCCGACTGTTTCCCTGTGTTCTTGTTAAACTCATTTTCAAGTAACAGCCTGGATCCACTGGATGCTGGAGTATGTGAATTTCCCCTTGGGATTAATAAAGTTATCTATCTATCTATCTATCTATCTATCTATCTATCTATCTATCTATCTATCTATCTATCTATCTATCTATCTATCTATCTATCTATCTATCTATCTATCTATCTATCTATCTATCTATCTATCTATCTACTAATTACTTTCAGAATTTGAAACGTTTTAATAATTTCACCTCTTAATTTCCTTTTACTTAAATATGAAAAGTTTTTACTCCGTAAATCTTTCCTCAAGAAATTTTACTGTGTTATCAAAGGCTTAATATAAACCATAACAGCGTTATTGATGCTCTATAAGTGGTATTACGACCAAAGACACCATTGTTAATGTCTTGTCATGTAAGTTTATATGAGTAATAGATACAATTTTGCAGTATCTAGTATTACCAAAATTAACATAGAGAGGGTTTCTCCTGGTGGATAAAATAAATGCAATGCTTATTACATAATACATTGTTATCTTAGAAATAATATCAAATGAAGCAATAAATAATTCAAAGTGTAAATTTCTGCATTCATCTGACTGCGGGAATATTAATTGAGCAACCTATGTTTTTCTGTTGTTTGACAAGAACAATGCTTAATCATTTTCTGTTAAATATTTATTTCTTTTTAGTGATGCATACAAGCCGTTCAGACAGATGAACAGATCGCCCATTTTCACACACTTAACCATTCCAACATTCCCACTCTGAGGTTTCATAATTGCTAAGCCACTCAGCTGGTAAACAATATGGTGAATGGGGTGGTTATCCAAGGACAACTTGAAAAACAAATTGAACTGAAATATTTTCCTATTTAAACATTTTACAAAGTTTCTGCCCAGTGGGTATGTTTATCTTGGAAAAAGAAAATGAGCTGTACTTTCACAATGCTTTGCATTGTTGTTATCACTTATCAATAGGCTAACAGCTTACTTGTTAAGATTTCTTGCTATTATGTTTTTTGTCAGCAATAATAACCATTACAATTCAATAACAGCAATATTTCAAGTTTCCATATAAAGTTTGTTTTAATATATACTGTAACTACATATATGCAACAATCACAAATGGGAAAGCTGGGTAAGTGGGCTCAGTTTTGAGGTGACATGACTCTGTATATTTAAATGCAATGTTTATTCCACAACTCCCCTTAACCACACTTCAGTAGTTCTTTGAGTTGAGTAAAAATGCTAAAAGCACTAATTCTTGGAATGATTACAGTTGTAATTCAGTATATGTGGGCTAATTTTTAACAAGCCTCCAGAGCTTTTCCCTTAATCACTTGTATTATGTGGTTTCAAGGGGCAACATTTTATGCCAGTTTTCAATGCTAGCATATCGTTAGCATTTTTATTTTTTTCTAAATAATTTATCATTTCTTCTGTTTTGGTGAAGTGCAAAGTTTCAGGGTTATTAAAGGGTACTTCAAAAATGAATTTATAATAAGTCAGTTGAAGAAAAAAATTAAACAATGTGTCTCACTCATCAAAAGTTTAGATGTATTTGAGTGATACAATTATAGGAACCGTGTCCCGTCAGGAACCCTCAGAAAATAAATGAGAAAATTGAAAAAACAGACTTGTCTTTTGTTTTGGCTAAAAAAATATACAAAGAATAAGTTTTTTTTTTAAATTCTTTGTGGAAAAGCAAAAAAAAACCTTCTGTTTTAAGGAAAAACATAAAGGTGATGTGGTGCTTCTATGTTAATCCTGTCTGAAAAGTGAAATGTGAAGTAATAGACACACAGATATAGAAATGGTTTGTGTTTTGACAAAAAAAAACAAAAACATGCATTGCCAGTTGGCAGGAGCTGAAAGTAAGAAAATTCTTGTGGGTTACATCAGTGTCTCCTTTAGTTTGCTGACTGGTGTGGCTGACTGGAAGGAAATAGAACAAATGTGTGAAAGAACAAATGTGACAATAGAAATGATTTCTAATAAAAGAGATTATTAAGAGAACTAAAAATAAGAAGCAGAAAATATTTAAAGCAATAAATTCCAAAACAGTTTAGCAATTATCAAAAAATGCTTTAAAAAGATCTCAAATTACTGTTACCAACTAGAATAACCCATATAACTTATCCATAGAGCAAAACCAAGGGACAAAGGTCTGTAGAACAGAACTAACTTGCTCTAACAGCCACATGCTAAAGTCACAGCTTAACAGGGTAACGCCTACACAAAACAAAGCGTTTAACTAGAGAAGGCCTCAAAATTAGATAAAACAGAAACTGACATAAACAGACGAAATCCAACTCAGAAAAGGGGCACCGAGAGCAAACAAACATCTCAATGCCCCAGCTATGAGAGTGGAGCTAACAGAATCACACCTGGAAAATGTGGATTAAAGCAATGGAACCCAATTAGTAAAGAAAAGACTGTTACAAAGCAATAAAAAATAGAGGACAATTGATGAAAAAATGTAAGATAAAGTAGTTACTCTTAAACTCAAATACAAAAAGTTTGCTCCACTCTGAACCTGTTTTCAAAACCTTTTGGAGGATCGTCAGTCCTGTCTGATCCTCCTTTTGGAAGCATGGTTAAGAGCAATGGAGCATGATCATCATGAACATCCATGTTTCAAAACATAATACATGAAGGACGTGTACTAAATCGGAATCAGTACTGCAGTGGACACTAGACATATATTTCCTAATGTATTATGTCGACATTTTAGCATTTACATGCTTCTGTCACACGTAATAACATTTTATGCTTGTTAAAGTAGTAGGGTGTTGTACCGTGTTAGCCATGATGGATACAGTGAAAAGTCAAGCAAAGTGACACCTTCTATTGGCTAACTTTTGTGGCAACTCAGGCCCCTTCTTCAGGCAGGTTGTAATTGCATCAAAAGCTTGTATATTGTAATCTATTGAGGTGTTATTTTGCTTGACTTCTCATTGCTTGTTAAAGAAATTTCAGTGTTTTTGACTCATTTTTCCAGGATTAAACATAATGCTGAGGAGGATACTCAATACCATTCTATTTGCCATGTGAAATCCATCACATCAGACTTTTTGTTGTCTATATTGATCTGTCTTCCTTCAGTTATTCATGGCCTAGTGTCTCAAGCTAAAGCAGACACTTTCATTGTTTTTCTTTTCTATGACTAAATCCCAAGAGCCAGCTTCTGTAGCCGAGGATCGGACCGCCAAGGTCCCCGCCTTCGGCCACCACCCAACTCACACTGCACCCAACCTCCTGGGCCCCTCCCATAGGTGGTGAGCCCATGGGAAGGGGGACCCATGTTGCCTCTTCGGGCTGTGCCCAGCCGAGCCCCATGGGTGCAAGCCTGGCCACCAGGCGCTCACCATCGAGCACCACCTCCAGGCCTGGCTCCAGAGGGGGGCCCCGGTAACCCGCGTCCGGGCAAGGGAAAACGTCATCCAAAGTTTTTATTCATCATAGGAGGTTGTTTTGAACCGCACTTTGTCTCATCCCTCACCTAGGACCAGTTTGCCTTGGGTGGCCCTACCAGGGGCATAAAGCCCCGGACAACAGAGCTCTTAGGATCATTGGGACACGCAAACCCCTCCACCACGATAAGGTTAAAGATAGGGTGAGAAGCTCAGTCATCCGGGAGGGGCTCAGAGTAGAGCCACTGCTCCTCCGCATCGAGAGGAGTCAGATGAGGTGGCTCGGGCATCTGATCAGGATGCCTCCTGGACGCCTCCCTGGTGAGGTGTTCCGGGCACGTCCAACCGGGAGGAGGCCCCGGGGAAGACCCAGGACACGCTGGAGGGACTATGTCTCCCGGCTGGCCTGGGAACGCCTTGGGATTCTCCCGGAAGAGCTAGAAGAAGTGGCCGGGGAGAGGGAAGTCTGGGTATCTCTGCTCAAGCTGCTACCCCCACGACCCGACCTCGGATAAGCGGAAGAGGATGGATGGATGGATGGATGACTAAATCACCACTTCAGTTCATTAGTTAACACTAATCTAGCTCTTCTTGGACACTTGTCACATTATGTATGGTGTTTACAGACATAATGTTCCTTTTTAAAATACTTATAAACTGTTAGCACATACTAAGCAAGCTATCGGAGGAACCAGAACTCTACTGTCCACCTCCAAAAATGAAAAATATGAAATAAAATGTATGGTTAAACATTAATTGTCTATACAGAAGCATAATTTTGCCTACATTTTGAAAAAAAATATTTTAGTTGCTGTGAAACAGACATTTTTTAAATATTATTTGCAATTTTAACGAAGTTGTATATTTGTTGAAAATCTTTAGTAATGTTCCTGGATTCACTGGCTGTTTAATGATTTCCAAGACAGCACACCATGACATGCTGACCCATCTTAAGGTGATCAGACCTCGGCTCATGTCTAGGTGTTACTAAACTAAACTCCATTAATTTAATTCTGCATTCAGCTTTAAACAGAAGAAAAAATTGTGTTCTGGTGCACAGTAATTAAATAAATATCAGTTGTTTGTTTTTATTTTTGATTGTGGGAAAATACCAGTACAATCTGAAATGATGCCAGTATAAATTAAAATAACTATAAACCCTGGTTTGAATTAGCACTAAACTCCCCAATCCCTCCAATCAACATAGGATACAACACTCGGTTTAATGCAACATTACACGGCAAATCTGATATAACTTTTGCAAAATTTAGTGTAAATTTAGGTTTACACGCATCTTTTATAGAAATGTCTTTTAAGTCTACATTTGTCTATCATTTAACTCTTTAAAATGGTTCAGGTTCAATGTGGACAGGGCTGGATTGCAAAATAGTACTGGCTGTTTTTTAAGATATTTTTTGAATATAGAAAGCAGAGTGCCTTTAACAATGTTTTTTCTCTCTATTATATTAAGAAAGTTTTCCATCATGTCCATGTTATTCAGCCTTGACCACTCCCTCCACACCGCTCACCCAATCATTACTCCTACTGCACACATCCTCTCTCCGCAGCACACCGTGACGCTCTCAGTTCTGCTAACTCGCCCATCAACATAGTCAGGTATAATGGCAAGGCAGAAAAGCAAATTATCTATTCAAGAACGTCGAATTTTAGTTCACAATGAAAAAAAGGCAACAAGAGCTGATAATGAATGTCAAAAAAAAAGAAAATTAACAAAAAAACAGCTGCATATAATAAAAATCAAGAACAAAGAGAATTGTCCAATAAAAGAAAAAGAGAAAAATATCCCAAACATTATGCAAACAAATGCAAAAAAGTAAAGTTTATAGAATGTAATGTAGAGAATAAAGTAATTCATAATATTGTTTTTGACGAGGCGTTAATGTAATTTCATTTTTTATCACGTTCTACTTTTTAACTTCTACTTTTACTTTTTACTACATTTTACTATTCATTGGTATTTATAATAGATACTTGTAGTAAAATAATCACGCTAGTGATTTTCTACCTGTAGTAACTAAAGACCAAACCGTCTTCCTCCCACGCTCGCATACACTTCTATAGTCCACTTCTTTAAATACAATCTCTTTCTCTAACGGAGGAGCACCCCGATGCCATTCAAGTGGTTCAACCTCCTGGGGGTTGGCAAGTGAAGTGAGCAGGAGGCAGAGCCCCCTAGTTGTATTAAAAAATTAACAGATTTTTTTGGACTTCAGCAAATTGACATTTATGAAAATGACCCTGTGCATTTTATTCTTTCAGTTTTAGGATATCCTGCAAATAAACCTTCAACTATTCATTGACTGAACACTTTATCTCATATTGGATTGCAATAGATAATAATATGGCAGTAATAGTTACAAGAATGGAGTCAGCCTGGAAGGGATGCCATCAATCACAGACCCACTCATGTCCACAACTATACTCATTTATACCAAAATTAGAGTCATTAACCAAGGATGATGCAAGCAAGTGGCCAAAACAAAATGATTTACAAAACACAGAAGAATGCATTTCCAAAGAATAGCATAACAAGATTTAGTAATTAATGCATTTATATGATTAGAGAACATATATTATGGAAAAAGAAACTAAGTCCGAAAAACAAATTATAAGAATATGGCAATTTTAAAAAGAGTGCCATTATGAACAGTGCTGCTCATCCTCTCTCTGACACACTAACACTGAGTACTTTCAGCCATTGAATTACACTACTGGGGCTCCTTTATACCAACAGCAATATGTCTGATGTGATGCCTCACTGTGACTGTGACTGACAAATCAGAAGTGTTCTTTCTTTTAAGTCATTCTGGTGAGTGTTCAGACCACAGTGTTTGTGTGTGTGTCTATCTATCTATTTAATGAGTGTCTGTAAAAAGCCATATTTCCCATAGAGGACAGATAAAGTTCTAAGGGGAGGTACCTTTGTAAATATTTAACTTATAACTTGTGGTCACTGGAGGAATTGCAGGTCTACTGGGCCACCATCCCGGATGTCCCTGTTTAATAAGCAAGAATTCAACAAAAACATTGACTTGAGTATGCTAAATAAAGAAAAAAAGCAAAGTTATCGTGAGGAACGTTTCTCTCAGATGTTAAGCCTAGTAAAGTCACTGTGTTCTGCAGTGCATTCTTGTACTGAGTGACGCCTCCTTCTGAGAATTGCAGAATATGTAACCGGGAAACTGGAAGGGTGGAGTCAGTTGCCACACTGGGTGTCTTCTTTGTATTGTGGTGGGAGAAACAGAGGATAAGGTTAGTGCAGGCACTCCCTCTCAACCCGGGGTGGGTGTACATGCCTCAGAAGAACCCAGAGAATGACCCACAGATGTGCATGCGTGACAAAGTGAAATAAATGAAGTCCACATATGACATAAACATTTGGTATTTACTAACATGTGCTTTGCAATTTTTTTAAAATTAGACTTAGTCAAGAAAGTTACAACCATTCATTATGTAACATGAATGTTTTATAAAGAGGCAACATCCAAAATCAAGGTCACCTAACCATTGAGCATCAGTGAAATTCAATATCTTCTTATGACTGTACAGACTCATTTGTCATCTTTAACTCGTCAAACATACAGTGTAGTGGCATATATTGTTTCAATGCCACGACTTTGATTAACTGTTAGCCTGAGAGATCACTACTGGGCGATCAGTGATGTGAGTGCAGTTCCCAAAAACTTGTGCGAGGAAGCACATCATGCACCTTCATTGCAATGTGACACTAATTCAAATTAACATTCCATAAACAGCTTATACACTTGTCTTTAAACACCCTGCAACAAGTTTTTTTGCTTTGTAGTGCTGCATTTTTAATTTTTTACAACCCTTTTAAAGCAGTTGCCATGGCTTAGTTATATTTATGAAACTTCAATAGAACTTTTTAGCAGTGTTCTCAGTTGTTCTTTGTTGTGTTTCAGATTTTGGAGGAGTTTAAGCATGAAAGTAGTTCTTTCATTATGGGGTAGGTAATGTTTTTGCTTCTTTTGCTATTCAGCTCAGTGCTGTTGTTGTTTTATTTCCATTCTCTGCTGATTCTGAAATAAACAAAGACATGAGGGTAAGAAGTTAAAGAAAAAGTGTGGACTTAAAACTGTAAAATATTTTGCATGATTTATTTGAATGACAATACAATTTGATGCCCACATTTTTTACTTATTTCTGTAATGTAAGCACTGGTAAACTAGACTAGCTAACAGTCCCAGAGATAATGAATTGGAATGCATTATGACAGCCTTATCCTACTGGCCTGCTTTGACAGAATATTTAACATTTCGACTGTATGTAAAAATACTAGTTTCCTTAAAAGCAGATGATGATGGCTTCATTGACCATTCCCTAAATCTGAATCTCCATATTCTTCTGTTCAGCAACACAGACAGACCAGACTCATCTGTTATCTTACTGTGCGACTTCCAGCGATTCCTTCTGTATCAACAACAGGTAAGAGGGCTGTTTGTAGAAATAATGCTTAATGTTATAAAGTCTTGCACTGTGTCATGTAGTTGGCTTGGTTAGATCATCTAATGGCTTCTTTTAGTTGTTTTTCACTCATTGTCATCATTTTCCTTAAATAATATGAATTGTACGTAATCATTCTATCAGACAAGAAGAAAACCATGTTCCAGGATTTTTCTCCAGATTGGTCAATATCATACCAAATGACATAGCTGGGGAGGCAGCTTGTCAATTGCACACAACTTTTTATATGATGTGTTCAAATATAGTAAATATATATGTAGTAGGACTTGGTCACTTCAAAGTCAAGGAACTTTAACTTCCTACCACATGACTCTGAAAATCAATTTTAATACTTGAAATTATAGTTCTGTCGAAAAATAACAAAGGCAAACAAGCAAAACTAGAATATCTTGGTCAAACAGTTTAAATGATATTTAGTTAGCAGATTTTTTCATGCTTTGGAATACCCATTCTTTCAATTGCAAAGGTAAAAAGTTACAAATGTAGTTCTTCTTTTTATTTTTTAGTAAGTTTATCTGAATCAAACTCATGAGAACTCAAATTCTACAGCTACAGCAAGGTGTCAAAATGACAAACATGGAATTAGATAATGAAGGAGAGATTTTAGCTGTAACTAATAGTAATTCAGGAGCCACTCCTTTCAATGTTTTAATAAATTATCAGAGTTCTTGATGATTTACTGTATATTATCAGATTAAGTTATACTAGTTATATTAGTTATATGAATTTTTAACAAATATAGTAAAAACAATTTGTATTAGTGTACTATCTGAGTGTTAGCCTGGCCATTACAAAGGTAAGAGTGACCCTCAACCTCCTTCCAATGCATGTTGCAAAGAGACAATTGAAATTGCAAAGTCAAGTTTCAGCTTGTTCTTCCTTATTCAGTAACTTGGCTCCTATTAGTTCAGGGTTATTTATCAACATTTTTGCTTTTTTGCAGGAATCCTGGGCTAATGATCAAAATATGGTCAGAGAACTGATGACAACCTTTATTGATGACACAATGAGAAGAACAAATGATCCAGAATTCACTGTCAGTGAGGTAAATTTCTTCTAGCTTGCATTACATACTCTGTAGTAAAAATGTACTGAATTAATACTCAATTGAATTGGCACTTTGCAATATCTATGCAGGCAATTTTCTGCAGCCTTGGTTTACCCTGTTTTATGCTGATATAGCTCTTTGTCACTACACTAAGTGACAACTTAGGGTGGCATTCTAGTTTTTAAGTATTATCTTTCAAAGCCTTTTTAAACACTACTGAGAAACACAACCCAAGTATACCTAACATTAAGGGATTATACGTTTTGTGACACCTTTCACCTTCACTTGCTTAGACATCCACCTACCTTACACTGCAGAAAATACAGTCATAATAGTAATTGACACCAAATTGAATAGATGCAGCAAAATGGAAAAACCTTATTCTCACCCAAGTATGAAACTTTTGTGTCAACATTAACACAAAAGAGTGCTTCATCAGATCATTCATCTCCTCCCACATTTTCCTTAACTGTCAATTTTTGAATGAATTGAATGCTTTCATTCATATTTATACTGCAATTTAATTGAGTGAGAAGAAAAGCGAAGCCCATATATAAAAAGTAGGTAAAATATACATTTTTATTGATTGAGAGAAGGGCACAGATACCCATAGTGCAGTTAGAACATTTCTGAAAAAGAACCTTGTCCAGTGACTGATGGGCCATGGAAGTCCAAAGGTATGTCTTCCTTTTAAAATGCAAGGCAGACGGTTTCCAGAAATATCATTTCCATTTTGTGCATCTTATTAAGTGCGTTTAGAGTAAAGGTTACAGCTTTGTATGGCTACTACACAGTCATACTAAAAATGGAGTACCTGGGTGTGGTAAAAAAAAAAAATGGTGAAGATGTTAAAAATGATGTGTGCAGTGTGCCTGTAACATTTTAGACCATTCATTATACCTACTGCAGGTGGATTGTCCTCCTGTGTTTACTAAGTTCCCTTCTTTTGTTTGCCTTTTAGTTCTTGAATTACCTGTTTTCAAAGGAAAACTCTATTTGGGATGAAAAGTTTTCAGAGCTTTGCTGTCAAGACATGAATAACCCATTATCTCATTACTGGATTAATTCATCTCACAACACGTGAGTGTCATTCAGATTTTTATATGATTATTTTTAGGACAAGTGAAGTATATGAGCATAATGAAGTTTGAGCTCAGTCAAAGCTTTTAATGTAAAAGAGTCTAGTTTCAGTCAATTTAGCTGACAAACTATTAAGTTATATTTTAGGAGGGCTGGTTTTTGATAAAATGTTTTATTGATTTATGTAGAAAAGAATAAAGATTAACAAGAAAGTATGTTGTCTCTTGCATTCTTTAAGTATTTATCTTGCAATATTTTTTTCTGAAATTTCCTTGCAATCGATGGCACTGATAGGCCACATTCCCTTATAGAACTCAGCGCATTACATGGTTAGCTTTTCAATGAATTTAGCTGCTTTTGCTCATTCCCCTTTCTAAGGTCAATCAGTTCCTTTCATGGCTTAGCATCATTCATGCATGACAGTCCCTTGTTGCCATAGTCCAAATAAATACTGCATGTAATTTGTAATATTGCATAATTGTATATTTCTGGTATATTACAACATTTTCATATCTAGTTCAAATCAGGGGTGGGGTGGGGTGGAGTGTAGTTCTGCTTCGCTGATCCCAAGGTAGCAACCAGCTCCAGACCCACTCATGCACATACCCATACTCACAAGAGCCCTATTTAGACATGAGAATGTTAAATCATTTTGTTTTTAAGCATGGAATATATAAATTGATGTTTGATATAAAAACAGAAGTTGCTTTAATTGCATCATTGTGACATAACAGACTCACACAAATAAAATGATCTCTTTTTCTTAGCATAATTTACACAATTAGGACTGCATACTATAGTTTTGTTTTTCTGGTGTGCTACAGATCCTCTTATTTTTCCAGTTTATTGGACTAGCAGAAAAGTGTCAAAGTTTTTAAAAACAAAAACTATTGAGAAATTCATAGGCTTAAACATACCATAGCACTCTCTTATGATATTTTCACTAGCACTGACAGTCCATATCTAGAAAGGACATACTGTAGTAATATTTTACATGCCTAACCAGGTTTTGTTGATAGCACTGTTACCACATAAAGCCAAGGTAACGGATATCCATGAATAATGGCAGGTCCTGTCATGTGACATTCTTGAGCCCATCTTTCAATCCAGTAAAATCCTGAGGGAGCCTGCATGCCTGAAAAAGGATAATAAGCTAATAAACTACCTGATATCCACTTATAAGCTTTAAAGAAATAGTATTATATACATTTTTATCTGTAAGAGTCCCTGCAGAGATGTCAGCTCACCTTTGATTAACACCTCTAGCAATTAAATGAAAATCAGAAAGAAAGCTGACCAAATATTACTAGATCTACAGTTCTGCCATTTTTTATTGTTCAGTCTAGAATGCACATAGAGCAGGAATGTAGCCGACTTTCTGCATCCCTGTTAAGTCTGCTTTCTTAACATGCTATGTGTGCCACTGAAAGCTTAATGCTGGCAGCAATCTCCACTTTGTCCCATGGTACTATGAGGTCTTATTAAGAAATGAGAGTGAGTTGATTATGAGACAGACCAATGAATCAGCCGAAGAGTTCTCCAAGGCGAAGTCTATAGACAAAGCTATGGCTTAGAAGCTCAGAAAATCTGGGTGGTGGTAGATAGATAGATAGATAGATAGATAGATAGATAGATAGATAGATAGATAGATAGATAGATAGATAGATAGATAGATAGATAGATAGATAGATAGATAGATAGATAGATAGATAGATAGATAGATAGATAGATAGATAGATAGATAGATAGATAGATAGATAGATAGATAGATAGATACTTTATTAATCCCAAGGGGAAATTCACATACTCCCGCAGCAGCATACTGATAAAGAAACAAAATTACTGTAAAATGTTAGTTATTAAGCCTGATACCCTAATCTTATTTTCTTTTTAAGTTTCTTTTCAAGTTAAATGCATGTTGTCAATGGTGCCACATAAAATATTCAATATCTGATTGGTAAACAGAAGGACTGGCAGCTTCCTGTATTTACAAGTCCATTCATTCTTTGACTCTTTATACATTTTTGCAATGGTGGTTCTAATTATAATTTATACTGAAATGAAAACAGCTTCCGTCACATTACTGTGATATTTTATTTTCCTGTAGGAAGGCTGGTATTGTGAAAGCTTTTCGTTTGTAGTTCACATGTTCTGATTTAACATTTTTTTAATTTTCATAGCAAAACATTTCATGTTAAAAGGTGTGTTATTCATTTCACTTTTAACAGTTTCAAAAATTGTAAGAAAAACATTTATAGAATTTGCATGTTTTATACTAAAATATTTTAAAAATCTGAATAAAATGGCAAGTTTTTGGTTTTAAAAAGTGCTTCCTTGTTATAGTACAGCAGTGCTCATATTTCTTGAGATGTTACCAGAGAATTCTGAAAACATCAGTCCCAAACTGAGCCTATCACGCTTTATTTCAGCTATCTTACAGGTGACCAGATTCGAAGTGAATCATCGACAGAGGCTTATATCAGGTGTCTCAGGGCAGGATGCCGATGTATTGAGTGTAAGCATTGCTTTTCTAACTTTATACGTTTTTGTGATATACAAGCCATGCTGAATGTATTTGTATATGTAACATGTACCCTGTAATTGCTACAATTTTAAGTACTTGGTCAAAAATACAGCATGTGACAGTATAGAATAGTTATAAAGGATTTCAGTATCAACCCTATCATATCTTGTTGTAACAGAAATTACCCTTGTTACAATACCAGCACCTTCAAATGCAAACTTCCTGAAAAATTCCATGTACATGTATATTATTTAAAATATATCTTTTGAGGAATAATAGAGGGTGAAAGTCAAGAATGTCTCTGGCATGATGTGGCTTTAAACCCAGTTCCAGCTAAGCTCTATTTTCAGTTCTGAGGCCAGGGTTGATCAATCTTCAGCTACACAGATATCAAACTAGAGCTCATTCTGGTGGTATCCTAGTGTTTGTGCATTCCTGAAGCCATTTCATTAAATGGACAACAAAATCAAACATTTCTACAGTATGCCAGTAAGGTGCACCTCCCTAGGGACTGGGCACTAGAGCACTCACCTCACAAGTCATCCTTGATATCACCCTTATATAAACCTGGTTCTTCAGAGGTCATAGATTTTGTCAGCCCTTAAATGAACTTCAGCTGAAGTCTGACATTGTCTGAGAATTAAAGTGATAATTTATGGATTTCATTTTTGGGTGTTAAGATTATAAGAAAACATATATGTGTCTTCTTCTATAATTCTGACAATGAGAAAGTTTTAGGATTTCAGTGTCAATGTATAGCCTTTGAATTTGAACTTGATCATGAATTAAGACTTTATGAATATAGTCAATGGAGCATGTATATAACTTTAATAGGTGTTTTCTATGGGTTCTTTATATTTTCATCTTAACCAAGACCAGTAAAAGAGGATGGAAAATGAGTGAGTGATATTTATATTACGACTACTGAAATAGACAGTCATGCAGAATCTACAGTATATATACACTATTGATATGAAAATAGTTAAAAGATTTTTTTTCCAGATTTGTAAAAGGTTGCTGTGATTGTTTGGCATAAACTACTTTACTCCTAAGAATGATTTTTATTGGACAACCTCATCTTTTTTAACAATTTATTTAAAGAGTAGTGGGAATATTGTAAAGGGTTTTCTAAATATTTTTTAAGACTTTTATCATTTTTTATGATTTTACTTTATAAACACTTTTTGAAAATAAGAATATTCCAAAGTAGGGACGCCTTAAAACAGAGTGAGGACTTTAGCAGATAAAAATCATTCTCTCATTTTAACAATAAGGGTATTTTATTTATGTATTTATTTACAATTTTCATTACTGCTATAAAAACATTTATTATTTTGCAGTGGACTGTTGGGATGGACCTGCAGGAGAACCCATTATCTACCATGGATGGACTCGTACAACTAAAATTAAATTTTATGACGTGGTGAAAGCAATCAATGAACATGCATTTGCTGCATCAGAGTAAATATTGTATTTTAAAATGTGTGATCTTTAAAATCCCAAAATATGTCAATAGGTGTTAAATTGGAAATGTTATTCTGTTCTTCTTGGTTATTCAGGATGTTTAAAACAGTTGTTAGTTTTTATGAAATCTATAATCCCCACTGAGGCACAAAAAACAGTTTTGGCAGCTAGGCTTTTATGCATTTTTTTTTTGTTTTATGTTTTACATTTCTGCAGTTTAATTACTGGAGAAATTGTGAGACATGAAGAAAAAGGGATCTGTTGTTGATAATCAATTAACTTATCTGTTGTAACAAAGATAGCCAAGACACATCAAAGGTTTGGGGTAGCCACCCATATAATATGACCTCGCTGCAAATGGGTATTTTTTTGAGTTGTGTTCAGGTTGAAATCCAAAACAGAACTGACTTTAGTTTGAAAAAATGGCGGCTTTAAAGACTGTGACAGGAATTGATGTCATCTATACCGGAAGTGACATCATCAATAGCGCCAGTGCTGGATGTGATGTCATCAATAGTACTGGCACCTAGTGGGATTTCCCATGGATAGTCTGCAGAGGACAGAGAGAGAAACTTACTGCAGCTCGCCACCCCCTGGTCTGGCGTGGCACTACTATGATTTAGGCCCTCTAGCTGCCTCTCAGTGTGTGTGGCACTGTGTAATTTATAGTAAAGCCAGTAACCAAAGAACCGTCTTGATAAGGCTGCCACTTTTCATTGCCTTTCCCTATAGATGGGGTTCCTGACCATTAGACTTAAATATCAAGGTGACAGAACTGCACTTAATTTGAAAAACAGAATAGTACAGTTTATTCATAAACACAAGATTAGAAAAATAGGATAACTGCTTATATATTAATATAAAATACGAAATGCAAGACAGACAAACACATAATAAGACAACAGTTAAATGAGAAAGCAGGTCATTAGCTGGCAATTTAATAGGTGTTTTCATAATTCTCATTTATTTTGCCACGGATAAAGAGATTTATGATGACAATGCCTTAAACATTATTCCTGATGCTGCATTGACTTCTGTTTCATTATTCTGGGCTCAGCTGGAGACCTTTGATTACTGTGGTATACATTCATTGTCTTTGCTAAGTTGTCCTTAGTATCCATAGTACAATGTAGATAAAGATTGTTATTGTATTCCTGCAGTTGATGTTAAGACTCTTTGCCTGTCTTATGCCACTTCAACAAAATATATGTGACTATTTCTGGCACAAGAGCTGAAGCAATAAAATTTCTTTCTTGTTGTATGACTTCTTCCAGATTAAACTTAACCAATAGCACAGAGCTTCAACTTGGAGATATGAACCTTATTATTATTTCAGGACGTCCAACTCCAAGACTCTATGGAGAGTAGTTACCATACCCAAAGAAAGTGCTTTCTTTCTCCCCAGAGGCTGCATTAGCTTCCTGTTCCAAAGAGACAGATACTCTGTGACTGGAAGTGACCTTGATCCCACCATCAGAGACAACACCTTCACTTCAAACCATGTGCATTCATTCTCAAGTGCCTGCTTATAGGATCATTATTTTGCCCAACAGAGTGAAAAGGTTGCAGCTTGCAGTTATAAGCTTTAAAGAAATAGTATTATATGCATTTTTATCTGTAAGAGTCCCTGCAGAGATGTCAGCTCACCTTTGATTAACACCTCTAGCAATTAAATGAAAATCAGAAAGAAAGCTGACCAAATATTACTAGATCTACAGTTCTGCCATTTTTTATTGTTCAGTCTAGAATGCACATAGAGCAGGAATGTAGCCGACTTTCTGCATCCCTGTTAAGTCTGCTTTCTTAACATGCTATGTGTGCCACTGAAAGCTTAATGCTGGCAGCAATCTCCACTTTGTCCCATGGTACTATGAGGTCTTATTAAGAAATGAGAGTGAGGTGATTATGAGACAGACCAATGAATCAGCCGAAGAGTTCTCCAAGGCGAAGTCTATAGAGAAAGCTATGGCTTAGAAGCTCAGAAAATCTGGGTGGTGGTAGATAGATAGATAGATAGATAGATAGATAGATAGATAGATAGATAGATAGATAGATAGATAGATAGATAGATAGATAGATAGATAGATAGATAGATAGATAGATAGATAGATAGATAGATAGATAGATAGATAGATAGATAGATAGATAGATAGATAGATAGATAGATAGATAGATAGATAGATAGATAGATACTTTATTAATCCCAAGGGGAAATTCACATACTCCAGCAGTAGCATACTGATAAAAAACAATAAATTAAAGAGTGATAAAAATGCAGGTATAACGGAAAATAACTTTGTATAATGTTAACGTTTACCCCCCTGGGTGGAGTTGAAGAGTCGCATAGCATGGGGGAGCAACGATCTCCTCAGTCTGTCAGTGGAGCAGGACAGTGACAGCAGTCTGTCGCTGAAGCTGCTCCTCTGTCTGGAGATGATACTGTTTAGTGGATGCAGTGGATTTGTCAGTGATTGACAGGAGCCTGCTCAGCGCCCATCGATCTGCCATGAATGTCAAACTGTCCAGCTCCATGCCTAAAATAGAGCCTATGTTGTAATAATTCTTTCTTATTTCATAATAATTTCAAAGTGTACTTTAATTTTTACAAACAGTATAGTGTCGTTAAATCAAAACTGTAAGTTACTATATCATATCAGCTGATTGCTTACCGAATACTTACTCTTATTGCCATGTTGAGAGCCCTAAGGTTATGCCATCACTTTCAAAGAAAGAAAAATTAGATTACCTTTGCAAAGGTTCAATATGTAGTAACTGTTATCAAGTGAATCTGAACCGAGTGAAAGTAGATTAGTGATATAATTTGAAAATACGGAAGATTCCTTGAGTAAAATTATTCAAGGTGCACATTAAAAAGCAAATAGTCTAACCTTGATTTTGATGCTACATTTGTCTGCCAGCCTATGTACTATAACAGCAGGTCGCTAATGTCAGATGAGCTCTGTCTAATCTAATATTTAATTTGTGTTCCATAGGTTTCCAGTTATTTTGTCCATTGAAGAACACTGTTGTGTGGACCAACAACGGTATATGGCTAAAAAATTCAAAGAGGTATTTGGTGACAAGTTATTAACTGAACCAGTCGAAGCCTTTGCTGACCAGTTGCCTAGTCCAAATCAGCTTAAAGGAAAAATCATACTTAAGGTAAGCTTGACGTGCCAAATGACCATATTTTCTGAAATTGATTGTTTCTCTTTCTATAACCTAATTATGTGAGTTATGTACATGCTAAGAACATTTGATTTGATAAACATTTCTCTGTAGTACAGGAATTTCCATACATAGGGATATAGCCAACACAGTTTGTAGGATTACTCTGAAAAGGTAAACAGTGCTATAATATTAAATAATTCATTTTAAATGTGTTCAGTAATATACAATTACTATAGAATACTCAGGATCAATAATTTATTAAGAATATTTTTATAATAAATTATCATCATACACACATGTATATAACCCTAAATAACTAATGTAACTCTAATCATTAAAGCAGCCACCAATGAAAAGAAAAAAGTGAATTATTTAAATATCTTAATGCCTACACTAATTTGTTTTACAGTCTTCTTGAATTATGTATTGGTGGAGTGCTTTAATGATTTTCCATGTAAGAAAAGTAATTTTTTTGTAATGTGCTTATTCACTGATATGTGTTTAAGGATGATCAACAGACCCCAAAGCAATAAATAAGAAAAAAAGATTTAATTCAATTAAACATACAAATAACAAGTTTCTAACATATTTTATATTTTCATGTTCAGATATTTGATAATAAAATAAAATAAGAAAATAAATCTACAGCATGGTTTGAATCTTTCAATTACAATTCCATAAACATCACATGAACATATAAAACGTAAAACAACTTAGGTGCACCTAGCAATTAAAAATTTCATTTTAATCAGCTCCATTAGCATTACAATGCCTCCACCACAAACTCATTAAGTGATCACACATTTTCTAAACTTTGTGTCCTAGAAGATTGGAAACAGGAAAGTGAGTTTGTGAAATGTCCCTTTTCTTTTGGTTTTTCTTTCCAGTACGTTGTTCTTCTGTTCTCTCTAATCCATATCTTACCTGTCTTGAATCATTAGAGCTTCTCCTCTCCATGTCCTTGCCATCAAGTGAAATATCTCCATTGCATGCTGAAATAGGCAACACTACAGCTTCTCAATGGCTTGCTGTTTTGCGACTGAGGGATAGCACCACACCCTGGGAAGTTCTTTCGTTTCTAGTGCTTTCTCAATCCCACTGTCATCACTCAAATGTCAAATGATGAGGAAACAGTCCCATTGGAAACTGTCCTTAGGAATGTAGCCTAGGCAGAGGTTTATCAGGCTGAATGGCTAAAAAACCATGCACTGCTGACAGAGCAATACATGGGGTCATTCCTCTTTCCATTATGAAAGCTATGTCAGTCTGTGCAAGGTGGTGCAGTCTGACCAAAGAAGAGAATGCACATGGGATCATCATGTTCTTACAATTGAGCATAGATTTTTTTTAGCACTTTAGTTGATTGTTGTTTTCAATGGTACTGAAGGCAGCTGTGAGATCATTAAAGGACTGCAATAGCCAGTTCTGGACAACAGCAAATGATCCTTTAAAAAAAGAAAAATAAATTCTCATGTAACTCGTGCTGCTTAAATCTACATGTTTGTAATTCATTTCTATGGTCAAAATGTCTAAAATTTGTACATGTGCTTGTTAAAATATTATTAATAGTTATTCCCGTATACAAAAAAGTTCTTGTATTGCTATTTAGTTTGATTAGACAGTCTATGTTTACAGTATTTGATTAAACCGTGCATTTTTCTGATTTCCTAAAAATGAAATTGACTGTGCTCATGGAATTTCCAACAGAGTTTTGCTTCTTCACATTATTATCAAAGAATTATATAGGTGCATAGTATTCATGATTGAGTTCCGTTGTCAACTGTTATCCTCTCAGCATTTAGGCTTTCTGTAGAGTGGTGTATTTCATATGTACTGTAATTATATTAGTCATTTGAAGCCAATCACAGAGCCTATCTTGGCAGTGTAGGATAGACTGGCATTATCTATTTTGCCTTCTTCAACACAAGTTCTGGCTTAGCAAGCCACTGTCAGAATTTCTTAATATCAGTTTCTTTTTCACTTGGCCTTTGGAATGTAATCTTTGTGGCTCATCTGTTAAAATGGTCACCAAGTGACATCTCTGAGCCGTCTTCTTGAGGTACCAGTTAGACATTCGGCTTAAACAAAGAGCTATAATTTAAGGACTGATAACCTTGAGAGACAGAACTTTGCACCAATGGCCAACCAAAAAGGATGGGCTTTTGTGCCCCAAGAAACTAATAGAAAGTTGTTCACTCCTGCCTTTAAAACACCTACAAACTCACTGCTTCCTCCATCAAGCTCACTGCTCACCTGGCCTTAAATTCTGCTGTATAACAGAGACCACAGTGATTATAGGTTATGTCCATAACAAAGCTGGAGCAATCCCTTCTACTCCAGAAGGGAAACTGGGACAGGTAGTAAAAAAATGGGAGACCATCCATAACAGGAGTTGAATGAGTGGTGCCAATTAGTCCGAGCCTTGCTAAGATAGCAAGTGCCCAAGCAGAGGAAGACTGAAAGGCCACCCAATCATCTTGCTGAAAACTGCAACTGACTGATCACCAGTTGCTCAGAAGACATGATATTGCTAGCAACAAAAAGACCAATACAGTGTGTGTCTAAAACATTAACAAGAAACTGCAGTACTGCCCACAGCCAGAGGGTGTGACAAATGCAAAAAAGAGACAAGCTCCTTCCTTGCTAAAGATCCTTGCACATGTGTGGAGAAAAATGACTGGGAAAGAGACAAAGCATTGCTTACACAAAGAAATATTAAGTACATCCTCTTTGATTCTTAGATTCTTAGTTAGAGGTTAGGACAAAGTCAGCTAATGTATTGTTTTATTAGTGTAACTGTAACTGAAAGGTGATAATCTTTGTGAAGGATAAGTTCTAACTGAGGTATAAGTATTCCCAAATCCAGTAAGAAAACACAGAATAGTAACTCACACACTTGTGCATACAGAAACTTTGTTGGGAGAACAGCACAAGTCAATGCAGAGACTAGCTGTGAGTAAATTAACACCATTTACAGTCAATAGAAGCTTCACAACCTGCTAAAGAACTTGTCCATCTTAACCACACAAATTAAAAGATCAGAATTCATAAGTTATGTGCCTTCAACTAAGCTTTCATAATTGTATGTTTTTGTTCATAATTTTGTGTTGTTATTGTCTGTCATCAATGCACACCTATATACATTCAGTAGACCCCCGCAAAGTCGTGGTTCAGAGTTCGCAGCCTCAGTCATTCGCGGATTTTTCCTTAGAACCTATCTAATAATTGTTAGCGGAAACCGCAAATATCCTCCGCAATTTTTATGGGTTTTTCGTGGCAATACTGTACTGTAGAGAGAACAGGAAGCAACTGTAGAGGAAAATGCGGCTTGGGATGGTAAAAGTAGCCAATAGAATTTGAAACTTCAACTCCCAGCAGTCCATGCAGTAGCTCTGATTGGTTTTCTGCTGAGGGTGATGGGGCTGTTGGGGTCAAAGGATGTCAGCATGGCTTTTAAAAAGGGGGTCAGTGACCAAAAGCAAAAAAAAAAGTTTTTGTAATTTGTGTTTCAAGTTCCTGTCTGTCTGCCTTCTGTTGGATTACCTGTACTTATTCGTTTTGTGTTGGATCGTTTCGTGGTTGGCGTCTGGATTGTCTACCGTCTGCCTGTGTACATGAAGACTGTAAGTGGATTCATGGCCATCCTGCAAAGAAAAGAGCGCTCCTGAACCCGTCCACCCGTCTTCACCATTTCAGGAAGTAGCGGTAGGACTATCTTTACATTCCCATTCAACGTGCAGATCTCTGGACTATCTATTTTCACCATTACATTTCATTCGTTGCCATTTTTCATGAACGTTTTTCATGATTTACTGTGTGTGTTTTGTTTGTGCTTTGTTGTATTTAATGTGTAATCACTGTAAGGGGAACAGGAGTGGTATTATTGTTTTCATTTGTTTTCATTACATTCTTCATTTGCTGTTTGATTACCGGTTTGCTTTGTTTTTGTCTCTGTTTGTGAGTGTGTGCGGGTCGGGCAGAGGCTGGGTGCGTCCCTGGAATCTCCACCATAAAAATAAATAAATTGCTATCTTCTTGATGGTGTAAATCTTAAAGGCACCGGAGCGTTACAGCGTTATTAATTTCTCCTTGCTGCTGATTGACTGTGATGCATCTCCAGCTGAATGTTCTTGTGTTTTCAGTTTTGTTCCTCTTAACCCTTAAACTGCCACAACCGGCTGTAGTCGTTTCCCAGTGCCATTTGAGACCACGCAGGAGCTGATCAGTCAGTGCTGTACATTCGTTGAGCAGACAGCTCATGACCACTGCCAGCCCCTTGTAAGCAAGGGGGCTGAACGCACCCCTAGAAGACACGGACGCTCCTCAAAAAAACCCTCCTAAAAAACTCTGATAGACTACCTTCACATTGCTCCCTTACTTACTGGGCTTACTTGCGGATGCTCTGTCGCATGATATGTTTATCGCACGACACTACGCTTGGGGGTCCTGCTCCCGTTGTGCTCACCTATGATGTTTGTCTATTCTTTAACTGAGAACTAACTGCATACTGAGCTTGTTTTACTTCTGAAAGAGACATGTTTGTTTGAAGTGTTTGAATAAAGTTCCTGTCTCTACAATCTCCTGTGTTTCTGTGCAATTCTGTGACCCAAGCTTGACACCCTGCAGTACTGCAGCCTGACTGGCTCTGGGATTGAGCTGCTGCACTAGACTAGCCTGCAAGCATCAGCACTTAGCTCTGTGTACTTGCGTGCAGCCAAATCAAGCACAGTTGGCTCAGTGATTTACTGAATTTCATCCATGGCATCAGTTGCACCTTGTACATATTGTTCCAGTAGTTTTTTAAGTAGTTTTTACTGTTCATTAGTAGTGTGTAAAATGATCAGTGTTGCAGTAATTGTGATGCTCTTTGCATGAAAAAAAAATGTGTTCCATTAAAATTTCACTTTTTCTTTGTGAATTGTGACATTTACTTAAAAAGTGCAGCAAAAAAGTATTTGGTGTTGTCACACACGTGCAATTGGGAGGCAGTCAAAAAGCCCAAATTTCTTTCAGGAACAGTTACATTTTTACTGCTGTTAATTTCTTCCCAGTCTCTCCCCAATATGACAGGAAATGGAGAATCTGGTAATATTGCCATGGTCATTTTTATCATAACGCGATCCACCGTAACCACACATTTAGCAGTTTTATAATACCGGACGTCTCCATGAATACATTTTAGGCTGGTTTTAAGTTTAAGCCACTGTCACGGTACAATGAATCGGGAAGAAACAATGGAAATGTTACTCCCGGAATCGAACATTGCCCTTACCTTCCTGCCATTTATAATAACTGCACCTATATAAGGAAAAGACAAAGGATTAATCACAGTGGCACAATACCTTTCCCCCTTCATCAATGAGCAGTCCATGGGCTCATTGATGCAATTTGGGGACAGATGACCAAGCTCCCCACACTTGAAACAGTGTGGCAGATTGTACTGTCTGTCCCTTTTTCAGATGGCAGGCACGGGTGGTTGTCGGGAGGGCTCAGGGGCTGCTCCACGTGCTTGTTGGGTCTGGCAAGAGAACCTTTCTGACTGCCCCGATATGCAAGCCGACCAGTGATGTTCCGCAATCTTGATCAAGGTGTCCATGTTGTCATAATTTTGTCTCTGGATTTGCTGGGCTATATCATCATGGAGGGCATGCACAAATGTTTCACAGGCTAGCAATTCGGCCATTTTATGGGAGCTGTCTATGTTGGGCCGTAGCCAGTGACAAACCTTGCTCCATGCCTCAAATGCCTACGTAGCGGCCTTTCCGTGTCAAATTTCCACTCCCTCCATTCTCTTGCCTGCTGTTCCAGAGATATGCCATAGTGTTTGAACACCTCTCCTTTTAGAACGTTATAGTTGCCGACCTGCTCCTCAGTTAAGTCATAATAAGCCCTCTGCGCTATCCCCTTCAAGTAGGGAGCCAGTAGGTATGCCCATTCCGACCTCAGCCATGCATTTCATTTTGTGGTACGTTCAAAAATCAAAAAATACGTTTCGATGTTGTCATCCTCTGTTAGGTAGGTCAGTTGGGTTAGCAATGACTGAGAGGTCTCCGTCCGAACGGCTGCTGCGGCATGAGCCTGGGATTCTTCCAATTGTGTTCGGGTAATTTCAGAGTGTGTAGCTCACTCACAATTGACGATAGTCCTGCACTGTATTACTGAAGGATACTTCAATTTACACTAAACGTTTGCTACAGAAAATGTGTACTCTTTTCCATAGGTACAGTATTTCTCTAGAAATAATTTCCTAAATACCATATATTTGTCCTCTTATTTTTCAGCATAAAAAACTATCCACTCTGGATGATGATTTAATTAATGATGAATATGTAAGCAGAACGGATCTTCGAAAAAGCATAAAACAAGGAGAACTGTACATCTGGGATCAAATTGATGAGGTAAAATATGAGTAGGAATTAAAAAGATATTTTTAATTTACTATAATAAGGCCAGTTGAAAAGCCAGATTTCATAACAAGTATATATAAAAAAGCTCTAACTCACATGTGTAACTGTAGGTGTTATCTTTTACAATGGGAAATAAGAGGGCTTCTCTCTAATAACATCTTCTATGCAACAAGGTTTCTTTAATGATATTCTCCACCATTTTATAGTGTAAATTTTTCTCAGTGTATATGCTTAGTTTTTATGCACAAAACCTGTAAATGTCATTTGGTTGTAACAGAGTCCATACATATGTCTAAAATAATTTTGCTTAGAATTTGTTAGTTAAAACATCCCCATTTTTCAGTTTAAACAAAGGGGAAGTGACTTAAAGTGAAGACCCAGTTTAATACTATAAAGTCACTCTAATTTGAGTCTAGTTAGAATAAAAAGATCAAAGGCTGGCAAAAGCACCAACTATTCCTTCAACTAAAATCTCACCACCTTTTTTGTTTTTTTGAGTTTTTGCACATATCTTGATACTATATTTGGTCAGATCTTCAAGCAGACCTTAATGATGTGCTATATTAAAGTGATTTAAATAGATAAAACACGCCAAATTCTTCCAATTACTTAACTCATTCTAGCTGTACACCTAAACTTTGCTTTGAGCCACACACTTGCACCTTTCAAGAGAAGCTCTCAAAAAATGGTTATAAAAGAAGTTTTTGCCTTATAAAAAGATATTTTTGAGAGTTGTGTAAAAAAAGTCATTAATACCTCTCTGTCTGGAAGATCTTACAAAAATCATGTCGATCTCTCATGTATACCAAGGCCTCAGATTTTTGACAATTCTGATTTTGTTGAAAAATGGCTATTTTAGAATGTCAGTGTTACTGTTTTAATTGCCATGCAAAAACTCACAATAAATCTCTCGATTTATATATATACTTATCAGCAGACCTCTCTTGCCTTCACAGAAATCCTTCTTGTCTAACATACAATGCAAAAATTAGATTGACAAAAGACCAGAAAGAGTAGAGAGAAAATAATGTGCCCTAAGAAACACGTTTACATTCATCTAGTTTGTGCCAAAAAGTACCCAGATTTACCTTTAAGATATCTCCAATAATGTTTTTGAAGACAAATCAAAATTGGACCTTTTTTAGTGATGAATGCTAGACTGGTGTATAATTGGAAACATTTGCTTCAATCACAGAACAATTCATAAAATGCCTTATGACGCAGAAGAGCTGACTATATCATAAAAGTATGATAGACTACAATACCCATACAAAAAGCATGAAGTATGCAGTGTATGATGTCAACGCAATCAAAACTCAATATTAAACTGATGAGTCACTATATTAAAGGCTTTCATTCTTTTTTTTTATAAATAGTTAAATCACAAATCATAACTACTGTAAACTCGCTGTTGTGTCTGGTACTGTATGTCCTACTGAGATACACTATAAGGAGCCTCTAACACAGAACACGGACTAAAGAGCCATTGATTAAAAAATCCAAAATACAAATTTAATCAGGCATTCTATTGATCTAAAAAATTAAACCTTGTATTACTGAACTTTTGTCTTCTGTGTTGATAATTTAAAAAATTGCATTGTTGGAGTTACTGAGCTGTAGGAATCCAAAAGTATACGGTAGATTCTAAACATTTCTACTTTTACAGCATATCTTCACAAAATATTAATTTTCAAAACTGAATGGCTCAGTGTTCTTGCTGTGACTGTCACAATGACTGGCTAATGTATATTTTGATGTGTCCCAAAATAAATTGACACCCAACTGTTATAATATTTATCAGTTAAGTTACAGTATGCACAAAATAAATCAAATGTGGAAAAAAATGTTTTTAGAGTCTGTGTAATTTTTAGATATTCCAATTTTGTGACAGCTGTATTTGGGATATTTGATGGATTTATATAATTTCTTAAAAACTCCAAGTAGATTTCTTATTTCTTAATCAATCTGACATTTTTTACAACTTCAAATTTTTAGAAGTGGAATCGTCACTACTGTGTTATCCATGATAATAAGCTCTCTTATGCTGATGAATATGAATCAGAGGAAGATGGAAATCAGGTGAGGTTTTTTTTTTTAATTTATAGAAACCTGCAAACATGTGCTATTTTAGTTTCAATTTCACAACCAAGCACAAATGTCTGAGAATTTCTCTACTTCAGGATATCATTATTTAGAACAATATTTTATTTTAAATTCTACCATTCCTTTTAATGAGCTTGGACCAAATTAGTACAAGTTATTTTTTTTTTTGTTAGAAAATATTTCTTGTTTGTATTCTATGAATCTGACAGCCTTTCATTTTCAGAATATACCAAAGTCAGAAATGCACTTTACGGAGAAATGGTTCCATGGCAGGATGACAGAAGGAAGACAGACAGCAGAACGGTTGCTTCAGGAATTCTGTAATGAGTCTGGGGGACGAGATGGAACTTTCTTAGTCAGAGAGAGTGACACCTTTGTGAATGATTACACATTATCATTTTGGTATGTTTGATTTGATCAATGTAAAGTTTAATTTGATTTACTAATGTTGTAAAGATTAACTCATGTGTAGTAATTTATACATATGCTAATCAGTTTTGGACAATATTATACTCAGCCGGGGTCATGGAATAACATACTACTGATGAGACTAAGTCAGATCTACTTCCTAGAGAAGAATTTGCTTGTCTACATTACACAAAAACTCTGTCTGGCCAATCAGTACAAGCGCTTTTCTCCTTCTTGACCAGCTTGTCAAAAAGCTCAGATACATGTTTTATATACTGCATAAAATTATTCAGTCTGCAAATCTTGATCGCAGAAAATACATAAACATCTTATTTTGATCTGTACTTTTCTTGCAAACTTACATATTTAAAAAAATAAACTGATTTACTAAAGCCAATTCAAGAAAGTGAAATATGTTGTTTGCATAAGCTTGTGCATGCTTTGAATATTTGGTTATGTCAATGTTTGCTGCCCAAATACCTAAGGTTCTCTGGGTTGTTGTCTACCTGCTTCTTGATTAGGAATAATCTTTGTCATTGCCTTCTTTTATGCTTCTTTCAGATGTACTCTGGTTTCTAGGGCAAAGTTTGTGGACTAACATTTTTTAAACACGTCACAGATTCTAAATTGAATTTATGTTATCGAGTTTTGATCAAACAACTTAAGAATGTTCACTTTATCACTCTTGTACCATTCCAATGTTTCTTTGAACATGTGAGTCACTACCCTGCTAAAAAATTAATTTACTCCATTAGAATGAATTGAATCTTACCTAAAAAAAGATTACTGGCTGTTTTAGTAATCGCTTCCCGGGTCCTCCCTGCGTGGAGTTTGCATGTTCTCCCCGTGTCTGCGTGGGTTTCCTCCGGGTACTCCGGTTTCCTCCCACAGTCCAAAGACATGTAGGTTAGGTCGATTGGCGATTCTAAATTGGCCCTAGTGTGTGCTTGGTGTGTGGGTGTGTGTGTGTGTCTGTGTCCTGCGGTGGGCTGGCACCCTGCGCGGGACTGGTTCCCTGCCTTGCGCCCTTTGTTGGCTGGGATTGGCTCCAGCGGACCCCCGTGACCCTGTGTTTAGATTCAGCGGGTTGAAAAATGGATGGATGGCTGTTTTAGACTGCTTGAGTTAGTTTAGGCACAATATATTTTAGGTAGTAATTGAGTATGGGGTCTGAGGGGCATTACGCTTTTCAAAATAAGCTTCATTTGTTTTTTGCACTCTAATTCTATAATTTAACTTTGAAAAGAAAATGCATAAAATAAAGAAAATAATTCTTCAAAACAACTTCAATAGTCAACCTTTCCAAATGCAACATGACAAGAGAGCAACAGGTTTTATATTTTGTTCACAACACAAGAAAGCTGCCTCAGGTTGGGCCAATAATAAATAGAAGTCGATTGTCGATGCCTTTGTCATCTACTGGCTCTGCATTGAGTATCCCAATATCTGACATCTTACTTAGTCCTGAAAAAGGAATTAATATCCACATCTGCACATGACTTTATTCATTTAGATTAATATAACAGGCATAGAGATAAAATGCCTGAAGGGTACAAAACCACGTGTTCAGTTTTTTACAAATATTAAATGATGACAGTATAAAACAAAGTCACAGAACATCATTTCTGCCATCATACCCAGTGTTTAATTCGAGACTGTAATACAGCAAGTCTGTTTTTTCCCTTATATAGTATCAGTGAAGTCTTTTTGTTTGTGCCACCTCTAAACTTTCTGCCATGATCTCTGACTATTGATGGGTATGTTGTTTCCTTCTACTTCAATATCTATAAATTGTACTTCTTTAATCTACAACCATTCTACATCCTCCAGACTGACTTTCTTCTGTTTAACCTGGAAAACATTTTTCCCAAACTGAGTGCATTGTTATTGATAGAGACATTTTTCATACACCATCCCCAGAGACATTTGATTCTGCTCACTTAACTTAGTAAAGCACCAAAGACTCAAAGTACATTTTTCCTTACCCAATTTTTACTGTAGCACATGCTGGCAGAGAGCAATTCTTTACTGGTAAAATAAAGCTCTCCATTAACACAAAGAGTAATTTTCCCCACTTGCAACTTTGCATATCCATTTCTGGTTTAAACACTTTATCTCAAGTCTATAACACAGTATTGCCATCTCTAAAGTGGCTCTTGAAATACTAATCAACATATACAGTAGCCAAGAGCCCATATTTTTCAGTATATTCATGACAATTGTTAAGTATTTGTATTTTTCCACAGGAGAGGAGGACGAGTACAGCATTGCAGGATTCGCTCTCTGACTGAAAATGGCCAAGTGAAATACTACCTTACAGACAACCTCCACTTTGACAGCATCTACAGCCTTGTTCAGCACTACAGGGAAAATCCTCTGCGTTGTCATGAGTTTGACTTACGATTAACAGATGCAGTTCCCAAACCAAATCCGCACGAAGACAAAGAGTGAGTGTGAAGTCTGAGGGGAAGAAAAAGGAGGAAGGTTTTCAGTAAGGGCCAAAAACTAAGCATTAAAATACATTAACCTTTTAAGTTGGCCTGTTGGGAAATTCTTATAACTTCTAATTTGTCTTGGCCTTCTTCATACATAAGCTTAAAATATTACGGTAAATTATATTAAAAACAAATGGTCATGTGCTCAAACCCTATCACAAAGTAGAAGTGGGTTAGGAAAAGTATCCACACTTCCTCAGGAATCTTTTTCAACATATCTTATGAGGTTTGTGAATTTTATGCTAGTACTATTACTTTAATCACTCTTTACATTAAATGTTTACTACATAGTTACAATATTATAGTGATTGCTCATTTTTGTAATCTATATGGGAAGGGAAAAAAACAACAAAATTCCCAAAAATTAAAGCAAAGCATGTAGTAAACTGTCATTTTTATTGCTTTGTGTGTAAGCGTATTAAAGCATCCATCCATTTCAAACTTTTTAAATCCAGTTCAGAATCGCTGGGTCCGGGGCTCATCACTTTGAAACATTAAAAGTAAATCAATAAAAAGCTAATGTCTATACATCTCTTAACTTGAAGAAAATTGATATTTGCAGTTATCAAACTCAGATTTCATTTTAATGTACAGCATATTCTAAATGATTGTATAACTATATATATTACTAATATTATATACTGCTAAGTAGACAGTGTGGTGCAGTGGTTAAGGCTGTGGACTTCAAACCTGGCAGTTGTGGGTTCAGATCATGCTACTGACACTCTGTGACCATGAGCAAGTCACTTGACCTGCCTGTGCTCTAACTGGAAAACACAATCCCTTCATTTCAGGGGCTCAAAAGTAATTGGACAAATTAAATAACTGGAAATAAAATGTTCATTTCTAATAATTGGTTGAAAACCCTTTGCTGGCAATGACAGCCTGTAGTCTTGAACTCATGGACATCACCAGATGCTGGGTTTCCTCCTATTTAATGCTCTGCCAGGCCTTTACTGCAGCGGCTTTCAGTTGCTGTTTGTTTGTGGGCCTTTCTGTCCAAAGTTTAGTCTTCAACAAGTGAAATGCATGCTCAATTGGGTTAAGATCAGGTGACTGACTTGGCCATTCAAGAATTTTCAACTTCTTTGCTTTAATAAACTCCTGGGTTGCTTTGGCTCTATGTTTTGGGTCATTGTTCATCTGTATCATGAAACGCCACCCAATCAATTTGACTGCATTTAGCTGATTTGAGCAGACAGTATGTCTCTGAACACCTCAGAATTAATTCGGCTGCTTCTGTCCTGTGTCACATCATCAATAAACACTAGTGTCCCAGTGCCACTGGCAGCCATGCACGCCCAAGCCATCACACTGCCTCCACCGTGTTTTACAGATGATGTGGTATGCTTTGGATAATGAGCTGCTCCACTCCTTCTCCATACTTTTTTCTTGCCATTATTCTGGTAGAGGTTGATCTTGGTTTCATCTGTCCAAAGAATGTTTTTTCCAGAACTGTGCTGGCTTTTTTAGATGTTCTTTAGCAAAGTCCAGTCTAGCCTTTCTATTCTTGAGGCTGCCTTGCAGTGCACCCTCTGTATTTACTTTCATGCAGTCTTCTCTTTATGGTAGACTTGGATATCGATATGCCTACCCCCTGGAGAGTGTTGTTCACTTGGTTGGCTGTTGTGAAGGGGTTTCTCTTCACCATGGAAATGATTCTGCGATCATCCACCACTGTTGTCTTCCATGGACGTCCAGGTCTTTTTGCGTTGCTGAGTTCACCAGTGCTTGCTTTCTTTCTCAGGATGTACCAAACTATAGATTTTGCCACTTGTAATATTGTAGCAATTTCTCCGATTGTTTTTTTCTGTTTTCGCAGCTTAAGGATGGCTTCTTTCACCTGCATGGAGAGCTCCTTTGACCGCATGTTGTCTGTTCACAGCAAAATCTTCCACATGCAAGCACCACACCTCAAATCAACTCTAGGCCTTTTATCTGCTTAATTGATAATGACATAACGACGGACTTGCCCACACCTGCCCATGAAATAGCCTTTGAATCAATTGTCCAATTACTTTTGAGCCCCTGAAATGAAAGGACTGTGTTAAAAAATGCTTTAGTTGCCTCACATTTTTATGCAATCGTTTTGTTCACCTCACTGAATTAAAGCTGAAAGTCTGCACTTCAACTGCATCTGAGTTGTTTCATTTAAAATTCATTGTGGTAATGTACAGAACCAAAATTAGAAAAAAGTTGTCTCTGTCCAAATATTTATGGACCTAATTGTATATATATATATATATATATATATAAATATATATATATATATATATATATATATATATATATATATATATATATATATATTTATATATATATATATATACTGTATATAAATAAATGCTAGTGATAAAAAGTTTTATATGTCCATGTTTTTGTTAGAAATTAATTTTGCAAATGGCTACTGTTGCTGGAAATGACTGATTTATAATTTATTATTCAATAATGACCACAAATCCCTATGTGAAAAATAAATGATAAAATCAGTCATTTCCAGCAGCAATAGCCATTTCAAATATTATGAATGTCTGTGGTACTCAGATAAGGAAATTATCAGCTTCTAGAAAAGACATGTGCCCCGGTGGGTGTGTGTGTGTGATGATGTGGGTTGGCCCAACACTACCATGTTCCACCAGCAGCCTCTTCACGCGGTCATCACCTTTAGTCATGACTAGGATGAGCTAAACAGATGGGGACAAACACACCAAGAAAGGGGATGGTGAAAGTGCTCAGGTGCTTTTATTAAAACAAATCAAAACAAAAGTGTCCAAAAAGTGCAGTGCAAAGTTCCTAAACAAATAAATAATCCATAAGAATAGGTGAGATGTGGAGGTTAAAATGATCAGATAAATAAAGAATTCATAAAAATGAGGTTAAAACAACTGGCAGGAAACTGTTTTCTGTTAAATGCCCGGTGCCTCTTCTTAAACCGATGCCTCTTCTGTTTATCCTGGAAGGGATCTCACAACAGAGTATATGTCCTACTGGCAAGTGAAACCAACCGTCCACTACGAGTCTGGGTCCCTACTGGTCTATAGCTCCTTCAGTAGGGCTCCTGATCCAGAATCAGGCTCAGGTCCTCTCTGGACTATGGCTTCAGAGAGACTCCCCATCTGAACCTTTGATTCCCGCTGCCTTGCAGACAGTCACTACTAACACTGGCCCTCTGGCTTCAGGAGATCGCTCAGCCAGAGTGACCCACTTCACCAACGCTGACCGCTGGCTGTACGCTCAATTCCAAGGGCTCTCATCCAGGCTGCCTGCTTTCTATTTCTCTATTGAGCTCACTCACTCCTGCCTTCTGTCTCCATCTCTTAACCTTCTTTTCTTCTGACTATCCTTTTTCCTTTCATTTCCTCCCTTTTTCTTTTTTTTCTTGTGCCAGTCCATTCTTATAAGGCTCTGTGGGTGCAACGTTTCAGCCGATGAAACAACTGAGAAAGACAGCACCTTCTCACCCCAATTACTCCACCAACTCTCTGCAGTTGCATTAGTGTGCACCAATGAAGAATGAGACAGTCAATTAATTATTTAATTATTACAACCTGCCACTTTTTCTGAGCTGGTGTGTGTATATGTATGTATAATATATATATATATATATATATATATATATATATATATATATATATATATATATATATATATACATGCATACAGTAATATACATATACTGTATATAATATATATACAGTATACATGCACTTATATGTCAGAACACAATGAGAACACAATGGTCACAATTGGGGCACCAATTTTAATATTTCCAAGAGTCCAAAAAACAATCAGGCGCTCAGTGGTGCATGGAATAACATCAGAACTTAAAAGCAATAAAGTAAAGAAATCCTCCAGGTTCAAGGCTCTGTAGAGTGGTAGTACTCAGGTGGGCGCTCTGTTCTTCAGTCCGCTTTCTTCTGGAGGGACCAGAAGGGGTGAGATCACTTGCTCTCATTTGGCAGTTTCTCAGCGCTATGGGAGAAAGAAGGGATGATACCATCAGAGATAACACTACCTCATTAGTGCTTCCCTTTAATGAGCCCATAATGTGCACCTCAAATGTGAATTTGTGCCACGATATACATAATTGTTGTTTTTTTTGTTTCAACTTATTTTGAATGCTACCATAGTAGATGCACCTCAGATTCTGGTGTTTTTATTATACCGGTTTATAGTTTCAGGTTAAAAATAAGAGGATTTAAATTGGTCTCAAAATTTCACTGAAAGCATTCTTTGATATTTTCTACTGTGATGTCTGTTGGTAGTTGCATGGGGACAGATTGTGTCTTCAGACCAGAAACTCCACAACAGACAATGTGCAGTAAATGGGAGTAGTGTCATAGTTTAAAATCCTATTTTTGGCAATTCAAGTCAAAGAAGCACTTTTCACTATCAAAAAACACTCCTGGGATAAAATCTTATCTACATACCTTTTAAGTTTGGGATGGAAAGAAAGCTCACAATGGCACCAGCAGATTGTGTAAACGTCTAATAAAGTGTGCCCAGAATTTGAATGCAGGTCTTTGAATCTTTAAGACAATGTCACAGATCACTGCACAACCATGTTACATTTGATGCATCATCTTGTCTGCTTCAATTTTGAGGACAATTTATCGCGTAAAGAGAATCACTTTTTCAAAATACAATCTATTCAAACATTTTTAAAATCTTATGTTTTCTTCATTAAAACACTAACTTGGGGCTGGGGTATAACTGAAAATATCTTGTAAATCACCCTTGTGTGAGCTGTTTCTGCAGCTGACTAATGCACTTTAACAATCACCGTTTGAGGATGCTTTGAAATCATTTGCTAATCAACAGTTCTTGAAGATTTCTTTGAGCATTTCCAGTCAGGCTGTGGACTGAATTTGGTGGTATGGTAACCCTACTGTCTGCATGTATTTCTGCCATCTGTGAAATGATGTAACATCATTTGATGTTAAATCATTGTGCGTGTATTGTATTTAAAAGTACAGGAAACTCTGGGTATCAATCTTTTATCTGCAATTTTATTCTGAGATTATTAACAACTTCCTCCATTCCATCTTTCTAATATTTAGTCAATTCAGGTTTATTGTTGTCATGTGTCCATAGTACAATGAAATGTAAACCTGATTTGACTTGTCCCACTCCACCACCTGCATTCAATAAATTGTACAACTTGCTTTTCTCATTCCACTCCAGTACCAGATTTACAAGTCGGAGTTCAGTTGTCAGTGTGTGGGTCAGGTTGAGGATTCACTAGCCTAGCCCTTTTGTCTCACAATTACAGAAAGCTGGATTCAAATTCAATCGTTGTTTATGTGGAGTTTGCAATTTCTCCTACATCACGGAGACATGAATGTAAGGACGACTGTCAAGTGTACATTTGCCCAGTATGGCCGAGTGTGTGTCATCCCATCCCTGTTGTTTTCTGTCTTACCCAAGATATTACTGTACTCAGGCACCCATAGCCTTGCAAAGGCAACAGCTATTTTAGAAAATGCAGGCTTAATTATAGTGTAAAAATGCATTTAGTGCTCATTTTTAAAGGGGTTGCAGGTTTACTTTGTTAAAGATTAATCTTATATGCATTCCCACTTAAAACTAGAGTGCTATCTCCATGTGACTATATAATTAGGATACCTAAACTAGCTATAGAAAGCAGATGAGTTATTATGTTAGCTTTAACACTTTTAACTCTTTATTTGCATAGTCAGAAGAGGTTAAGCATGTAAATATTACACTACTTGAAGACCCAGAGGTTCAGCAAATTATTTAAGGAACCACTGGTTCATCATCTGAATTGACAGAACTGGGTCAAGGGCATTCCATGCTAACAAATGTGAAATGTAGAATAATGAAAGGTTATGAGCCACATTCACTGAGTAGGGTGCTAGGGTATTTGAGAAGACTATTAAGTGTCAACATGTGATCCAAACAATAGTAATCAGTGCCAAAAGTTCAAATGTGTATAGAGTACCAAATACTACTAAGTAGGAGACTTCATCTGCTGTATTGATTTTCAAAATCACTTGTATTAGCCACTTTCACACTAATACTTTGAGTCAGATTATAACCCACTCTCTTTTAACCCCATATTGTATAACAGTACCTCCCTGTTTTGTTTATTAATAATAAAGGTTTTGGTCTGAAAAAATGTTGGATCCCCTGTCCTTTATTAACAGAACCATTATAAGTTTACTTCAGAGGATATAAGCAACTTCAAAAATAGGGAAAAGTATAGTAAATATGAAATCAGAATATGTGCAAGACATAAAGGAGGCTCTCTAGCCTATGTACACAAGAGCCATCAGTCAAGTGTGGTAAACATAAAGCAAAAGTTATTTGCATATGAATGTAGCATGGAAAAGGCAGGAAGGTAGTGCAGATGTTAATGATTCTTCTTGGGTTCAAACCCTATGCCTGGTTTGTTGTCTGTGTGAAACTTGAATATTATTCTTGGGTCTCCTTGGGTTTTACTCCTAGAAATTCACAAATACTTGTATCTTTGGTTAACTGGCGATTCTAAATTGTCTCAGAGTGAATGTAAGTTTAGTTTCATACATGATTGTCTCCTGCCTTGTGATAACTGCTGCCACAAGTATAAATTGAATTAAACAGGTTTGAGGGTATATGTATAGCAGGAGAGGTTTTAAATCTTCACTGTAATGGCAATAGGTTTATCCATTTTCATAAAACATATTATAAAATTACTCACTTGACTTCGTTTAGTGCCCAAATTGCCATAAGAAAGTCTAAAGTGTGAGGTTGATTTTTTTCCTTGCATCCTTAATGCCTTTAATTTTAGCAGGTCATACAAATCTCTCTGTCACTGTGGTTTTGCACTAGCCAACAATCAATCTGTTTTCTGAATTTGCTTTATCCAGTAGAAGCCTTATTTGTGGACTATTAATATTCAGCATTCTTACATACCCTAGGACAGTGGTTCCCAAGCTTGGTCCTGAGGACCCATTGTGGCTGCAGGTTTTATTCCACACAAATTCACAATTAGTGATAATAATAGATCTCATTTATTTAGATGGTCTCTTTTTCCCTACTCTTATTCTACCTTTAGAAAAGCACAGCAGTATGATTTTTACATTTATAAGACATTTAGAAATGTTTCTACTTTTGCTTTAAATGCTTACCTCTCTTTTATTGTTGTCCTATTGTTTTGTTATTTTTTTGTGCAATTTGCACCCTTCATTGTATCCTAATAATGATAATTAAAACAAACAGAACTGACAGCCAGGTAAACAACACCGAATGATGAAAGGCTACAATAACTTTAGCATCAGACCTACTAATTAGTAGATAATAAATTAATCAATCAGATCACCTGGAAAAGCAGAATAAAAATTAGGCTGAAAATTGTATATGCTACCCATGGTCTCCTTTATTTCTTTTTTAGATGGTTTTATCAAAACCTGAGTCGAGGTGAAGCAGAGGACATGCTTAGTAGAATACCCCGTGATGGAGCCTTTCTTATACGAAGCAGAGATGAGCCAAATTCATTTGCCATTTCCTTCAGGTATAATGTTACTGTATATCATGCATAAAGAATGTTACAGCAGGAGACAGACAGAAGGGCTTTAACCTTCATCCTTCTGCAAAATGTTTTGTCCTTATTTTTAGAGCTTTCTTTTAACATTCAAATACTCATTATTAGCTGCGGTGGGTTGGCACCCTGCCCAGGATTGGTTCCTGCCTTGTGCCCTGTGTTGGCTGGGATTGGCTCCAGCAGACCCCCGTGACCCTGTGTTCGGATTCAGCGGGTTGGAAAATGGATGGATGGATGGATGGATACTCATTATTAGGCAAATACAAATGTCACATACTGTATAAAATAAAACGGAATCAACTCAGTTGTAATTTAAAATGAATTTCCAATCAACCAAGTTACTGAATATGCTAAGAAAAAACAAAAAATATCAGGGACAAATATGTTTAAAATATAAATTATATTTTGTTATGTAATTTTGTCACTTTTATGTTATGTCCAACTACTTACTCTGAAATACTGAATTTTCTGTAACATTCATTCCAAATTTAAAACATTTGGTGTGCAAATATAATGTGCTTTGTGTTTCTTGCTGCAGGCTATAGTTTCATTAATCAGTATGTTATAAATGCTTATGATATATTTTAAATTAAACTATGTAAACAGCTATACCATATACAGCTATTCTGCACTTCAGAACAGGTCATCCACAAGACACTAAGCATGTTTGGGACTGGCCAGTAATTGGATGGTAGACCACCTAGGAAAACCTTGGGTTGATACAGGAAGAGGAGAGGTGCTGGTGAGGCCAACAGGGGGCACTTATCCTGTGGTCTGTGTGTGGATCCAAGTGATGGGAATACTGTGCTGTAAAATTATGCTATCCTTCAGATGAGATGTAAAACCAATGTCCTCGCTCTCTGTGGTTAAAGATCCCTGGGCATCATTCGAAAAGACTGTGGTTCACAAATAGATAGAACTCTATTTGTCCCCTTTTAACAGGAACTCTTTGAATAAATAAATACATAAATAGGTAGATAATAAATACATTTTTAATGGCCTCATCCATCCTGGTCCCCAAACTTCTCCTGTCTCTAAGTGTCTCTCTCTCTCTCACCCCTTCACCACCTAATAGCTAGTGTATCATGAGCATACTGGTGCAATAATGGTTGCTATCGCATCATTCAGTTGGGCGCTACACAGTGGTGGTTACTGTCTATGTAAAGTGCTTTGAGTAGCAAGAAAGTGCTATATAAATATAAAGAATTATCCATCCATCCATCCTCTTCCGCTTATCCGAGGTCGGGTCGCGGGGGCAGCAGCTTGAGCAGAGATGCCCAGTCTTCCCTCTCTCCGGCCACTTCTTCTAGCTCTTCCGGGAGAATCCCAAGGCGTTCCCAGGCCAGCCGGGAGACATAGTCCCTCCAGTGTGTCCTGGGTCTTCCCCAGGGCCTCCTCCCGGTTAGACGTGCCCGGAACACCTCACCAGGGAGGCGTCCAGGAGGCATCCTGATCAGATGCCCAAGCCACCTCATCTGACTCCTCTCGATGCAGAGGAGCAGCGGTTCTACTCTGAGCCCCTCCCGGATGACTGAGCTTCTCACCCTATCTTTAAGGGAGAGCCCAGACACCCTGCGGAGGAAACTCATTTCAGCCGCTTGTATTCACGATCTTGTTCTTTCGGTCACTACCCATAGCTCATGACCATAGGTGAGGGTAGGAACATAGATCGACTGGTAAATTGAGAGCTTTGCCTTACGGCTCAGCTCCTTTTTCGCCACGACAGACCGATGCAGAGCCCGCATCACTGCGGATGCCGCACCGATCCGCCTGTCGATCTCACGCTCCATTCTTCCCTCACTCGTGAACAAGACCCCGCGATACTTGAACTCCTCCACTTGAGGCAGGATCTCGCTCCCAACCCTGAGAGGGCACTCCACCCTTTTCCAGCTCCACCAGGACCCCCGAATAGACTTTTCCAGGGAGGCTGAGGAGTGTGATCCCTCTGTAGTTGGAACACACCCTCTGGTCCTCCTTCTTAAAGAGGGGGACCCCCACCCCAGTCTGCCAATCCAGAGGCACTGTCCCTGATGTCCATGCGATGTTGCAGAGACGTGTCAACCAAGACAGCCCTACAACATCCAGATCCTTGAGGAACTCCAGGTGTATCTCATCCACCCCCGGGGCCTTGTCACCAAGGAGTTTTTTGACCACCTCGGTGACCTCAGTCCCAGAGATGTGGGAGCCCACCTCCGAGTCCCCAGGCTCTGCTTCCTCATTGGAAGGCATGTTAGTGGGATTGAGGAGGTCTTCGAAGTACTCCCCCCACCGACCCACAACGTCCCGAGTCGAGGTCAGCAGCGCAACATCCCCACCATATACAGTGTTGACACTGTACTGCTTCCCCCTCCTGAAACGCCGGACGGTGGACGAGAATCTCCTCGAAGCCATCCGAAAATCGTTCTCCATGGCCTCAGCAACCACCAAAGCCGCATTCCGCTTGGCCTGCCGGTACCTATTAGCTGCCTCCAGAGTCCCACAGGACAAAAGGGACCGGTAGGACTCCTTCTTCAGCTTGACAGCATCCCTCACCGCCGGTGTCCACCAACGGGTTCGGGGATTGTCACCACAACAGGCACCGACCACCTTACGGCCACAGCTCCGGTCAGCCGCCTCAACAATAGAGGCATGGAACATGGCCCATTCGGACTCAACGTCCCCCAGCTCCCTCGGGACATGGTCGAAGTTCTGCCGGAGGTGGGAGTTGAAGCTACTTCTGACAGGGGGCTCTGCCAGACATTCCCAGCAGACCCTCACAATACGTTTGGGCCTACCAGGCCTGACCGGCATCCTCCCCCACCATCGAAGCCAACTCATCACCAGGTGGTGATCAGTTGACAGCTCCGCCCCTCTCTTCACCCGAGTGTCCAAGACATGTGGCCGCAAGTCTGACGACATGACCACAAAGTCGGTCATCGAACTGAGGCCTAGGGTGTCCTGGTGCCAAGTGCACATATGAACACCCTTATACTTGAACATGGTGTTCGTTATGGACAATCCGTGACGAGCACAGAAGTCCAATAACAAAACACCATTCGGGTTCAGATCAGGGGGGCCATTCCTCTCAATCACACCCTTCCAGGTCTCACTGTCATTGCCCACGTGAGCATTGAAGTCCCCCAGCAGTACGAGGGAGTCCCCAGAAGATATGTCCTCTAGCACCCCCTCCCGGGACTCCAAAAAGGGTGGGTACTCTGAATAATAATAAATAAATAAAGAATTTGTTTAAAGAATAAAGAATTATTATTTTGTTTTTAAACCAAAATCAGAAATCTTAGACTTACCTGTTATTTTTAATAGTAAACATTTTAGTATTTTTTCTGCAGACACAGAGTTAGTCAATACACTGTTAGTTAGAGATTGTAAGACCAGCATCAGTTTTTCTGCCCTAATTACAATATAAATGAGTACACCACTACTCATTCCCACACAGTGTCACACAGGAAAGACATTCAACATGGGGTTTCTTGATAGATGATTTTGCAATTAGCAGTGGTGTTGGTTTTGGTTTGTGGCAGTCTTCAGTCTTCCTATTATAGAGCTGGAGCCATTTGAAGTAGACATCAAGAGGAAGACTGTTAATACAATTGCATATTCTTGAAATAATGATGAATGGGGCCACTGTTGATAATGCAGAATATGATTGTCTGGTTTTAATCAAAATAATATTTATTTTATATTTTGCAGTATTTGGGATTGATACAAGTTAAGTGATGAAGTATGTAAATATAATATATAGAGACAAAATAAGATTTGCTGTAATCATTTTACTCAGTTCAGATGCTAGTACATCATAATTACAGTAATCTTCATCTTAACATTGCACTTGTTATGTCTGCTTATGCTCTCATGCTCAAACCTGATTACTATTCAAGTTATTCCTTTACAACATAAATTAATGTAAAATATCCAATTGAAAGGATCTCACCAAAAACTTATTCCCCAGGTTACATTAAACACCAATCTCAAATGTTCAGTTCAACTGGAAACTTTGAACTATTACGGCAAAATTTTCAGGTTGATTTTTCTTAGTTAAACAGAACAGCTAAGCTAAAATAACTTAGTCAAACTAAAACTTTATTTTTCACATGGGTTGGTCCTTCTAAACTTGTAAGACCTAATGTGAATTCTGTCAGTATATTACTGATTTTATTAAATATTTAATAATGATATACCACACAAAACCTACATTTCTGCCAACATCTGCAAAACTACGTCTTTCTGTATCCGTTTAGTAGCATTAATAGTCAAAAATTATTGGACTTGCATATACAAAGCAATAATGTTTTGAGCTTTCAGTTTAGCATTATTTCATTCTGTTGACTATAAATAGTATAAATATTGCAATTATTATTATTATTATTAATTACTTCACAAGTATAATTTGATGAAATACTTAAGGCAGTTACCTTTACAACTGTAATATGATGGTATTTAATTTACCTTGAGTTAAATTGATCATTTTAATCACACAGAGAAAAAGAACCTTACTCTAACGCTGATCAGCAAGAACTAACAGAAATTGAGAGGCAAAGAAAATTAATAGTTAATCATTTGACTTTGTAATGGAATAGTAATTTGCTTTCAATTTTGCTTCAATTGCTACCATCCTGAATAAGAACATGTAATTGTTAGAAAGTATGCAGCAGGATAAAAGGTATAAATCTTACTTAAACCTTACTTTTACACTCATTATACAACTTGCTTCTCTCCATGGTGCTAAAGAACTGTCTATCAGATCCTTTGAGGCCCCTATGTCAAAACATTTCCTTGATCCTGAGTGTCTAGAGCAGCTGTTTTGATGAGCACAGAATTAATGCTGCCTTCTGTAATATTTCAGGGGAGATGGAAAAGTAAAGCACTGCAGAATCCAGAAAGAAGGCAACATGATTGTTTTAGGATCCTCAACTGAATTTGAGAGTCTGGTGGAACTTGTCAATTACTTTAGAAAAAAGCCCCTCTACAGGAAGATTAAACTACGCTATCCAGTCACAGAGGAACTTCTGCAGCGGTTTGGCACGGTAAATAAACAGAATTTACTCTGAGGCCTCATCATGTGAATTTACAGGAAACATCTGAGTGGTGACCCAGGTGAACCACACTTTGCAATGTCAAATAACATCACAAAAACATAAATGTTTTTTAACATTTGAAAGAAAAAAAAATTATATATATATATATATATATATATATATATATATATATATATATATATATATATATATATATATATATATATATATATAATTTATATGAAGCAAATCATGTTTTGGCTGTAGCTATAAGCGATTTTAAAAATGGAATAAAACTATTTCATCAAAGGAGTTCTCTGCTGCCTTCCCAGCTTTGTTCCAGTCCTCTCATTTTGATTAAATGGCACATTGTGTAATTTTCAATTATAACCAAAAATATTGCTACACCTTAAAAAGCAATATAAAATTATATATGCAGCAGAATATGCAATGCACACTGTATACTGTATCTGGATGAAATGATACAAGTTGCCAAGAATATAAAAATGTAAAACTACAAAACAGGGATCTGCCGACACAGCATGCCTTACCTTGACCTTATCTACTGCCATTTGTACAAGTTAGGTTTTAATAGAGGTGCTGTGAACTGCCAAGATTAGTGCCACTTTTAGTTTTCAATAGTACAGAATCACCCTATGTCCCTGTATCAGAATACATAGGTTCAGAAAATGAATTAATGGACAGATTACCAACATGGTTACTCACATAGTCAAGGACACTGGTGGGAATTATTTTGAATTGCATTTAAGACTGAATGTTAAAAGCTCTTCTTCAAACAAACAGTTGTGGAACTCTGTGAACAAACACTAAGTTATGTTCTGTAGTTTGTGTGTGTGTGTGTTTAGTATATTCTTATGTATTACTTAAAGCCAAGGGGAAACAAGAAGAAAACTATTTAACCCATTAACCTTTGTTGAATAGTTAACTACCAGCTAAAATCCACCCCTATGGTTTCCCAATTTTTCATCCAGGTGCTGCTTTTTAAAGTTGTACAGTTTTCAACTGCAGTCATGAATCATTGGTTTGTACCACATTCCTGTGTGAAGGAGGAACTTCCAGGCATCAGTTTGATTTCCACAAGAGTCCTGACATAAATGATTTACATATTTACTGTAGGGGTTGTCTCATACCCCACACCTCAGACATAGCTGACCAGGTTGCAAGTTCTAAACCAAAAAGGCTTTTTATTTTGCACAGTACCTTTTTTCCCAGGTCATAAAAAATGGCACAAAGATGCTGTCCACCAGCCATACACTACTACTCCTGTCCTCGCCTCCTCTTCAGGAAAGTGTTGTCCTCCATTACTCCTGACTGTGACTCACCTGGCTGAGACAGAGAGGCTCCTTTTCAAGCGGGTCCTACGAGTCCTTCAGTATGAAAGCATTGTAGCTAGGAACCATTTCTGAGTTGGGTGGAACCTTTGTATGGTGTGGAGACTCCTCCCAACAAGGCAGCTTATTAGCACTACACCTCACATTCAGCTCTATGGGTGTTCAAGCAGGAGCAAAACCAGAGTTACATTATAGTGCCACCCAGGATATTGGGGAAACTCATGGCATTAGGAGGCACTCTCCCACCGTCCATTCATTATGTTGGCATCTCGGCTAAAGTGAGAGTACCCAAACACCCAGCTAGGATGCCAGTCCATCCACAGTTGTACTGGATCAAGCTTTTTGATACCTTTGAGAATTGCAGACCTACAGTGGACTCCCGTGCAGCTTTCTGTACTCAAGACTAAGGCCTCTCAGGGTAGGAATTACGATTTTGTGTAAAAATGCACTAGGTTGCCCTTTGCTCTTCTCTGCATAGCTTCTAATTTTTTTATTTTTTTTTTGTAGAGTGGTGACCATAACTACACAGAATACACCAAATTATATCTTATTATTGCATAACACTGTCTGATTACAATGCTCTTTGATTTTTATTCAACACTGTTTAGACTATAATCTAATACTGTATTTCATTTGCCTTTTAATTGATGCTGCACATTACATTGATGCAACATTCTCAACAACTAAGTTAACTCCTAGAACATTAATAGACTGCTTCTTGTCACCGTTTATTTATAACTAGCTGTGTAAGGCCGTGCTGTAAAAAGCCCAGGCTCCTAGAAACTATTGAAATCATCAGAAAAACAACTGAAATGCGGAGTTGACGGTTTTGTTTTGTGGACATTTTCTCCGTCCTTGTCTATCAACGGCTAAGCGAGTTTCTCTCTCGTTTTTCTTTCCTCGGCGGTTTCACCTTGGTGACGGAGTTGCTTTCTTTCAGCTTCATGCTATAGCCTCGTACTTCTTTCTTCTTCCGACTCGTTAACTTGGGGCCACCCTGCTGGCTCTTTGAGCTTCTTGCTGTAGCCTCGCACTTCTGGGCCGGACAGACAGACACTTCTACAAGCAGATGTTTATATATAAGAAGATGTTTATAAGTTCATTATACTTTTCTACGTTAAATTGCATTTTCAAAGTGTTTGTTCATTTTGAAAATTTTCTGTATCTTTTTGAATTATGTTTATCTGCCTCTTTTGTATCTGCTGTAGCTACAATTTTAGTGTCATTTGCGACTATCACAAGATTACTAACTACAATATAATCTATGTCATTAATACACTATAATAGTAAAAGTTACTGCCCATGGAGTGAGGAAGCCCTCTGTTGATCTCACGCTATCTGAAACATTCTTCTCTTGTCTGTACTCTTATGTCCAACAAATTTGCCAGCTTAAAAATAACCCCTGATACCTGTGGCTTTTAGTTTCGAAACAAATTTTTAGTGCAAAACTGAATCAAAGACTTCTTGAAGTTTACAGGCATTGCTATTGCATTCATCCACATTGTGAATCATTTAGGGTGTTGTTACATAGCACTTTCTTGGCTGTTTTTAAGATGTACAGGTAAACCCATTTTGTAACATACATTTTTCTTTTTCAGAAGCGGGACTTCAATGCAATTTATGATGTAAAGATGTATGTGGAACCTAATGAAATTGAGCAAACGATGGTATGTGTTCTAAAATCCCAAAAAGCAAATTTTATATAGTATAAAGTTTTATTTGTATTGAATCCATATTGCCTAAAGAGTCCATTAGTGATATTAAGATGTAATGCAGCATAGTTTTGAAATGTAATTATAAAAATATCAATCCCTTGCTTAAACCTTTGAAATCAAAGCAAATCATACAGTATACAACTAAGCACAAAACATTTAAAATGCAGCATGTATCATTTCATCTTTCTTTTTTTACTTTTAGCCCCAAAACACAGTGAAGGCACGATATGATTACAGAGCTAGCCGACCAGATGAGTTGAACTTCAGCCGGGGAGCGCTTATACACAATGTAGTGAAAGAAGCCAGTGGCTGGTAAGAAACTATCTTGCTACATGACAATAATGATTTGGCATTAAAGGATTCTTTAAAAACAAATCCTTCTTTGGACTTATCTTCTTTATGCTCATTTGGCCTTTTAAATTTGCAATGTACAATACATGGCAACATTTTCATAACTAACAAAGAAATATTGAAATGTCTTCCATCTCTTTCCTGCTTTTCTGTAATGTCTGTTTAAAACATCTGTAGCTGATATACTTGGAACTGAATCATTTTACCGGTGTTTTCTCGCCAATGGCTCCTTTAGAATAGTGTAACTTATTTCTAGCCCTAGTTTGCTAATCCATCCTAGTTTAGCCTTTATCCCATATTTTCCAAAAAACAAAATTTGATAAACTGAATAAAATTACCACATTGAGCGCTGCTCCTTGTTTTTCCCCCTTTTTTCATTACTCATGAACAAGATCCCAAGATACTTGAACTCCTCCACTAGGGGCAGTTGTTTTCCCTCTCTTGGAGACAGCAATGTACCCTTTTCTGAAAGGGAACCATGACCTCAAGCTTGGAGCTACTAATCCTTATCCCTGACACTTTGCTGAAGTGTGTGCTGTAGATCAGTCAGATGTGGCAAAGAGTACAACATTATCTGCATACCATACCACCACCGTTAACTTCCACCACCAACCGAGACCCTCACATCCTTGGTTGTGGCATGATATCCTGTCAATGAAAACCACAAACAGGAGTGGTGACAAGACTCAGTGCTGATGGAGTTTAACACCCAAAGTGAATGAATTGGGCATAATGCCAAGTATTCTGACACAACTACATTCATGGAGGGAATGGACAGCATGCAAGAGCTGCCCTGTTAGCCCATATTCCTGCAGTACCTCCCACAACACATGCCAAAGGAAATGATCATTTGCTTTTTCCAGATGTACAAAATACATGTAGACTGGGTTAGCACAATCCCAAGCATGCTTTAGCAACTGTGCCAGGGAGAAAACCTGGCCTGCTGTTTCATGGCCAGGATAGAATTCACAATGTTCCTCCTGTATCTTTGACTCAACCATTGGACAGATCACTCCCTCTAGCATCCATGCATATGCCTTATCTGGTAGGCATATTATACACACCTTCTTGTCATTTTTCTTAAATATTGGGACCACCACACCTGTCTGTGATTCCAAGATTGCTTTACCTGTCTTCCATGCAACAGTGAAAAAACACATTAACTATACTATTCCAACAATGTCCAGCACCTTCAAGATTTCATTGACTATAGCAACCATACTACCACTGAGTCTTCAGACCACAATAGTGACTTTGGCAACAGCGATTGAGTCCCCCTCCCGTACATGTCTAACACTGCCTCCTAGTAGGAGGGCATGTCCACCGGGTTCAATGAGATTGCAAGTACAAGCAGCAGTAATGAGGTGGCTGGGCTGACAGTCCATGAGCTTAGGAGGTTACAACACGTTGCCACACCCACCACACAACAAGCTGCTTTGGTTCCAAATTAGGACTCAAGTGCAGCCATGCAACACCTCAGCACCACACTAGTTCAAATGGAGTGCAACAGTGTGAGATTTTTTTTTTTTTTTTTTTAAACAGTGGCTGGACTGCCAATCCTGCCACCAACCCCCAAATATTCCCTTGCAAGTTGGAGGACCCAAGGATTGGATGCAGGTTAACAGAATGGTGCAATTGCAGGTTAAGGACCTTGCTCAAGGGCCCAACTGAGTGGAATCACTTCCGGGACTGGAACTGGCAACCTTTCAATTGCCAGCGCAGATCCCTAGCCTCAGAGCCACCACTCCACTTTGACACTCATGATACAGTAGGGCGAAAAGCTCAATGAATCGGGAAAGCCTAAGAGTAGAAGCGCTACTCCTCCAGATCGAGATCAGCCAGTTGAAGTGGTTTGGGCATGTCATGAGAATACCCCACTCGGTGGTCTACTCCTTGCACCTTTCAATGGTTGGAGATGCTGTGACAGACCCAGGACATGCTGGAGGGGTGACATTTTTTGTCTGGTTGGGACTGGTTTCATGGAATTGCATTCAGCACGGTCAACAAAAATGTCCTTAGTAACAAGTTTGTCTCAGAAGATGAATGTGTAACAAGTCAGGTACTTTAAAGGAGAAGGAAATATTTATTTTTCATTATTAGGTTATGATGTTGAAAGCCTGAAGGACATGTTTCACTCTTCTTCCTTCAGGTGGAAAGGTGACTATGGTGGGAAGATCCAACTATATTTTCCTTCAAACTATGTGGAAGAGATTTCTTCTGACAGAAGAGAAGAGCCTAAAAACCAGGTAAGGTGTGATACAAGACACTGAAAAGAATGGCTGCTGTTTTTATCTGGGAAAATAAGTTGTGTGGGTTTATTTAAATTTAGCCTTGTTCCCTGATATGCTGTTAAGAAATATAAGACATGTCATGCCATCTAGTCAATTCAATTTATTCCGATACAACGTACTTCTGTTATACAGGCCCTTGAAAATTTACACAATTACAAATATAGTATACTTAAAATAATACAAAAATTACATGCAACAGCATCCAAAATCACTATGTAATCTGTGATGAACCAGTAACAGGATACTGAACGATAACGTGCAGTGAATACATTTGACTTATAGTGTTCATACTCTTTCTCTGTATGTTTAGCATTTGTTTGCTAAGAGGTTGATGCACTTGCTGCTTCCTGAGCAGCTCTTCTTTTCTCCACCCTAGCAGCCTGTTTCTTCTCTTCTTTCGTTAGCATCTCTTCACGTTAAAACTGATTAAGTCAGTTTTTGTGTTGTAATTACTTAGTATGTTTTTCTTAATTTTCACTTAAGCTGGCACTTCAGTGTTCAATCTGACTCAAGAAAGATTTAAGATATGAAGAGTTAGAGGATGTAACTGCGAAGGAGGTAGAGATGAGAATGGTGCCCGTACGTATGTGCCGCATGGCCATCCTGCTAGTTGATTCTATAATAAAATAAAATAAAAATAAAAAGTAATAAAAATTGTCACCCTGAAAGCATACCGTAGAGGTCAAGTAGTATATGTGTACCAAATGTGAGGTCAATAGGTCAAACGGTTTGTGAGCTACAGGTGACTTAAAATCCTGGACAGACAAATGGACAACCACGGTAGCGTATTATATAAGATGGTATCAAAAAAATATTTTCTCTGACTACCTCCAAGTACTCTATGCATGGCTTTTTTGACTTTAAGGGCATACTAGCCTTTTTGTGCATAAGGAGTAAATTTCCAGCTCTGTTGTAATATTCAATCAAGAAATGCAACAGTTTAATGTGGGGTTTTTTGGTTATATGTGATGCTAAGCTGCAAAACAGGCAAACATTTGTGAGAAATATATATATACTGTATATATACATACACCAAGGACATGCCTCTTTTAGGAAAGAACATGTTAACAATAACTGAAATAGTTCTAATTACTTTATAAACACAAAATATTTTCATGTGTCAGAGGTTATATTGTTACTGAGATTGCATACAATCAAAAATAATTAAACAATTAGTTGATCATTTGTTTTTAGTTTTATTAGAGACTTTTCCACAGTTGGCACATTTATAAGGTGCTTCCCAAGGAATGTAGGACAATGGTCCAATCTACATTAGCAACAATGCGTCAGAAATGGCACACTTTCTCTTTCTTTCAGATGCTTTATAGTTCTCACATGATAAAAAGCAGAAGCAAGTCTACCATATAACATTCACACATCATTTTTGTTTTTCTAGACCATAATGTATTATTTACAGGTATTTTTTTCCTGATGTATTCCATATTAGGGATAATGCATACTCCCATGCACATGTATTTTTATACCATAGTGTTCCTTATTACCTGATGGTTTTTTCTAGTTTTGTAACTAAAATTTGCCCTCCCATAAATGAAAGCATTTGCTAAGGAATATTAATGGTGATGCTTTTTTTTCTTTTGTTGAAGATAATTGAGGACAACCCACTGGGAGAAATGTGTAAAGGTTGTGTGGATCTTTCAGACTGCTGTGTTTGTAAGGATTATTGTTTTTTTTCTTTATATTTTAAATTGATAGCATTTTAATACTGCAGTGTTGAACAGGGAAACATGGTCTTTTATGCCTGGAATCAATTTTAATTGTTTATTTATGAAAAATATTTATTTTTTCTACACTTGATAACTGATCATTCCGCAGACCCACAAATAAAAAAATAAACACACACTTGCTATAATCTTTATTTTATGCTTTCAGCTCTTCATTAGTACTCAACCCCTGCTACACAACAGGCCACTTGTACATTTCTCCATCCTGTTTACAAGCTCAGAAAGATGTTTTAATTGTAGAAACTACAGGGTGGTCCTTTTTGGATGAATTCCTAAAATTAATATACCCTCTAAACACTTTCTTTATAAAAAGTCTCGCTACACAATTCCACAAGATCATATAGAAGGTCTCCACAAGGCGTTTGCCTGGTTCTGATCAGCCAACAATACAAATGAGTCACTAAGTGTTGAGAGTGCATCCAGTCTACCGGTGTCTTAGCATATAAGAAAATGGCATAGTGTGCACCTGTTCTTAGACGTATGCCTCAATTACTCTGAAAACTGTTAAGGTAGGGATGTTAAATTCATACATTTTACAGCTTGATAGATTAGAGTCTGCAGTATTAACATATAATTGCAGTTTTCACTCAGTAGTTAACTAGTTAATATTAAGCTTTGTGTCTTTTTTCAGTTTACTTCCTTGTTTTGGGTTATCTGATCTGGTTGGAATTTTTTGACTAAGAAATACTTGATTTATTTAAAAGTAGTCAATAAAAACAAGAACTTGTTTTCACATGGCTTTTTAAATTATTAAACTGAACACAAAAATAAACTTGACACTGTGTTTTTGCATAACCCTAATCAACCTAACCATTCCCTCACCAGTCTAACAATATTCAGACAAAACTATCCAAGATAGTGTCCACATCTGAGATGGTGGTATGTGACACCACATATCCACTGTGATTTTTTAATTAATGCCAATATTCATTTCAGATGTGCTGTATTACGTATATATACACAGTATCATTTTGTTTTTGTTTGTTTGATGCCAATTGTGGTTACGCTTCTTCTAATTATGCTTTTATTTTCATTGGATGCAAGACAATTTAGCCAGCATTCAAACCGAGATCTAATCTGTGTGACGGTACACTGCTCATATGCTGCTATGTCACATAATAATTAGCTCTCTGACTTACTTATGATTATAAAAAGTCAAATTACCTCAAGATACATCTGAGATAGTAAAAAATACATTTTGTTTGTAACAATCTCAAAAGCATATCAGACACTTCTTATCCTTTTCAAACTTTTAAAACATTTAAAAGAGTTTTCTGAGATCTCAAAATGAATGGTAAGTCGAGAATCAACCCTAGACAGCACACCTCTCATGCACAGACCCACAATCACACTGGGACAATTTAGAAATGTCAATGAACCTAACAGATGCAACTCTTAGGATAGTAAGGAGACCTGGGTTCACTTCCCGGGTCCTCCCTGCGTGGAGTTTGCATGTTCTCCCCGTGCCTGCGTGGGTTTCATCTGGGTGCTCCGGTTTCCTCCCACAGTCCAAAGACATGCAGGTTAGGTGCATTGGCAATCCTAAATTATCCCTAGTGTGTGCTTGGTGTGTGTGTGTGTGTGTGCCCTGCAGTGGGCTGGCGCCCTGCCCAGGATTTGTTCCTGCCTTGTGCCCTGTGCTGGCTGGGATTGGCTCCAGCAGACCCCCGTTACCCTGTGTTAGGATATAGTGGGTTGGATGATGGATGGATAGATACTAACCACTGTGTCACTCTGCCAGCCTCATGCAAAATTCAGACTTTTTAAAATTATTTTTTTATATAGCATTTGGAGGTACTTTAGAATAGCCAGGAAGATATTTAAAGAAATCAATGTGCATTTGGTATATTTTATGTGTTACACAATTTTCTCAAACAAATGCCAAAAGGGGAGAGAAACTGCAAAACCCTGGTCATAAAACAGAACTGTTAATTAAATAAAGATTACTGGATATGTCTATCTATTATAAAAAGAAATCCTGTCCTGGAAAGCAAAAAGAAAGTCTACAATACGTGATCTTCTCGTAAGACATTTTAAAGACCCGCGAGACCAAAGACACGCCCTACTTACAATCTATCAAATAGGACAATAGGCAGAAAAACATTCAGTCTTGTGAATGATTTGAGCACACACAGATCCAGGGCTCTCAGCGCATATAAAGCGTATAAGGACAGTACATTATAAATGAAATGTCGACATCTAAGCGAAGAAGAAAGCAGCGCGGAGAAAAGAGACTCAAATGCGTTGGACAGAAAAAAGAGCAAAAAAGAATAATCGAGGTGCAAATTCAGAAAATAAGGAAAGTAATTGTCAGCCTGGAACAAGTGGAATTGAAAAAAAGCACGTCCAATCCGGCTCAAAATTAAAAGACAATGAGTAAAATGACAAAGTAGAACTTCATAATAACGTTTACAAACGTTGGCGCTAAACACATGCTGAGCAGGTTAGAGACTATGAAACCAGGGAAATTAGAAAGGCTAAAAAAAAAACAAAAAAAAAACTGCGCTATACACATGTGGAGAAAGTTAAAGGATATGAAAGTAGGAAAATTAGAAAATATAAAAAAAGAAAATAAAAATCGCAGTAGCGCAAACAAACAAACTGCCTAATTTAACTATGTACCAGTCTAACTGGTTTTGCACAATAATTACTACACTATTGCACCTTAACACTTAATTCTACTTTATTCACATAATTGTACTTATTTATTATGTTCTATTATACTGTTACCTTTCAATCTATGACTTTTTCTTAATCTAACTGATATTCTTCTAACTTTGCACAGTTTTTGATAAGCGGATCAGGATGCATTTCACTGCATGTTGTCCTGTATAACTATGCATGTGACAAATAAAGAATCTTGAGAATTTCAAAAACAGAGTTTACCGCACATGCATTTATTGGTTACTTTGTTCATGTATATATATTTATCTGTCTGCTTATTTAAAAAGCTACATTTACCCAAGGGATGTCAAAACCGTTCTGTCTAGCCCTTGTACATAAACCTAGAGAAAAGCTGGGGTATCACCTTGGTAACCCCATGTACTTTTGGAAATGTGAGAGGTAAATTGCACAACTTTACAGACAGGAGTCCAATGCAGAACTCTACTTACTTTTTTATTTTGTAAAAAAAAAATTATTAACTGCTGATGATGTAGATCGTTTTGTCTGTGCTGAAATTGCAAACAGAGAAACCTATCCTAACCTCATTAAAAAGATTCAGGATATTGGGACTCGCAAGATTACAAATATTGTTTTTACAGAAGTTCTGAAATAAAAGTGAAACTAATGAAATAGCAACAATTCAAAGAAAAAAAATCTTAAAAGTGTGTATGCGGAAAACCAAACACGGGGGTTGGCAAGCGAAGCGAGCAGGGGGCAAAGCCCCCTAGTAAACAAAAAATGCAACATACAAAAAAATCTAACAAAAAATAAATAAATAAATAGTAAATAGTTCATTTTAATGCAAAAAAAAAAATTGGATGTGAGTGTCAGTAGGCTTTGCGTCCTAGGAACCAAGTTACCCAAACTATTCTGTAACATTTCAGTAATATTTACCACTCTGATGCCGATCTTTCTGATCATAAAATAGGTCATTATGATGTCAATTGATGAGAAGAATTCATAATTTATTGCAGAATTACAGTATTTGAGGGTTACTGTAGAATGCCTCTTTCTCTTGCATGATTTGTCTCAAAAACTAATCACCACATCGACATCTCAAAGCAGGCTTAAATTTCGAGTTTGGTATTTTTCCGTCCACGCCATCCTCAAGAAACTGACACACACCCATCATCGATACAGCGATGTTTTCGGTGTCGGGGAACTTAAAAAAATTGAGATCCGTCGAAAACCGGAGTTCAACATTTTTGATGAATCTAAAGCTTTCGTTCCTCCCCCATAGATGATAGGTTATGGTAGGGGGGCACAGAACAAAAAATCCTAAATTTCAAAGAGACAAAATCAGAAACCAAAGTTTTCAGAATCAAAAGTTTTAAGTATTCAATTTCAGAGACCACAAACTTATTTAAAATTAAAAGTGACAAAAACTATCTGAAAATCACAATTTAGACTAAAGTAATGCCACTGCAACTATCCAAGAAAGCTGCTGCATACAGTATTTTGCTTTCACGTCATTGCAATATGAATTACCACAGCACCGATAAGTAATTTAGAAGCAAACGACCGAGGGCCTCATTTATAAAACTGCATGGATTCAAGTGTAAAAATGTGCACACCAAATGAACAGGAAAATGTCTATGCAAAAAAACTGAATAAAAAAGCTGGCTATGCACATTTCTACATAATATATCCTTTATATAGTAAATAACAATCATCTTGTAAAAATGCATATGAAAATGAGCATCAAACATCACCCTCAAACACCCATATATGGAGCATGCTAATCAGTGTCATGCACATGAAATCGCAGTGCTTAAGAACTTCACTGACTGGTAGAGCAGCCTCACTCCTGATGCACTGAGGCTAAGCAACCTACATTCAAGAATATCAGAATGTTCTCCACAACTGAAGTGTAAGATCATCCGTGGCATTTCATTGCCTCTGCTCTGTGTTCTGTGGACTGGAGAAAGGTGTAAGGCACCATCGTATGAGTGGGTAGCCACAATTACCTGGCACATGTAATAACATGATTGCTGTTACAATGAAAGTGCAGACCATATAAAAAACACTGAGGGTTTAGCCAACAAGATAGCCACCACATACAGTACCTTCACATTTGTCAAAACCATTTTGCCCCAAAGTAAATGAATCACAGGCTGACCCAGGCCACAGAGACACATTTCTTACCCACCTCATGGCACCACAGAAGATTTGCACAATATTGGAATGTAACTGCTCAGAGTTCACAAAAGCAGCTTCATTCTCGCTAGGACCCCTTATTAATACAGTAACCCACATGAAAAAGAATCAGATAAGGCAGGAAACTGAGTTTTTATGTTTGCAAAAATGTTATATAATTTATGTATGAGCACCCACCATACGAAAACTGGATGTTGTGCCTTGCCAGTCAGTCAATAGCTTCCAGCACACCAGGCATAATGGAGCTGAAGCTCGATGGAGATATTACTGGCCAATACACTGAGAACTGACAACAGGTAGTCGATATAAACTGTCAAAAAAAAAATTCTTCAGTGCAAATTCACTGCATTGGCCCTCTTATACAAGAACTAAAAAAGTCTGTACATCATATTCCTTACTTTTGAGGTGTAATATGTTTGTCATATCAAAGCACATAACAATAATGGAATAATAATGGCTTGGTAATATGAATTATTATGCATGCAAGTCATCATTTAGCTGGTTTGGCTGCATTTTACTGCTTGATCAAGGGAGTCATCACTTTACAGTGTCTCCAAAATTTTACATAAGTATGGGTCAGAGTGGCCATAAATACAAGCATGATACCCCATCATGTGTTCTTTTATAAATCTCAACATATGCATGGAACATTGCGCACACACATTTCAAGCTTCTTTTCATGCATACGCAAGTATTATAAATAAGGCCCCTGTTCTTAAAGAGAATGAAAAAATAATAGTGGGTTAGGGATAATTGAAAAATACACAACAAAAACAAATCACAAACAAAGGATTGTTTGAGAAGTTATAAAACCAACACAAAATGAAAAGTCCAAATATTATTCCACTTTTACAGTAAAGCAGGAACAACCAAAAATCAGTCTGACTGTCTGGTTGCGGGCTTTTTTTCATTGCAAGCTGGAATGCTAAACTAAAGAGTATGAAATGTATGCAATATATATTTCCGTTCCCACTCATACAGCATCAATATGCCTTATACTGTGACAAAATAGTGACAAAGTCACTATATAGTGATGTTTTACATATAAATCAGAAGACTAAAAGAGCTCCTCCATTCCTACACAAAAAACATGAGCAACTTTATTTTTTGAATATCTGACTTGCTTATCAAGAGCAAAAACAAGTCAATGATCTAAATGTAGTAACTGGCTTCTAGGAGTGTTGATTGCAATGAAATTCCATTTTCATTAGATTCTCTTGTACTGAGTTTAAAAATGCTTCTCTCATCATGTTCCTGCATTAAATTTGAAATATATAAAAAAATATTACTTAAACTTTTTGTTGCTAAATTATCAAGAAACTGTGAATTAGCAAATAAGCAGCTGAAACTTTTACCCTCCCAAATATTTGACTGGCTATACAGTCAGTCAGTCAGTCATTTTCCAACCCGCTATATCCAGACATGGGGGTCTGCTGGAGCCAATCCCAGCCAGCACAGGGTGCAAGACAGAAACAAATCCTGGGCAGGTTGCCAGCCCATTGCAGGGCACACACACACAATAGGGACAATTTAGGATCGCTAATGCTCCTAACCTGCATGTCTTTGGACTGTGGGAGGAAACCGGAGCACCCAGAGGAAACCCATGCAGACACAGGGAAAACATGCAAACTCCACACAGGGAGGGCCCGGGAAGCGAACTCAGGTCTCCTAACTGCGAGGCAGTAGCGCTACTACTGCACCATCATGCCGCCCACTGGCTATACATTTTTACAAAAATATTAAATTGACTAATCTGGATAGCATATCTGCAAATAAGTACTTCAATATGATGCCGGTCATTTGATTGCTTGCGGCGGTTTCAATAATTATTAGCATGGTTCAAATATTTTGCTTGCTTATCTTGTAATTTTTTGTGTTTTATCTAAAAAGCTAAAACCCAACAAAGAAAGAATGGAATGAATTTCGTATTTACCCTGCAGCCCAGTGTGGACGACAGTCTGCCTATGGATATCGCAACAGAAACAGTGGAAGATCAATTTGAGTGGTACAATGTGGTGTGGAACATTACACAGAAAAAACTCATTGAGCAATGTAAGGTACGTTTTATGTGGGACTATTTTTATAACCCCATATACACAAAAAATATCAACATACTTTGTTTCAGTCTTTTGTGAATAAAACTTGAACAATGTAGTTCAATCCATAAATGGCACAAGATGCATAGTTTACTTAATGCACATACTTGTTCAAATAGACATGTTGTTATTTTTAGTACAAGAAAACTTTCACCCTTTGTTTAAACTGGGAAATAAGCTTTGTAAGCTTAATAGTGCTTTGATGTTTATTCGGTTCACGTAGATATGCTATACTTCAAATAGTACAGAATATGTGTATAAAGAAAGTATATTTTAGGCTGATACTACAGTCAATTCTGTGTGCTTGTTTTCTGTGTTCAGAGAAAAAGTAGTGATAGGTTGCAGTCATACTACTTTTTTGGATGGCATGATTGAGAACAGGCCAAGTATTTTGCTGTTTCCTGTGATAACCTAAACTGCACATTCTTTTCAAACAGATTGAACAGAAAAAACAAAGTGAGAAGAAGTATGAGGTCGCTATTGAAATGTCTGACCTAATTATTTATTGCCAGCCAAGAAGCAAAGAAAAGGAGTCTTTTGGTATGTCAAAAACTGTTTTCTTTCTTTTAAGGAGACATCTACTGAAAGAACAGGATATTCTTACATCGGTGAACAGCACTGTAAATGATGTTAAAACATTAAATATTTTGTGATGGAAGGTATCTTTATCGTACCACTCATACCTGGAACAAAATGTGTATACATCTATTTATATTAAAGTAGGGTCTATTGGCCAAAAATGCACAAATATATAAAGCAAATCCTATTTCTTCATATTAGCCAGCTATTACGTGCTCTGTGTATATGGTGTGGACGGCTTCTCTTCTGGGGAGAACAAACACTTTTGTTTAGATGTAATTTATATAGAACTTAAAAAACTGGACCTCTAGTCCTCCCAAAATCAAGGTTCCAGTCCCAGTAGTGTATGAGACCAGCAGGTTGCAGCATTGCATGTTCTTGAAAGGCAAAGGATGCCAGAGCTGTCATTCTTCTTTTTTTCTATTACCTAATCAGCTTCTACAACTTGCCTCACATTCAGTAGATGTCATTGGTCTTTTTTTCATTCTGCCATATCACCTTCTTGATCAATTTGCCTATGCAGTTTTCCATAAGAAAGACTGAAAAAATCAATATCTTTACCACAGCTACTGATAGCCATATTTTTTTGCAACACCAGCACATATCACATCACAGGCTTTTTATTAAGTCAAAGATCAACTTCTTCCTATCATAAAATCAGCTTCTGCAATTTGCCTCACGCTTAGCAGATGTTACTTCTGTTTTTCTTTCTGCCGTGTCATCTTCTTAATCAGTTTCATGTGCACTTTGCCATTTAGAAGGCGCAAACCCCATTTTTTACTTCACCAGCTTGCATCACAACATAAGCTTTTCATTAAGACCAACACCCAAGTTTAGCCACTGTAGTTCGCAAGCATAGCACTTTATAAATAAATATATATATATATATATATATATATATATATATATATATATATATATATATATATATATATATATATAGTAGATAGGTTAATTTACTGCATATTGTGATATTGTTATTTTGTGTTTTGCTATGACATAATTTTGTTTTATGCATGGTCATCGCCATTTCGTGATACTGCTGTTACCAGGCAGCACCTGGACCATCAGTGCTTCCTTTTGACTTACAGTTTGTGTCTTCCATCTGCTAATCCATTTACTTTTAATTTTCACACCGATATCAGTTAAGGCAGAACACAATTCTGTATGCATGCTTTCCAGATACTGCAAGTTCAACCACAATCCTGGCTCTTTTTCTTTTTTTCCATTCTGTCATGGTACATAAAACATCACACATCAATCAGAGGAGCCTCCCTTCTGTTTGCGAGGTACATAAAATATGCTTTCCTTGTGGCTGCATTTCACATATTTTATTTCCAGGTTAGCACTGATTGGATATCAGTGTGGTAATGCGTGACTCCGTACATTACCAATTTAAGTTAAAAGCTACACTAAGCCAAACATCATTGTTTATAAGGATAAAAGTATGCCAGCATAAAGAAGGGCGCTTACCGTTTGTGTGTTGAAGGCGCTGCCACGGGAACATGCAAAGGAGACCCTTCTCGGAACATAGGCCGTCTGAGCAGGAGTGCGCTGTGAGGCATACGTGGAGCTGGTATAATGGACAGTGCGGGTTCCTCCACAGGTGTCCATTGCAGGTGGTTTAAGGTACAGTACACCAGGAAGAGAAAGCCAGCATCTGTATTTGTAATTGAGGCTGAGACCGAGACAAAGATAAGAATCCCGTATTCTAAGTAAATAAAGTTTACGTACTGGAGCGTTGGCAACTGGCGTGCTTGAGCTCAACATAACAGTTGGCTGCTTTTGGGGCAAACGCGCGCGAGCTACCGGCAGGGTCTGATTTTAAATATGAAACTGCTCTGGGCATACAGTGATCCCTCCTCGATCGCAGGGGTTGCATTCCAGAACCTGCCGTGAAAAGTGAAAATCCGCGAAGTAAAAACGATATGTTTATATGGTTATTTTTATATTGTTACTCTTGGGTTTGCACAGAAACATAGGAGGTTGTAGAGACAGGAACTTTATTCAAACACTGCAAACAAACATTTGTCTCTTTTTCAAAAGTTTAAACTGTGCTCCAAGACATGACAGAGATGACAGTTCTGTCTCACAATTAAAAGAATGAAAACATATCTTCCTCTTCAAAGGAATGCGCGTCAGGAGCAGAGAATGTCAGAGAGAGAGAAAAGCAAACAATCAAAAATCAATAGGTGCTGTTTGGGCTTTTAAGTATGCAAAGCACGGCGTGCGGGAAGCATATCACACAACAAAGTAGCCGCAAGTAAGCCCGGCAAGGAAGGGAGCAATGTGAAGGTAGTCTTTCAGCATTTTTTAGAGGAGCGTCCATATCCTCTAGGGGTGCGAACAGCCCCCCTGCTCACAATATATTTTAAGCCCTTATAAACAGTTATACAGCATAAACCCTTTATATTCTCTTAGATATTAGGTAAGATTCGTTGAAATTATGTATGTAAACACACTGTTTATATACTACACACAAACATATGTATCGTATATCATTGAGGAGTTTTATTTAATACGTAATACGTAATACGTGCTCTGTCTGGGTAGCTTCTCAGCCATCCGCCAATAGCGTCCCTTGTATGAAATCAACTGGGCAAACCAACTGAGGGAGCATGTACCAGAAATTAAAAGACCCATTGTCCTCAGACATCCACGAACCAGCAAAAAATCCGCAATATATATTTAGATATGCTTACATATAAAATCCGTGATAGAGTGAAGCCGCGAAAGTTGAAGAGCGATATAGCGAGGGATTACTGTATTGCGATGTGTGGCATGAACATGCCAGCGTCTACCTGGATAGGTGCGTGGGGTAGACGGGGGTGGCAGACTGGCTGGATAATCTTGCCGGTTTTATTTAAAGAGTTGCCGACCAACAGGGGGCGTCAGTGAACCTAAAAGATAGGTAGGGTTTAGTACTGCTGAGCTGTAGAAGGAGCAGTTGTTTTACTTGACGGCTTTGTAAATATTTTCATTTTCTTTTTGTACATATGAATCTTCGAGTGATGGTTTTGGTGGAGGTATACATACATTTTTGGCTTAGTGATAGTTTTTTTGGAACTGATGCAATTGTTTGTTTGTTTTTTTTGTATATACACAAACTAGATTTTTCTGGTACATGTCTTTTGTTTATTTTCCCCCCTTTTGAAGAACTTCCCAAGCCAGGGATAAAGAAGGAAGACTGTCTTTATTGTTGGAATGTGTATATGTAGATTTTGCCAGTTACCTAGTGGAGTATAGAGCACTGAGGAGTGCACTGTACATACTGTAAATACACACTTTTTTCTGTTTTTTTTTTCTTTTTGTTTCTATTTGCTTTTTGATACAGTGTCAGTGTTGAAGGGCTCTGACACTACTGTGTTCTTGTTGTACAGCACTCTTGTAAATAAACTTGCACCTGTCACCCATAAGTTTTAGAGCTGTGTCTTTTCTCTGCTGATCCTGTTTGGCTCATGAACTATCAGATGTCCAGAGTGTAGGTTGGGACCACTTTCCCATTACACAGGATATCACAATCACTTCTTACGTGGAAAGAGTATGTCCCTCCAAATTAATGCAAAATCATATCAGAGCAAATCGCAGATACAGTAGATTGGACTGAGTTGCTGGGGGTGTCAAACTATACACTATGAGCAAAGATTATGAAAATGAAATCTGCGACTGGAAATTTCTGGAAAAATCTTGTAGTGTGACAGGGGCTATTTCATCTGCTGTTTACCTGACTCATAACTTCCCATTGGTAGTATCTATAACTTACAGTATCTTTCTGGCTGAATTTAGTAGATAGCTGTGTGAGATATCTATCCTGGTTTAGTACTTTTTGAAGGTGGAATATTCCATCACCAATAAATGATGGACAATTTTGTCTGTGTCAGTAAATTTCAGAAGAATTGAACATTTTGTTAAAGGATACTCCATACATGTTTCTAGCGATTAAGATGAGAGAACAAACCATATACCATTTTTTGTTAAGACAATTTCTTTTTTACCATTTAGACTAATAGAAGCAAAACATTTTACCTTTTATCCCACTCAGGTGGAAGAAGAAGTAAAACAACAAATATGGCCAAATAAGGATAATTTCTCAGTACAAATACATTCATTTTAATTAATTTTTAACAAAGTCTCAGTATTTTTTTAGAGCGCATCTGTTTTTTTACTTAATAAAGTAAAAATCTGCATATTTTCTGGTGTTTGCAAATATGGACTCTTTCATTTCAATTTGCTTCTCACTTATTTAATTAATTCTGATCTTCATTTGTCATGGTCTATGTCTCTCCTTTCCTACTCAATCCACCGTTACAAATGTTAGGCTTTCCTATACTGCCTGTATCCACTGCTTAATAAAGTATTGTATTTTCCTGTATTTCATTGTAATATTTGCATTGTCAAGCACTTTAAAGTAAAGGGTTCATACATTACACAAAATACATTCAAATTAATTTACTTTAAAATAATAACATGCAAATGTTGATAAACAAAAGGAGATAATTCAATTCATCAGTTATATAGTCCAAATGTATCATCTACAGTACATACTTGTTTAAAGCTGTCAAGGCTTCTTCTTTTACAGTGTGTCTCAGTTCTTTGTTCCCTATTGCTACATACTGTACCTTTTGTGTTTTAATGCCTGGCTCATGCCTAGAATAAACATCTTCTTGATTTTCTTCACTGTCCTTGAATTCACAATTCAACTCTTAAGTGGAATAATTCTGCAGAATCAGCTTTATTGCCCTCTAGGACAAAAATACAAGAGGTCAGTAAAAATGCTCAAGTTGGTGAAAATATTTGACAACATAACTAAGTAAGTTAAATAATGTTTGGAATGGTCTAATCTAACCTGCTGTAACCTCACAGTACCAAGGCTTATTTATTGTATATCTTAAACAAGAGGTCGTGGAGAATGAATTGTTGAACAGGGAAGCAGCTTGCTAATCATTGCAAGGGTCGTATCTGAACGGTTAGGATCACATACCTCACTACGCCTATTGTGGAATATTTTCCTTTACTGATCTATCATTTAGGTTTCTTTCCCTTCTTTCAAATTAAACTGAGTTTAGTTTTTTCTCCAACTCAGGTGAGACATTTTTCGAGCACTGAATAATAAGTAATGTTTTAATGTGTCTTTATATTTCACAGCCATTCACATTCACTATGGCTTTTAGCCACTTTCAGCACTTCCCACTTTCCTGCTTACTCTTTTTAAAGGACACACTTGATGAAATCTTTAAAGCTTTCATTATATTTTTGTTGTGAAAACAATATTTACATGGTTTTTTTTCCTTCTTCTTATTGATATCCTTTTTTTTTTTTTTTTTTTTTTTTTTTTTTTTTTTTGTGCAGTTCGCTTTGATTATAGGGAAGTACGGTCATTTGTAGAAACCAAGGCCCCTACTGACACCAGAACAGACTTTCTCAGATACAACTGCAAGGCACTAAGTCGAATTTATCCAAAAGGTCAAAGAGTGGACTCATCAAACTATGATCCTTATATATTTTGGATGTGCGGTTGTCAGATGGTAGCACTGAACTTTCAGACTGCAGGTGAGGTTACCTAAAAGCCACATTGCAGATGGAGTAGAATATTTTCATCCTGGCTGTCTTTCAATTGTAGGATTATGTTTTCTTTCTTTTTATGTCCAGATTTTCATTGCTTATTTTTACATATATGTATATATTTTTTTATTTAGACAAATCTACACAGCTAAACAATGCTTTATTTAGACTAAATGGAAACAGTGGCTATATCTTACAACCAGAAGTACTTAGAAGTGACCACTATGACCAATCCTATGACAAAAATGTGAAACTAAAGATCCGTCTCAAAGTAAGTGCATGTGTTTGGCAGTGCTTTAATTGGATATATCACTTTTGACTGCTAATTATATATTTCTGTCTAAGATTTTAAAAATAATTAAAAGCACTTTATCTTGTATTAGACCTGAGACATATCCAACTCCATATTTTCAGTCTTATAACATTTGAACATTTGGGTAATCTCTCTGTTTGCATCCTTCAGTATGACTGGTGAGAAATTACACAGCGCCTTGCCCCTCCGGTTCACATTCTCACATGTAGAGGATTGTCACAAACTCTGGGCTTTGTTGTCAGATAGTCCCGTCCCGTATATGGCAAATCCCCATCTCAAGTGAGCAAGCAGGTTTCTGTCTTCTAAATGCAACTGCAGGGGTGTCATATTATGCAGAGCAGGCTGTTTCTATCTTAGCCTTGCTACATCCAAGCACAGAGTACAGCCAAATTAAAAATCCCATAATTTCCCATTACATATTCATAGAAAAACATTGCTTGATAATTAGATGTAGTTAGTGGCAATGGCAGAATAATGCTGGCAGATTCACAGTGTTTTGGGATTAATAGCAATCCAAGCTAAAACTCCTTCATTATGGAGTGTAAAACACAAGTCATCAAAAGATGGGTCCACAGTGGACATCCACTTTTAATGCTAATGACCTTTACAGGCTGCATAAAAACAAAATTAAAATGCTATACCTCTGGCATTCACTGGTTGAACGAAACATTATGTTGGTGTTACATTTAGTATTACTTTGCTGGAAAGAAAGATAACAAACATTATGTTCCTGATGCAGCCTCAGAATCCTTCTTTAGTGTCTCTTCAGTACTGGATACTGTAAAGCTGGCGATACACCCTGTACATGATGGAAGTTTACATTTTTGAGTGATTTTCTTTTGTCACATTACCAAAGCCAAATTGAACAATCAGATGGCTTAGATGGCCTGGACACACATAATTTAGTGTTTTATTATATAGTAGATACATACTTAATTAGCCAAGCTTTATTTGAGGAATGCAACAACCTTGACTTGTTCAGCCCACGGTCTTTTTTAACTTTAATAGTGTGTTTCCTTGGAGTTTAAGCTTCTTTTTTTGTATAATTAATTTTGATGCATCTCCATTGTGGCAATAAAAAATACATTTTAATCAAATCTGCTTTAATTTCTTCGAAGGTTATTGCTGCCCGTCATCTACCTAAAACTGGAAGAAGCATTGTAAGCCCTTTTGTGGAAGTAGAACTGTGTGAAAATAGTACTGAAGAAAACAGATACAAAACACTAGTTAAAAGTAAGTGATTTATGAGAACTGTTTAACTAAGACATTTACAACACCAGTATCAATTAAGTTAAACCAGCCGCAATATTAGGCACAAGAGCACCATATCCACTTTGGCTTTCATGTCACCTCTGGGCTCCCTGCTCTTTTCAAAATACCTTTCCATAGTAGTACTGTAAGTATTCCCCTAAAAATGGGGTTATGATCAGACTCTTGAAAAACTGATAATTTCTTTAAACCACTTTTTCACTAATCTGTAGAGGACAATGGCCTGAACCCTATATGGCCAGCACCACCAGAGATGGCTGAATTTGACGTGCGTGATCCAGACCTTGCATTTCTGCGCTTTGTGGTCAATGAGGAGGACGTATTCAGTGATCCCAATTTTCTGGCTCAAGCAACTTTCCCTGTTAAGGGACTCAAAACAGGTATTGTACCCTCCCATTAGATGCCCTCTCCACTATCTCAAAACAGAGTCTTTCAATATCCTACTTTCTCCAGCAACTACAAAAAAAAAACAAACTTTTAAGTATTTAATGCAGATTCCACTACTCAGTCCATCTAGGACAGGGGTCCCCAACCTTTCTCTCCATGTCTAGCATGTCGCGACTTTTTGTAAATAAATTTACCCCCATCCTGTTTTGTTTAGTTATATAAGTTTATTCTGCAACCATAATAAAGCGATTGACAAAGGGGAAATTTTGAGGTGCATTTTTTAACATTTTTATTTTAAGTTCAAATAACAATAATAATAACATGTAATATTGCTATTTCACTTACTGTATTTAAAAAAAATAAATGGTGTTAGAAATAATTTCAATATAGAGAATTTTTATTTTGGTGTGATGCTTTTTAGAGAAGTTTACATAATTAAAAGGACCTGTTTTAAAGGACATTTTTAATTTTACAGACTTTAGCACATTCCTGTAGATTTTATTTTATTTTATTTTTTCCTCCCTGAAGGATACAGATCTGTTCCTTTGGAAAATGGTTTCAGTGAAAATTTAGAACTGGCTGCCCTTCTTGTTTACATTGAGGTTAGCCCATTTGAGGTAAATGTTTTTTTGCCTTCTGCAATATATATTTAACACCTTGGATTCTGTGCATGATAAAAAAAGATCAGTCTGTATGTAATTTACAACATGTACAATAAAACAGAAATCAAAAATATCTGTTTTGTTGAGAATTAAATTTTGTAGATTTAAGAGATTCAAATTAAAACATAAATACTCAAAAGTCCACATAGTGCCACAGGGGATTTGAGATGTTCTACTTAGGGTGCACATAGGATTTTAAATCTCTGATTGTGTCACTATGTGATAAATAAGTAGATGCCTAGGCATTGCACCAACTGATCAGAAAACATCAGGGTTGTTATTTACAATGGATTGGAATGCTCATTTTCACAAACATTTTGGAATATTGTGTAGTAAATACAAATCAAATGTCAAGACCTCGGCTACCATCCATTGAATTCTAGGATAGCGAAGTGAGGGAACCAATCCTGTCAGAATCAACTCAAGGCAAGAGTCAAACATAAATGTGGTAACAGTCAGTCTTTGGGATGCTTGTGTACTTACCCACTCTTACTCTTTCTAGACCAATTTAGAAAAACAGCCCAAGGCAAGTTACTGGATCAGGTTTGGAGCACCAACTGAAAGCAAAGATAGTGATACAATTACATAAACCTTTGCTGATCAGTATTTATCAGATGGAATGCGTTGTGACTCTTTGACACCTGTAAACATGCCACCGACATAATAGACTCAACTCTGATGTCAGAAAATATTAAAAAGATGTTAAACAGATGTGTTGTGCAATCCAACAGTTCTTTTCCCAGAGAAAGACCAAAGACTAAAACTGTATTTATCTTTTGAGAAAGAGTTGGCTTTCTTGAGAGTCTTCTCTGGGGACAATATTTAATCAGTTTTAATTGCCCAGTCTATGGTAGTTTATCAGAAGCTGGCAACAGTTGTTTGTACCATCAAATGAAAAATAGTTCTGTCACTTTCTGATGTGTGATGAAGGCTACAGCTGATGCAATGCTTAAGGACAGGCATCAGCACTCTACAATATTCTATTGTACTCACTCACTCCAATATCGTACACTTCAATTGACCAATCAAATGAACAGTTTTATCTTCAGATTCAGTGATGCCCATTCATTTCATAGGTGAAATTGTTTTACACTTTTTTTCTCAAATTAAATAAAACAGGCAAGCACTTGGAATGTAGACTTTCTTTGTTGAGAACTGATAGTGACTGTTCCTTAATTTAATGAGACAACGGTAAAGGTCATAATTCTAGTGCATCTGCATTTTTCTAGTTGAAGATAATAGGTTTTGTCCCACCTTCATTTTAATTTTCAAGTCTTCACATAATTATGTTGTTACATACACTGTGTAAAGTGTAAAAGTGTGTACACTGCTTTTGTAGAGGTTAATATAAGGCATACTGTATTATTTATGACTTCTGCCTCAAAATCATTGCTTCAGCACCAAAAATACAATTAATTACTTTTTGAAATATAATTTAAAATATGCAAATTACACTTGAACTATACCAAATCATTTATTTTTGGTATTTGTTTCTCTATGTCCATCTCTAAAATGTGTACTGTATTTAAACACACAAGACTTTTAGCAAACTGCAACATACTATATATTCTTTTTAGCACATTTCAGATTTCCTGATAGAATATTTCCTTTTTCTTCTCCAGAAAGCTGAGGAGGAGCTGTATTCATCATCTCTTCAGCTTCGCAAGCGACAAGCAGAATTGTCCAATGAGCTGTTCTTGTATGATTCCCAACACAACTTGAAGAAAGGAGCTCACTTCCGGGATGACTTGGTGAGGGAGTTTGACAGAAATGAGGCTCAGCTACATAAAATCCAAGATACCTGCAATCAAAGGTACGCACTCTAACAGGGATTTTTGTGGTAGGATTAAAAACATCAGTTGCATGCAGACCTGTAGACTGATGATTGCCAAAAGCCTTAATTTAAAATTACCCAGAGGATGGTTATTTTTATCAAGTAATTTAAAATATAAAATAGTGTTTTAAATTATTTTATCATCAAGCCCTGTACATGCAAACTTTAATCACATTTTTAAAGGCAACATATTTAAAAGTGTGGCCCTGGGAAAAGAGAAAATCCAAAAAGGTAAATGTAATGGGTGATGGAAAGTGGTAGAGGGCTGAGATGATGAGGTAGTCAAAAAACTAGCCCAGGTACATAAATCTGGTCAAAAATGCAGACAAAACAAAACCAAGACAAACATCAAAGTCAAGAGAAAGAGATATTGAGGTCCTAAAATCAAAAAGGTACAGTAAGTACAGTGTGTGGAGGAGAGTGGTAGAGGGCTGAGATGATTGGTGTGGCGACAGGGAGTGCTCCAGCTCTCCAAACACCTGAAACAAGGGCTCGGACACAAGTGTAAATGCATAAAAACTTTTATTGTGGGAAACTCTTTGCAAATGTTTCCCACCACCAATACAAGTACAGAAATAAGCAACACACTGCAATGCTTTTTTTTCTTCTCTGTCTCTTGCTCTGTCTTTCGGTCACTGCCTCCTCCACAGAAGCTTTATCCTCCTTCCCCTGACACTGGCTCCCAGAGCAGTGGCAGGCAGCTCCTTTTGTGTCCCACCCAGAAGCACTTTCAGTATTCCGAAGCTGTAGTTCGGAAACACATCATGGTGAGGAGAGAGCCCAACAAAGTAGGGCCCCCCAGTCCCTGCAGCACCCATGGAATCCAGCAGGTCTAAGCCTGCAAATTCCAAGTCCCATGATGCCCTGTGGGAAACCGTGGCACTGCTGCAAACCTTCCATCTCGAGGGCGTCCTGGCTGGGTAAGGACGTCGGTTGTCTGTCACATGGGGTAGTTGAAAAACTAGCCAGGGTGAATAAGTCTTGTCAAAAATGCAGACAAAACAAAACTAAGACAAAGTCAGGGTAAAGAGACCTTGAGGTCTGAACTATAACTATGAGCTTATTCACTAAATATACTGTATAATTGAATTTTTCATCATATATTATTTTACTTATATCCAAAATTTTGAATTGTGAAAGCTGTAAAATTGATCTGTTTTCATTTGCAGATATATCAATGAAAGTACTGTAATTTGTATTATGGCTTCTGAACAAACAATAATGAATTATTACACACTTATACAGTCAGTCTAATCTACCCCGAACATTTGAAAATTAGCCATTTATAACACAAACATGCTCCTTTTAATCAGAAAGTAGATTTTATCTGTTTGATATGTTTTTCTAGAGATGGTATGTTTTTGTATAACGAATCAGCGAGTCCACATCACTACAGTTAAAGCTTTGTACTGTGGTGAAAGAGGAAATAGGTTTGTCCTAAAAAGCCAAAAAGGTAAGTGGAGTAGCTGAAGGAATGTGGTAGACTGCTGAGATGACAGGAAAGTCAAAAAAACTAGCTAGGGTTTTTTTCACAGGTCAAATATGGTACCAAACTAAGGCAAAAATTGAAGTCAAGGAAACAAGAACATGAAGTCCCAATGATAAGTAAGAGCTTATTCCAAAACTATATACTGTTGTTATATGTCCTCACAGGTGGCACAGTGGTAGTGCTGCTGCTTTGCAGTAAGGAGACTGTGGAGGATTGTGGGTTCGCTTCCCAGTTCCTCCCTGTGTGGATAGCGCTTTGAGTACTGAGAAAAGTGCTATATAAATGTAATGAATTATTTATTATATCTTGCGCTGTTCTTTTACTTAAATACAAAAATTTGGAGGCTGAGCAGATTGTGCAGCCACGGTTTAGATAGATAGATAGATAGATAGATACTTTATTAATCCCAATGACAGCACATTGACACGAGTCACATGGCCGACAACCACACATAGCAATGATAAACAATATGACATTGTCCTTGTGAAAATATAACAAAGTGGCAGCGCTCATGCTAATCCAAAATGGTGTAGTGAACGTAAAGAAACACTGTTACAATGATCATAATGGCATAACTGAAATAAAAATATAGTTGTACTTTGAGTATTACTTCATATACACATCATTGTTTTCCATAATAAACCTCATAAACCTTTTAGTAGGCAAAGAAGATAGAGTACTTACCAGAACATTTATGACTGTTCATTGTAACGATAGCATTCCTAACCAAGAAGAACTACAGAAAAGAATTGATTTCTTTATTTTTTCTTTTTAGGCTTAAAAAGATTAACAACAGCAAATTCTATCATTGAAGACCACTATATGGCTGCAAGTGTTGTCACTTCTTATATTATGAACAGAACCCTGTTTTAAAATGCATCTATTTTTGTGGAATCTTTCAAGATCTTGTTTCCTGGAAAGCAACTATCTTAAACATGGCACTGGAAATTTGCATTGTCACAAGAAGCAGAAGGAATAAAAATGTCACGTTTGTACTGTATGTATAAAATATATGTAAACATATTAAATTTAAAATACTGTCTACAGGGGTCACAGACAAATCCATACCTTTTAGATTTTTTAAATTATGCAGTGAGTTAGTAATGGAGATCTATTAATTGTGTATGTTTTTATTTATTTAATTTGGTATATGTGTGTGACAGAAGAAGATGGCATAGGATACAACTAGACGTTGTTTTTGCTTTTTTGCCAAACAGTGTATGTGTGTGTAAGACAGAGAGAGAGAATTATTATAAGATTATATATATAATTACCTGGTCTAAATATTTAATTATGTTCATAGCTGGTGTGAAGACTGAGCTTTTAATACAGCATAAGCACACTTAAAAATTTTTAGTTGCTCTGTGTTTTATGTAATTGACTGCTATTATACTCCAATACATACTTGGCTTTAAAATGAATGTTTAAAAAATAGTAAGGAATAGAGTTAGGTAAAATAAATATTTTCCTTAAACTGCAGCACTCTTTGTTGCTGGTATTTTATTATCTTTCCTAGCCTTCAATGTTACATTCCTTAAAGGCTGAATTTGAAAGGATATTACAGTCCCCAGGAATGCCTACTGTAAATATGTATATTTCCCTCTTGCACCATGTGCCTTATGCAAAAGACATTTTAACTGTGACTGTACCCCTTAATTTCCAAAATGGAGTCTGAAGGTTACAGAACACAGTAGCTCAATCATCCACTTTTTTGTCACAGAATTGTGCTGAATGTTAGAATTTGAGAATTCTCTATACAAGGTACTGTGCATTGTGCATGGTGTGGTTTTTGGAAAGTTTGATTTCTTACACAATTAAGTAATTGTATATATGAGGCCATTCTTCTCATTGATGAGAAATAAGGCTGGTGATACAGACATGTCACTGCCAGTTGTACCCATCCTAAGCATGAATTATGATGCCATCTAATACAAATATGAGGATAATACAATGAATTAATGCTGTTGTTCCAGCAACAGAACTGATAACATTAGCTGCACTTGTTTACAGCCATAAATGTCACAACTGCAAGATATTTATAGTCACTGTGGCAGTGTTTACTGGCATGCAGCTAAGGAGTGCTGCTTTTTTAATATACAGTACAGTAAATCCATTTATAATAAACAGGTTCAGATAGTTATAAAGTTAGAAACAGGAACAGATTAAAACCTTCAGAGGTGCTAAGCACTGAAAAATGACAGTGCCCCCAGTATTTTAATCTCATTTCGTCTCACTCCCAGACTTCTGGTTCTGAAAAGTTGTAAAAAGTTGCTGGGGCCCATAAAAGATGCATAAATGAAAATAGTTTTTTTTTCTTTTTATTTAATAATCTTGGATGATTTTAATGACGCTGACACAATGATGCTTGAGGATTCTTTTCAATGAAGAAAATTGCATTCTGCTGAGAATATGAGAATGATCAGCATTGCTGTCTGTCTTTCAGTATGTTGTCACATGTAGTTCTTGTCTCAGTCTTGAAGAACATGTAATAAGTTTCAGGTTCGAGTCAACCATATTGTTTGTATTCTTTGAATAATTAGAATGTTTATAATTGAAGACTTGTCCTATACACAGTTAGTCTGCTGGACCATCACAGTGGTCTTGAGAAACAAACAACCAATTCTGCCTTTTCAAATAGCATATCTGTGCTTTAAGAGGCTGGAAATGCCTGAGTTTTTTCTTTGCAACCAGAAGCAGTCAGATGCTGACTCTAGCCTTTAGTTTAACTGTTTGGCATTATTCTGTTTCTGCACTGCCCATGTTCTTTCAGAATACATCATTAATAATATTTGTTTACAAAAGGCTTGTGCTGCTTAAGCAGGTCTTTAAAGATGGATTATTCTGATCAAATAATACAAATGGAGTGAGTCCTCCAGAGAATTAGTAGACAAATTACCCCTTCATAGCAAAGTGTCTGCATTTTATAGGAAATTAGAAAATCGTCTACAAAGAATACCACAAATAATTGTACTCATATTACACAAAACTGTGTGATTCACAACCGGAGCATAATATAAAAAACATTATTGAATAAAAAGTTTGATTAAAACCAGAAATTAGCCACTGGTTGAAATAGACGTTTGCAGACCTTCCATAGTAAAGTTGTCCACATCTTAAAAAAAAAAAAATTACACATTTTAAAAATAAAATATACTTACCCAGCTTCACTTATAGAATGGGATCTGAACTAAGCCTTGTCAGATGACTTTTTGCCACATCTATATGCTTTTTATTTATTTGCTCTAAAACATTTGACATTTGGTGTCCATTTACATTAATATGATATTTAAAATATATTGTTATTAAACCAGTCTGATATATTCCTGGTAATAACACATTCCTTTTTTTTAGTTGTTACATTATACTTTAAATAATTTTATGTCAACTTCTTAAGTATTTCTTTTTTTTTTTTATTTGACTCCATTGTGTTTGCTTGAAAGAATTTTATGTATGGCTGACTCATTAAGTAAATATGTCTGTTTTAATTTAATTTAGTTTTTTTTTTTTTTTTTGAAGTGTGTTCATTTTGTTTTCCTCAAATAAAAATATTTTAACGAAGTAACTCTCAAAACTCTCTTTGTGTAAATATTAAATGCTATTATACTGTGTGCTAAGACATTGATGGTGGCCACTGTCTATGGCAAGGGTGGCCATCTGCGATTCTGGAGGGCCGCAGTGGCTGCAGGTTTTTGTTCCAACCCAGTTGCTTAATTAGAAGCCAATCCTTGCCAGTAACAGATCTGATTTAATTTCATGGCTTGTTAGTGGTTTGACTCTACCATGTCAGTTCATTCTTAAATCATTTTTTTTTTCCCTTTCTAATGTTACATGCATCATCCAACTGATTAGAAGCCTAAAACAGACAAGTAATTTTCAGTTCGTAATTTTCTCTTCATTTTCTTTCAGAGTACTTAATTAAACCAAATAGTGAATGATGAATACTCACAGGTGGAAATGAGACAAGCTAAATGTATAACTGCTGGTTCTTTTGTCATTTGCAACTTATTGCTAATAAGGCACAGTTAAAACAGTGAATACTGCTGTTTAAGACTAAAATAGCAATTAAGGGTTCAAAATCTTAACAAGCAAGACAACTGACATGAACCAGAAAAATGTCACTTGAGCAATAAGTGCTTCATCAACAATGAATGATTTTCCATGAAGCAATTGGGTTAGAACGAAAACCTGAAGCCATTGCAGCTGTCCAGGACTGACGTTGCTCAACCCTGACTTAAAATGGTCTGCGTCTTAAATAGAAAATGCATTAAATGAAGTTAATTAGTAGAAAAAAACAACTAGTCACTAATTAAGAAAATGGTTAGAATGAAAACCTGTAGCTACTGTGGCTCTCCAAGGTCAGAGCTGGCCACCCCTGGTCTATAGTATAGTCTATCACTGCAAATTTACTACACGTCCAGTAGATTCAGACAGTTGCTGGCTTCAAAGCAATGAAGCTTTGCTGTTACAAGTGTGTGCTGAACAGCGGAAGAAAGTGTTTAAGGTTTTTAAATTAGCCATGTATACACAGGAGACATTTGCTGCCTTACTGCTTTCAAAACAGAAAAATTTGTAACACAGAGGAAATTCTGAAACATTTACATTTGTTTCAAAACAATACTTTGTTAAGTACTTCTAATTGTTTCACAGTATGTTATTACATAAACATAAGAAAAACCCTACACCCTTAAAAAATTTTGATTACTTCCAGAATTCCTTATTATACAGCCATTATTTCTGAAATGCTCTTCCTGATTTACAGAAGGCAAACTGAAGATTAAAACAATTTCCAATTTCTTCATCATCCTCTGACACACACTTACCACCTCATCCAAATCAACGCTAACAAATTTAGTTGCATGTCTGGTAACCTGCTGGAACTTTTTTAAATTTTGATTTTTTCAGACCGCTAAACCAGGTAGTGAAGCTGAAAATATTGACAGAATAGATCATACTTCAATCAAAAAACTTTATGTGATCCCTGTCCACTTTAAATAGTCCGAGATAACAGAAGAGAAAGTAGCACCAAGCAGTGGCAGACCTGAATTTCTGGGGCCCTGAAGCCTGAACTGTTATGGGGGCCCCTTCACAACAAGGTCTGGGTAGCAACTTTTGACTTCTTCAATGGGGCTGTTCCACGACGGATTGTGGGCAGATGTAACCACTACATCTCAGATTTTGATTAAAATTGCTGACCTGGATTATTTCACATGTCAAAGTCAGTGGTGTGAATATAATTTTAAAGTTATGGGGGGATGGAAATTAAAGTCATTGCTAAGGCCCTTCCAGGATTAGGTGCCCTGAAGCTCAAGCCTTATTACTTTCATAGCAGATCTGCTTCTGCATTTAGGATCAGTTTTTTGCAATTAATATTCCAAAGAGAGCACATTTTGAAAGAGCTCCTGTATTTGCAAGAACGACCTTTGAAAAAGTGGCGTGTTTTTTTTACTATCTGCGAACAATTTAAAAGAAAATCCTGAATCCATAATCTAATATTTGGATTAACATTCAATCAGTGAAGTGAAGTTGCATGGTATTGAATTGTGAAGAAAAATCCAGAAATAGTGCTCTGACACAGGAATCAAGCTTATCAAGAAAAGAGTAGATATGATTTATGATGACCATAAAAACAACTTCTAAATTACTCTTTGTACGGTAAACAAATTGATGTTTACCTTGAAAGGAATTAGTCTCTGTAATGTTATAAAAAATCATTTTCATCAAATTTTTAAAGCATTTTACTAGAGTGGAAGTGAGAGCCTCTGGCCTATAGTTATTCAGACTGCTTGGCCTGGAAATCTTATAAACTGCGTTAATGACAGACTGTGTCCACCATTCAGATGACCAGTTGGAAGGTAAATAGAAAACTGAAGAGAGCTGTTTCAAACAGATCCTCACGAGCCATCTTTATTCTCCATCTGGCCCCACAACCCTCTTGGTCTTGACCCAACACCAAGATATTTCCACTTCAATTATGCCTACCTCCACTCTAGTAATATTTCTGACCTGTTCACAAAGCACCTCCCTTACTTGTGCATTTTGAATGTTGAAGTCATTGGTCTCAGATCTTGTAAAAAAAAAAAAGTCATTTAGTTTATCAGCTAAGAGCTTCTGGTCCTTGTCTATCTGTCGAAAGTCTATTTTTAGATTCCAATCCTTTCCAGACCTGCTGGGAATTGTTTTCCTTAAATTAACTTGATTTCTTTTTCCCCTATATGTCATTTAACTTTATTTAACTTTGTGTATAAGCTGACTTAAGTTGCCAGAATTAAGTGCCACCACTCACTTTCACTGCTCTGTCCATTATGATTTCTATCCTATCCTAACAGGGTGCTCACTTGAGTGAGACCCAGAAGGTGCAGATCACAAGCTAACAATTAAGGTGTTAAAGGCTGCTTTTCATTAGTTTGGTTCTGCTACAATTACTTGGCCCTCAATAGAGGTGGTATGAATCTGAGACAGCAAATGTATTAACCAGATATCCTTTCTATCTCAACATTCACAGTTCATCATTTCAACTAATAGAGATGGCAATCACAGCCTGCAAAAATAAGTCAATGATGTCATCAATCCATCCACTTTTTCAACCTGCTTATCTATAGCTGGAAAAACAGAGCACAAGCCGAAAAACCAGTTGTGGATGGGGCATCAAGCAGTCATGAGCACATTTCACTTTACAGTCACTAAATAACTTTAATACACATGAATGTGGGAAGAAAATCAGGGTACTTGAAGAAAAGCAATAGGGAAAACACACAGTGCCTAGACATTGAATCCTGAACAAGGAAGCCATGAGCCACCCTAAATTACATCCATTAATCCGAAGACAAGTTGGATTTCTAACACATATTTTGTCCTTCACCATTTTCTCTCCTCTATTCTGTGAAATTTCTGTTTTCTGAAGTGAGGAATCTGTTGATCAAAATTATAAAGATTGCACCAGCAAAGATCAACTGGATAGAATATCCCTGAAATTCAATTAAAGCTTGGATCTGCAAGTCAACATAATTAACACATGTTTGACATATACAGGTAGAAGAAAAACCAGAGAATCTGGGAGAGCACCACTGTATAAACACGGGCATGGACCAGACATTGGATTTGAACTCAAGGTGGTGCATCTGTAAGGTGGCACAGACATCCATTGTGTTCCATGTACTTGTTACAAAGCAAGTTTATTTCATGATTGGTGAATTTTAAATATAACCTAGACTAAGTGCTGTCCAGCAGATTTGTTTCATCGCCTCAGAGAGTCAAGATTTCAGGGTTTGAATACCTCAATACACCATCCAATAGGCAGAAGTGACGAGCCGAGTGTACAAAGGGCAGGGGCTTAATCAGTGCAAGCTTATGACCCACAATTACAGTGGCCAAGATCTAAGGGCATTACAGACCTGTTATTGCTGCTGCGTGAGAACCCTCTCAGAATGGTTTTTTCTTCTGTGCATGGCCACGAATAGGCACAAGTAAAATCTGGGCATTGCAAAATGGGTTACACTTTTGTAAGCAAATACATAGGAAGGTTTTGCTGTATTAAGCAAAATAAAAGTTATATTTATAGACATACCGCAAGCATGGATAAGTTTTACGCTGCAGATGCTGCAGTGTGACTAACAGTGAGAGGGAGGCTGATTGGGTAGCTGAAGCAGGTGACGTCAAAAACAGTGCACATGGGACCATTCGTTTTGGATGTAGCACGACAGGTGGGTGCACAATGGATTCAATTTTATGAGTGCAATTTTTTTTTTATTTAGTATTTTGAAAACCTGAATAACTAAAACTGTGGCTGGAGAATCTGAGAGGGGAACAATATATATTTACCGTATATTGGATGTAGGCAAATTTGTCGGTACCCCTCCACGAAAAAAGAAGAACCTGCAATTGTCTCTGAAACAACTTGAAACTGACAAAAATAATTGGCACCCACCATCGTATATTCTATATTTAATAAAAATCAGACTTTGTTTAAGAGTTTTCATTCAACAGAATTCTTCAAAAATGACACAAATGAAAATGGCATGGACAAAAATGATGGACCCTTTATGTTTACCCCTTATCTTTATAGAATAAGCGATACCTGATCTCTTTTCACACTTGCTTTGATTTACTCAATGACAAATCAAAGGCATGCAGGTATACCTCGGACAACTGCTTTTCATTTAATCGCCTTTCGGGAGGCATACGGTACTTTATATGCTAGCCATTTGTCACACATGTGCAACTAGGAGCGAGCTGAATGGACCAAGTGGAGGTGATTACCCGCCGGGCCAGGGGGTGGCGGGGTGATCTAAACCTATTTCTGTTATTTCTGCAGATCAAATACGGGAAAACCTGCCTGATCTGATGTCACTTCCTGTTCCGGCACCCACACTGAAGTCACTTCCGGGTTACAGACTATAAATCCTCCATCTTGGCAAACTAAGTCAGTTCATTCTGAGAACTCAAAAGAGCAACATCTGTTGTACAATTTAAATCTTTTGCAGCCAGGAACAATATACGGGTGGCTGCCCCAAACCTTTTTCAGTGTGTTGAGACTCGTACTTTCACACATTACAGATGTGGACCAATCTGTTGGTACCTTTATAGCTCATTAAAAGCATTTATACCTATTCATCCTAGCCAAAGTACCAGGCATTGCTTGTGCATTCCTTTTAAATAGGACTAGTTTTACACCAAGATGTGAAATTACCTTGACTCCCTTAGTTTTACAAATATATGAATATGTAGTCTGTAAAAAGTTACTGACATGAGTGATTCAGACAAGACTGGAATTATAGAGGTCCTCCAGTAATAATTGAATCACTTCACCTCCAGGTCTAAAATTCATTGTATATGAATAGGGCTTTAGATGAGATTCTTTTCTAGCCACTACAAAACTTTGTGTGTGGTGATGACAATTTCCTCATTCTCATGCACTTGTGCTGCCTGATGGGATTTGTAGACCCCACATAGGGACTGTGTTTTGAATTTTCCCCTCCCATTTTAACCCCCTCCACCTGATATGACATATAGAGTATATTTTAAGTTGGATCAAAGGTAAGGCACATGCAAAACTTTGTGAAAATGGATTCAGCCATTTTTGCATGATTACAGAACAAACAAAATGACATCCATACAGAAACTGCTTATAATGTTATTTATACTGCATCTACACAATGTCATTAATATTTCAATAAAGGCAAGAAACAGTTAATATTTTCAGTATTTTCAAGAAAAAAAATTATGTGTGCGTTTAGCAAAACAACTGATTAATTGAGTGGATAAAAAGGGAGAAAGTGGTGACCCATGTTTACCACAAGGGACTACACAATTATAAAGTTATACTTCCAAATAATTAAAAAGCGGTCTCAGTATAAACAGCATAAACACAGATATGTTATTGGGTCAAATACTGTGAACAACTGAAAGATTCTAATTAATTGCATAAAAGCAACTATTATAGGCAAAATTATAGTCATCCACAGGACACCATAAGTTTCTTACTTTTGAGGAAGAAACATACGGGATACTGGAATACATAAAACAATAAACATAGATGCAAATACATTATTTCATTAATGCACGTTATTTTTATTATCGGATCTTTCATTATAGGCTAGTTTTTGTTTATAATTTTTATAATACTAATGAAGAATTTGGAGGAAATGAGAATCATGTTGGGAAATTCAGACTAAATTTGATCTATGTATGCAGACCTGCTCAAATTTTAAAAAATCTATAAATTATACAGTATAGTGTTTTTATAAAAATTGATCAATAGCTTAAAATAAATTGAAATTATATTTTGGAGAATATCATTTTTCACTTATACGCACAATGTAGATTATTTTATTGAATATATATATCACAAACCATTACACAAGAACTGCCACAGGCAAAATGGGTACCCAGGTCCCTCAATGGGGGCACTGGCCTGGCAGAAGCCATACGGTATAAGAAAAGGAGAACTGACCCTGCTTAAATGAGGTCTGCGGCCGCACAGACCTATAGTTCTAAGACAATTAAACTCAATAAGCAAACCTGACATAAGGAAAGTGATGAGCTGACATGGTGTTAGCATTATTATTATTATTATTATTATTATTAATAATAATAATTATTATTATTATTATTATTACTCAAACATGGGCCTGAAGAGACCCACCTAACTTCCTCATCTTTCATAAACTGTGCAAAAAGTGAGACCATACAATATGATATATGAATGTCCTGTAAAGAAAGAAAGTAACATTTTAATTGTCCATTTTCCACTTAAAAAGAGACTTTTAAAAAGAGACTTTTGTAGACATGCAGCCCAATGCTTGAAGATTTGAATACACCAAGCTGGTGCTTGACATAACCTGTAGGCTGAACCAAAATGATTAACTGAAACAGAAACAGCTGTGTAAAGTCAAACAAACTAGTCAAGGGTTCAACCATACTAAAAATGTGAGGTTGTGGTAGATGTGGTGGTTTAGCCTAAAAATTGTACACCCTGGTAAAAGTGAGCATAGCAACAAAACATGGATTGATCATTTTGGATCATCTCTCATACAGAAGTTTCTCAGGAGGCAGGTGTTTCCAGATGTGCTTTCCTTTCATTCTCTTCTGCAAAAGCACAAACAAATGGAAAAAGTCGAGGGCAGGCCAGAAACACAGAGGTTGGCCTCAGAAATTGTGTGCAACCAACAGAATGTACACCAATCTTACTTTGAGCACCGCTATCAGCTCAGAACTGGCAGAAACCACTGGGGCCCTGGTGCACCAATTTACAGTCCAGAGCGGTCTAGCTGGTGGTCTTCATAGAAAAGTTGCAACCAAAAAGCCTCCAAAGTGGAAATAAAACAAAACGACTTGCCTATGCAGGTAAAACATAAAGACTGGGATGCAGAAAATGATCAGAGGTGCTCTGCAGTGATGAGTCAGAATTTGAAATTTTTGGCTTTAACAGAAGGCAGTTTGTCCGTCCAAAGGACTAGAGAACGGTATATGGATGAAAGTCTGCAAGTAACAGTGAAGCATGGCAGAAATTATCTGCAGGTTTGGGTTTGCATTTCTGCAAACATACTTGGCGGCTTGACCAAAATTGAGGGTCTCTTCACTGCAAATTAGAACAGGTAGATGTTTATCCATCATGCAGTATCATCAGGAAAGTATCTGTTTAGTTCCAACTTTATTCTGCTGCATGATAGTGAAGTTAAACTCAAAATCATAAAAAAACTACCATCACTGAAAAGAGGAAACCTGTAACAGATGGTATGGCCTCCACGTAGCCCTGACCTCAACAGTCTGGGATTACTTGCAGAGACAGAAGGAAGGAGGACAACCAAATTGGGACAAGTTCTCCAAGAGGCTTGGAACAACTAACTCCACAACTATCTTCAGAAACTGTATGACACGATGATCTTAGAGAGTTGCTGCTGTTTTTAAGGCAAAAAAGGGTCCAACCAGATATTGATTTCATTTGTTTCATTCTGTTTATTGCACTTTCTAGGAAGTTTATTAATTAATTAAAACTATTCATGTTATTATTTTTGAAATCATCCCTGCTTTACAGCATTTCTTCACAAGTGCTTAAGACTTTTGCACAGTACTATATTTGTAACTCTCTCTTTTTCTCTTTCAGTCCTGACTTTGTTCGCATACCAGTAACCTTTTAGCCCAACTTCCCTCCTAGCATCAGTCTGAAACTTTCCTCTGCTGCAATGGTCACAGCAAACCCCCTGAATCATTTATTCAAATGGGACAACCCAGTTAGAAACGAGGGACTGTTCCATTTTTAGTCATTTTCTAACCTGTTTATTCCTGAACAGGAGTCACAGAGGGTCCTGGAACCTATCCCAGCTAGCACTGGGTGTAGTGCAGGAACAACCTCCTGGACAGCGCAAACACACACAAACCCCAGCTGCACACAAGGGTCAATTTCGAATCTCCAGTTTACCTAACCTGCATGTCTTTGGACTATGGGAGGAAACCAGAGCACCCAGATGAAGCACACGCAGAAATGGGGATAACAGGCAAACTCCACATAGTGAGGGACACAAACCCAAGCATCGCTACCATGCCGACCCATTCCATGGAAATGTGACTGCATAATAACATCTTTGACGTGGGCACTCAGCTGAATGGACTGACCTCTTTCTGAACTGACAGAGTTGCTTCAGCAAACAGTTAACTGCATGCAGGCGGCCTGTGGGTTTATGTGAGCAACAAATGGTGCAGAAACGCTGCAGTGGAGTCCTGCCACTGCTCTGCAGTGCTGGAGAGTGTGTTTTACTTGCCACAGGAGTTTACTGTTATCTTTATTCTGGCAATCTACAGTACATACCTGTGGGAGTTAATCTTAAAGAAGTGCTGAGTGTACTTTACAAAGCTATTACACAGCTGCAATCCATGCATCCTGGTTTTATTATTTATTTATCCTGGAGGTTTTATTATTGTGGCTGGAGATTGGAATCATATGAACTTGACCGTTCTCCCCAACTTTTATAAACATGTGAACTTTCTAACCATAGAGCAGAAAAATCTTTACAGTAACTTTGTGTTTAGAAATTTTCGCGATGCTTACCAAGCCAGTTTTTTGCAAATGCACAATGACTTTTAACAAATGTGAAATGATACTCTGCTGTGTCCCTAATCACATTTTATTTTCCTCTCTCTTCCCCAATAGTTTTGCCCTGTCCATTGACCTTCCAGAGCACCATGTGTTACAGAACCTAACCCAACCTAAAAGCCTGTGATACATTTAGACTTTTATTTTCCAGTTTCTACACACTCTCTCTCTCTCCTATACCCTTAGCCATATTTGAATAACTTAGGTTGTAACAACTCGCTCAAAACATTTGCATGAAATGCCAGGAATCTGGAGTAATTTGTTCTGACTTATCCAATACCAAACTGTATCTCCCTCCACTGTCCATGCCATCAAGAAAGGCAACTTCTAGCAGAATGAAGGTAAAAAATAGAGAATATATTAAATCTTAAGTAAGGTTTAATGAGCAAACTACAGATATACATTGTTACACACGTGCGCTTAGGAGGCAGCCAACAAGCCCTAAGTGAGTGATATTACACGAGATAAAGGTTTGATTGTGTGTACTAATGCCTCTCTCTCCTTCAACAGAATCAAAGAAGAAAAACCACAATACTTCCGGTTCCCCAAAATGGCTACTACCCAACAATCCCATCTCCGAATACCATCGACGACGTCACTTCCAGCTCTCCCGTGATGATGTCACTTCTGGCTCTTACCGATGATGTCACTTCCAGCTCCGCCATAACGACATCACTTCTGACACAAGATGACATCACTTCCGGCCCTCAGTGATGATGTCACTTCCGCCCCCCCCATTATTACCTCAATCCGGTTCTGCACTGATGACATCACTTCCATCTGTCTCCTTTTGATGTCATTTCCTGTCTTAATCATTTCCTGCCACAATTTCGTGTATATAAACTCCATGTACCGATTACAATACTGTCAAATGCTCTTGTTTTTGATCCATTTTTTGCTCATATTTTTTCATTTTTCAGACGGACATTATATGGGGTCATTCCCCAAATGTTCTTGGAGTTTTCCAGCATGTCTTATTTCTTACAACATATACTACATATTAAAGAATTCATATATGCAGATATAAGCAACCATATCTACTGTGCTCAAAATAAACTGTATCCCTTATCAAAACCCCACTGCACACACCTATAAGGAAAAACAAAACAAAACAAGTTCACAAGCAATACACAAATAACTCAGTTGTGTTTGTTATTGGTGAATGAGTGAATAGGTTTCTGATTTGATGGGAAGGCTAGCATGAATCTGTAAAACAATGTAGTTGTAACTGGAAGGAAAACTGAAAGACAGACAGCACAATCTCCAAAAGAGAAAATCACAATGGCCTCACCATGCCTGTTCAAGGTGAAGAGGAAAGCCTCAGTAGCCCAGTCCTAATATTTTGAGGTGGCCACATGACTGTGTGCTGAAGTTAAATTGTGAAGTGAATGAGTGAGAAGTAACATGGGAGACTCTGGGGCTGCAGATGACTGATATCTGAATTCTTTTATTGATATGCAGGTTAACAAATAGTAAAAAAGTGCTTTAAAGCCTAATTGCCAGAGCACATGTGTAATGGTAAACCAGATGTCCCTCCACCAGAAAAACAATTAATTACATTTATATAGCATTCTTCTCACTACTCAAAGAGCTTTATATAGACAGAGGGTAAATACTTCAACCACCACTTGATGATGCTATTGAGCTATTAGGTGGTGAAGTGGTGAGAGAGATAGCCAATTAGAGACATGGTTTGCTTAGTGGGCTAGAATGGACAAGGCCATGATGGGCAATTTTAGCCAGGACATCGGGATAAAAGCTCTTCTCTTTTTGAAAGATGCCCAGGGACCTTTAACAACCATAAAGAGCCAGGACCTTGATTTTACATCTCATCTGAAGGACGGTGACATATTTACAGTACTGTGTTTCTGTCACTGCACTGGGGCATTTGGATCCACACACAGACCACAGGGTAAGCGCCCCATGCCGGCCTCACTAACCAAGATGGTCTCCCCTCCAAGTACTGGCCGGGCCTGAACATTCTTAGCTTCAAGTGGATGACATGTAGGAGGTGACAATGCTGTCTATCTCTGCCATTCCGTTCCATATTTTGTACATGGTGAATACCTTTTCATATATAGTAAATGCTCATTTATGTATATGCATATAAAGTCCAGTTGCAGTACAAACAACTTTTATACACTGAAAATAAACTATTTTAAATATATATAGCCCTTCTACAAGGTCACCCTATCCCAGACAACAATCCTCACTTCCTTCTGGGGATTCCCATGCACTTTCAGGAAAGTCAGGAGATATAATCACTAAGGTGGCTTTTTATAATTGCCTTGATCTGGTACATTTCCAGTAGGAAACACTCAAGGATCACCCTCACTATATGCCTAAATCCCATAGATTGCTCCTCTCAAACCAAAAAAGATTCTCTAGGACTCTTCTATATTTTTTAACTCCAATGACTCTGCACAAAAACCTCATTTTGGCCATTTCTACTAGAGATGCTAGTTAGCATCCTGAGCTGGTGAATATGGGCAATGTTTTAGATGTACTGAAGATTGACCAGTAAAACTGACAGCTTTCTTCAACAACATAGGGCACACTTTACAATATTCATCTAGTACAATAAATACAAAACCTCTGCCATTGCACTTACTGTTTGATGCCTGATACAGTCTCTTCTGTGATTGTGACCATGACATTACAGTGATGTCTGTGTGCCCCTACTGTGCTTCTGGTAAGTGTGCTTAAATGAAGGAGTTAGAAAATGAACAATCACAAACTTGATGCTGCACCATGATAGATCTAATGGAAACAAAGTGAAGTTCCTATGTAACCATTTACTGGTGCCAAGTATGAAAGAGATCTTCACTTATGGCATGTGGCCATCTAACACATCTTACATGTCTAGACTCTGTCCTAAGAATCAACACAGGACCAAAGTGTGTGCTAAAAGCCAAAGTGTGGAGGGTCTGGAGTTAGGCCAGATACGTCACAAGCAGTATGCTTGTGCTAGAAATGGCATCATAGCCCCTCATCCAGAAATCAATTATTACAACTTGGGATGTCTGGAAAGCCATAAGTGATTTCTTTAAACACTGTCATTAAAGTGACCAATTATTTTGTCTTATGCCCACTTTCCACAAACATTTCCTGTTTAGAAGCAAGGCTGTCATGTTAGTCAAAAACACCCATATTAATACCCAAAAATGCCCATATTAAAAAAAAAGTACGTATTTGAATATATTCAAACCATGGTTAAATAATCTGGGTGCTACATATACAGAACATTATCTTTATATTGTATGCGCTTTTGTATATTTTTTATTATTGTTGTTAACGTTTTAACTTTTTCCTTATGCATCTTTAGGGCATGAAGTGAATATGACACATGCACAGTTGCATAAAGGAAGCAGGTGAAATTTCACCTTCAACCTTCAAATAAATGTGACATTTGAAAATGCAGCCCTTCACAATAACTGGGATTCTTCAGATGTGCAAAGTGACGTGACCATAGGGACAGGGGAAAGGGGTACATTTTGTACTGCTTCACTGTAAAGCTCATGATAAAGTCATATTACACTCAGTCAAAAATCACTTCTTCTTGATTTTACAGCTATTGGTAACACTTTAATTTAGGTACTGCAACACTTATAAAACATCAGTAGATGGGTTATTCATCTCTATTCATCTCAGCGTGGGATGTTGACATGATGGTACAATAACCTGTTAATTTGAAGGCTTCACAGGTCTTATAGTAAATCTGTAATAGCAAGTAAAATGTGTCTCAGTTAAGCCACCTCAAACCACTCCAGAGTGAAGTTTTGTTAGTAGGTCACATTGTAGAGATGAATAAACACTGTACTGATGCTTTGTAAGTGTTATGAAGATCCAAAGCATTTTTACAGTACCTAAATTAAAGTGTTACCCAGCTTATTAAAAAAAGCACAAAAAAACAAAACAGTGCTGTGGGGAGGAGCAGACAGTCAATGAATAATATACTAAGGATAAACTAAACTTATTTTCTCTTTTTGAAACTTTAAAGTTAAAGTAAACATGTAATGCAGGTAATCTTAATATGAATTCTTCTGACCTAATAGTTATTTTTCATTAAGCCTTATTGCTTTAGACATTGTACGTCATAATAATACTCAGGACTGCTGTTTGGCTGAGCCTGAAGTGACCGAAATGAACATCAATAACATTGAAAGGTCTCTTTAAAATTGAGATTTTAACAGAATTATAATAACAAAAAAATCAGAAATATATGTTGTATTGTTTTTAATGACAAAGAAATCCAGATTTGCTTGTCAGGATGGATGCTTAAAGTTGTAGTACAAAGCAGCAGTTGGTCCGAAATCTCTTTATTAATAACATTATATGCTGACCGGTATGGCTTAACATTTTTAACATTTTTTTTTATCCCTACTTTGTGTTGCTGGCTTTCCCAGAGGTAGCTAAATGTGTTTCATTGCCGATTCTTTTATTTTTTTTCTCATTTCCTTCTATTTTTGTGAAGTAACTTTTTGTGTGCAGATTTTATTTCAGCCTTGTGCTTGATGTTTTTGGGTTAAGTTCAAACAGATTGGGTTGATTCGATGATGAATGAATGACTGAATGGATGGATAGATGGATGGATGAATGGATGGATGGATGGAAGATATTATTTGTTAAAAAAACTAAATACATTTCCAGTCAGTAGTCATTTATGCAAGTTAAGTGTGATGAGGGAAGCGACTCTGCTTTTAGACTCTTAGACTCATAGAGCATATTTGAATGAATGGAATTGTATGCACTTGAATAGTTTAAATAAACATGTCATTCAATAATACATTTTCAAGAGCATTCTGTAATGCATACACATTATTAGTAGCTACACTACATAATATTACATAGTGCTGACATTTTTGCCATCCATAAAATATTTTTGTTCAAATAAACTTGTTTGATTATATAACAATAAAGATTGTTGCATGCGTGGGTTGGGAACAAACATGTATATTACACAACAAGTATATTATACAATTATATATTGTATTTTTCATTGTATAAATATTTTATATATATGATTCACCTGATTACTTTCTATCTTTATTAATATCTGTAACGGTAAGTTACTTCGACAAAATACACGTGTACTGCACCTTACTGAAAAGTCACACACACTGAAATTCATCTCAGGTATTCATCAGAACTTTAAACTGCAAAGACAAATTTTTTGATAAATAAAAATCACTTACCAAAGTTTCTTCTTCGCTATGCAGTACTGTAAGAAACCCATCATGCAGAATCATTTAGCTGACACATTTCAAAGCATTCTCTTTCATTTGTGGGCACGTATGTGGTGTATCTAGGTGTTACCACAGTTAACTATGTTTTTAGTTCATCTCACAAATATAAATGTGTCACACTTCTGGCCACTTTTACAGGTTAGCAATTTCTGCATCATGCACTATATGATAAAAAGATTTATATGGATCCTAATGAAAAAAGATCATCAGGGGTAAGAAACAGAAAATTTATATTAAATAAATAAAGCAGTAAACTGTAATTTATTATATAAAATTCTGCCAAAAGCTTTAAAAGGGAAATTAGAGAATTTTTTTTAAAGTAAACTAGGTAGCAAAATGTTTGCGGTGGTAAGCTAAGGTTTTTAAAAAACAGCCATGAGTTGTAATTGCTCCTAAGGCTCAATATTAGCTTAGAAGAATGCGTTTCCTTATTCATGAAATGCAAAATAATTACCCTGTTATTGGTTAATAAAATCTGAGTGCACCAGTGAGCTTTTAAACTTGGAAATATTTCTATATTTATATAGAATAGCTGCCTAACAAAGTTTACCTTCGCATTTTTTATTCTATGGTGTTAGCTTGATTAGCCAGTGCTATAATGATTCGTCCAAGCCTACAAGTGAGATATTTGAATTTTTGGACAACGTGTACCATGTTGGGTTCGCTCTGGCCCTGCATGTCCCTGAACTGGATTAAGAGGGTTTGAAAATAGAAGAATGAAAAGACAGATCTGTTATCCTTCATGCATTCCAGATAGAAATGTGTTTGGTATAAACTGACAAGACTCTTTTCAACTTTTGGTGATTTCTATAGCAGTCAGTCAATTAATGCAATTGTGACTATTTTTGCTTAAATGGAATTGCTATTATTTGTGCTTCCTGAAGTATGTAGAATATGTTTTACAATTTAATTTCTTTCCAAAAGATTAACAAATCCATGACTGCTTTTGTAAATAATATTGTAATTATTAATTGTAAATGTATTTTCACTGTATATCAGGAAAATTTAAATACAGTGCACAAGTACTGTACACACTCATTTTGGAATACCAATGAGAAGTACACAATGTACTTACCTAAACAATATATAATACTGCAACTATATATGGAAAAAATTAATAATAACACTGTGCTTGCAAAAATGGATATGCTGAAGTAACTCTATAAATACACAGATATTACAAAGGAGCAATATTATGCATCATTTGTTTCTTTAACTTACTTTTATAGATAAATGATAAGAATCTCTCTGGAAAACCATATGAACAATGCCTGGACCTTTCAAAATACACCATTTGTAAGGATGTTTTATTGATTACTTTGTCGATTGCATTCAATTTTATTTCCTTAATAAAATCACGAAGGCATAACTAATGATAAATCTTTGCAGTAGTATAATTTTAATAAATCTTAATTATCAGCATTACTTACAAGAAAATCTGGACAATAATTAGGTGAGTGTGATGCTTAAAATTAGTGTATCTTTGTCACACCTATGTAGCTAAATCACAACTGAAGAAGGGGATGCATTTTGTATTCACCCTGAACCCATCTTTGGATGCCGGACTGCCCATAGACTTTGCTACAAAAACCGTGGAAGAGCAGTTTGAGTGGTACCAGATGCTGTGGAAGATCATGCAGAAAAATCTGTGCCAGCAATTCAAGGTGCAGTGTGTTTTAAACTCTCTGTACTAAAACCATTCTATTTCATAAAATATTCGGATGATATGGAATTCATATTTAGCTCATTCATAATTTATTGATATGGTAAATAATGAATGTTTTATCTAATGATGCATATTTTCCTTACACTAATATATTTTGTACAAAACAAAGGACAGCAGCTTAATATCTTGTGCTTGCTCTTGGTCAGAGTATTAGCACTACAGTTGTTTAAAGGCAATTGTAATGATTGTGGCACCTATATAAAAGTAATGAACATAGAAAAAAAAATGTAAAAGATTCATAGAGTGCTATAATGGACAACAGAGTTTGATATTAGAGATTAGGAGCAGCACAGTATCACTTTTATAGCACATACAAAATAAATGTAGACATGGTGATCAAGAATAAAAATGAGGGAAATAAGAAGCAACAAAAATTAGCTTGTCAATGTAGCTTGGCTTCACTGAATTGCAATTGACTGCCATCTCTGTAGGTATCACTAATGGGCTAGCCAATCATCCAATCTTTGCTTATAACAGCGCATAAAATCAAGATTAAATCGTCAACAATTTTTCAGTACATCATATGAATTACTTTCAACAGGACATTCCAAAATGTACTCGCTTGAAAGAAATGGAGCCAAGCAAATCTGTGCTGATCACTTTGAAGTCATATGATATATGGTACAGTTTTTTAGTCTAAAATATATATAAAAGTGAAAAAAATAAATGTGTACATGCCTAACCCAAAATGCATTTCACTTTCTTAATTACCATTACTGAGTATAATCTAGAGCTGACATGATACAATGAATTTCACTGTCTTTACCAGTAACAAGATGCTTTCTTGAGACAGATCACAATAAGCGAAAAGAAGGACCTTGTTGCCGCTGAAATGTCTGACCTTGCTGTTTACTGCCAACCAAAGATCAAAGACTTGGAATGTTTTGGTATGTAATCTGATGTACTGGTTCATTTCTATCCATAAATGTCAGTGATTTAATGAAGCAGAGATGTAGCTATATTGCTTCAAAAGGTAGACTTCCATTTGGACCAGTCCCATTTTCAAAGTCTGCAATATCTGAGTAAATGATGTTCAAGTAGTGTATAAAGTAGATATAATTATTGGAAAAAATAAGTAAAAGTTTATTTTATAATGAAAAATCAAAAAGTCACTTAATGTTTATTGTACTGAGCATGTGCCAAAACATTATGAATCTGGTTTATTTTCTTCTACTTTTCTTCCATTAACAGATTTTTCTTTTTTTGTTAATAATTGTAGGTTCTGCCATTCTTAAACAGTTCAAATGTAATATATCAAGAAACTAAAATCTTATACTTTAATGAAGACTAGAGCACTTGGAAATGTATTACTTTAATGGAAGAAGCTTAGCACACAGTAGAGCAAATTAATAAAGCAATTATTTCACAGGACCTCACTAGACCTTAGCCAGTACTTCCACTTCTATGTCTGCCCAGCCAGGCATCTCTTGTATAGTCATTTCTTCCCCAACACTTCTAGACTCTTTGGCTGATAGTAACGGAAGAAAAAAAAGCTACAAAGTTAAAATGACCTGGCAGGGAAGAATGAAAGCAATAAGAAGCCATGAAACTAAATACATTCTGTTAGCTGCAAGGATTGGCTTCCAGCTGAAGTTACTGCAGTCCTCCAAATGTCAATACCCTTGCTTTAAAGGATTCAGTTCTTATACCGTAGTCAGAAGCTTGTTTGAAAAACTTTTCATGGTTCTCTGCCAGTTCTGTGTGTCTCTGATGGGCTTTTGCTGCATTGGTTACATGGTACTCAATCTTTTATTACTTAACTAGTTAAGCCTCTAGCATGCGCAAAGCACACCAATTCTAGAGTCATATATTAAATTGGGGTCAGGTAATTAAAAAGAATGACCCAGAGAAGGGGATGTGAGGTAATGTGAGGTATGCAACTTCTGTGATAGTTGGAACAGAGAAATCTAGCCCAGCAAAAAGCAGGTTCAAGGCATTTGCTATCTTTCGATCTTCACTTGAATTTAATACAGGAGTCCCATCCCTTTATATATTCTAAAGATTTATCATTGATTTCTGTGTTATCCCTTCCGTACTTCTCTTATCAGTCTGGCTCCTGCTGGATTGAGTCTGAGTTATTTTTTTAAAAGTTTCCTGTCTTCACTAGTTTTAGAAAAAAATGTCAGCTAATAGTCATCCTAATTCTCCATCTTCTTTCCTCTTGTCTCAATGTTCATGTCTCCCGACCATTGTGGTTCTTGTGCATGCCGTACTTGTGTCTATATTTTCTACTTCTCAGTCTCCCCATTGATGTGTTTTGATAAGAGCTATTTATGTTTCTGAGCATTTTTCTTTCACCAGTATGATTTAGCCATTGTTTACTGGCACATTAACAAAATTAATAGTCACTCCCAACACAAAAGCATACAAGTATAGGTTGAATTCTTTTTAAATTGTGATATTTGAATATTTTCAAAGAATTTTGGTAGTCCAATAGCAGGCATTACTGGTCCAATATTGGATTATGCAAGACCTCAGGTGGAAAAGGATTAATCTTGTTTATTGTTGAGTTCTTTACCAGTTTTTTCTGTAATCTGACAGTCATTTCTACCTCAAGTTCAAATGATGAATTTTCAGATTGTCCCTCCTTTTCCTTCGTATTTCATTATTTGGCCTAACCTGTGGGGTATAGACCCAGGTCCCCAATGACAACGTCAGACATCACCCAACAAAATGCAATCAGTAATGGGTAAGGAAAGAAAAATAAGAGCAAGAAATACAATTCTACTGACCAATCTTGTCTGACAACTGTCTCTCCAGAATAAGACATATAGTATCGATAACTTGACATCTTGCAAGCATTTCTAGTCTGGGTCATTGTTCCACCACCACAGCTTTAAAGACGAATGTTTTTTTTCTGTTCTTTTAATGTACATGCACCACTTTCACCAGCATGTGGCACCTGGAAGTGCAAATAACATCCTTAAACAAAACTAGGTCATGTTGGAAAGTTGACACAAAGGTGTAATATGCATTGCAGACACAGATTCTACAGAATTGGACACAACCTGATTTAATGCATGGCTTTTCTACTCTAAAGGTAGCACACAGTAGTGTACAAAGACATTTAGGTAGGCAGAGGAGCAAAATTAAATTATCTCAGATTCAACTCTATGCCCATGTGCTTTTTTTTTAAATAATTTAAATTTATTTAACATATAATTTGTAACTGATGTAATCTCAAACCTGAAACCCAGTGACCCAGCAAAGCCCAAAAGGTCCTGGCATTGCTGTCCACCACTTCGTTTGTTTAAGTTTGTTCTCATAAGAACTGCAGTGCTATATGTCTCTTCCATTTTCATCTCACTGTCCCAAAATCTCTTGTTTATTTTGGCTTGTAATTGATTGGCAGTGTATGCTGGATTTCATGAATAGATGTGAATGATTATTCATAATAAAAATGTGCAAAAATTTCAATCCAAACAGTCAGTTAGTCATTTTCAAACCCACTTAGTTCTGAACAGGATCTGGTGGAACCTACCCAACCAACATTGGGCACAAGGCAGGAACAAACCCTAGATAGAGTGCCAGTTCATCGCAGGTCAAAAACACAGAAACATATTAGGGCCAACTTAGGATCACCAGTTCATCTAACCTGCTTACCTTTGGACTGTGGGATGAAAACGGAGCACCCAAAGGAAATTCCCACAGACAAAGGGAGAACATACAAATTCACACATGGAAAACCCAGAATGTGAACCCAGGCCTCCTTACAGTGAGACAGAAGGACAAACACTGCTCCACCATGCCGCCCAATACAAACAGTTAATTTATATATTTATCCAATTGATAAATAAAGTTTCTAAAAAGGTTAGAAAGTCTCAAAATTTCAACTACAGGTTTTTTTTATGTTTACGAAAACTGGGGCAGGGCAAGATGGTAGAAAAGCCATCATTTTAGTTATTTCTCACTATAGGGATAATGCTTATAACTAAAACGTTGCAAGAAAAATTAAAACAACACTATGCAGTTTAGTTCATATAAAGCATTACGATAAGAATTGTGATATAAAATGTTATGTACTGTATAAGTAAATGGCAGATTCAAATCTTTTGTTTATATTTAAATAGTTCACACAAAATGCAGATAAAAGGTAAAAAAGGCTCAATTGTATATTATTATATAACATTAATTTAATTATATTATTATAAATATATTACATTTATATAATTCCAATAAGTCAAAGAACATGTTTAGAAATATTCATAACAATTGGTTGTGCAAGCAAAGAACTATAGTGAGGAACAATTAAATGATACATTTTATCACTAAAAATGTGAAATCCAGCCAATATATACACATTTATAATAACATCTCAATTCTAGTAGTGTCATAAAGTAAAGAGTTCCATCTTTTCAATAATGCATAGTAAGGATACGTTTTTTCTGATCATAATATGAACACATGGTAGATTTACAGGTAGCAGACAGACGATCCAGATATATTTGTGTATGAAGATACTATGAAAGATACAATAATATTTAAGCAATCTAAAAACTGCCTATAGGACTTCATTTGTACCAAGGACCAACACGAAGTGACCTCCTTATGCCTGCAAGCTTAACTCACTCTTACAGCTGGGCCACATCATTTTCTGGTTCGTGGCAGCAGGAAGTGGCAGGCTCTCCTGTTTTCTGAGGCAACCTCAGTTAATGCCAGCAACACTCCACTCTTAGTAAATACAGAAAAAGTGGCTGACAGTAGACGCTGCTTGAAGGTAAACATTTGCAAGTTTGTGAGTCATGAATCTTACTCAGTGTAATGCCTTGTACAGTTTTAACTTTGCAATAATCAAATTGTGCATTTTAAAGGAGTTATAAGCTATCTGTCCCAATGTTACTATAAATTGAATTGCAATATGCTTTGAAAATGGTGACACTATATCACAACATTTCGGAGGGATTTTGTCTCTCAACTGGTTTGGCAGCATCTGTGAATTTCTCAGCTTGATATGTTGCGCTATGAGCATCTCCATGAAAAGCACATCAAAAATCAAGGAAGTGTGACAAGTTGACACAAAGTCCTAATCACACTGGTCTTCCTAGTTTCCCACTTTGCGAGATGCTACACTGAATATGGGTCGTGAAAGAGAGGAAGTTTATTACTGGTAATAAAGTAATATTTGATCAATTAATGGATACACTTCAAAACTTTTCAAAGAAAATATTGGATTTATGTATGTTCAAAAGGGAAATACAGCACAATTTTGTTGTTGACAAGTAAAAGTAAAATTTCTCTCTTTAGAGTAAAGCAGTTGCCCTTACTTAGCATAAAAGTCAGAAGAACATATCAGCACAATTTAATATAGCTAGCTTTTTGTTACAATGAAGCAATAATAGAGCATGCATACAAGACTATATACAGAGCATTAACAAAGCAAAGAGAATCAGCCGAATAACTAGACAGAGGGACTGAGCTGGGAAGAGAAACTCTAGAGAAGGAGAGGAATGAAAGTCAGTAGGACCAAGGAGAATACATGTGTGTAAATGAGAGGGAAGTCAGTGGAATAGTGAGGATGCAAGGAGTAGAGTTGGCAAAGGTGGAAGAGTTTAAATACTTGGGATCAACAGTATAGAATAATGGGGATTGTGGAAGAGAGGTGAAAAAGAGAGTGCAGACAGGGTGAAATGAGTGGAGAAGAGTGTCAGGAGTGATTTGTGACAGACTGATATCAGCAAGAGTGAAAGAGAAGGTCTACAGGATGGTAGTGAGACCAGCTATGTTATATGGGTTGGAGATGGTGGCACTGACCAGAAAGCAGGAGACAGAGCTGGAGGTAGCAGAGTTAAAGATGTTAAGATTTGCAGTGGGTGTGACGAGGATGGATAGGATTAGAAATGAGTACATTAGAGAGTCAGCTCAGATTGTGTTGGTTTGGACATGTTGATCATAATATGAACACATGGTAGAGGAGAGATGCTGGGTATATTGGGAGAAGGATGTTAAGTATGGAGCTGCCCCGTGAAAGGAAAAGAGGAAGGCCTAAGAGAAGGTTTATGGATGTAGTGAGAGAGGACATGAAGGTGGTGAGTGTAACAGACCCAAATGCAGAGGACAGGAAGATATGGAAAAAGATGATCAGCTTTGGCGACCCCTAATGGGAGCGGCCAAAGGAAGAACAACAACAACAAAGAGAATGAGAAGTTTTGGAGCATCTGCCGGCAAACCATCATTCAACTGAAGTCTCAAAAACACAGAAATAAAACATCAGTAGAACATTAAGTTGTGTCGTTTCAGACAGGAGTCGGGGTATGACAGCTGGTTAAGACTGTTTCCAGCAGGAAGAGGTGGGTCCAAGTGGATGGATACCAGAAGTGACATCAGTGGTCAAAACTCTATCAGTTTTATGACCTGCAGAAGGACAGAAAAAGAAGGTGTTATTGTATAGTGCCAACCTCTGGAGCAGTGGGGAATTACCATCACCAGAGCCCTTAAACTGTCCCCTATAACATCAACATAATAAACACAATTTTCATATTCTACAGTTCTCACAATGCTATATATTTACAGATATACTATACCAAGGTACATATTTAATAAAAATAATTAATTGATGCAAACCTTAATTTTAAAAATAGCTAGTACAAAAGTACACGTTCATATTTTAAACATATTTTTAAAAGTGATTTTAACCCTTTAAATCCAGCCTCACTTTTGCACATTTTCTGCTACTCTGATTTTACTGGCCATAACTTAGTCATCCTTTATTCAATGTTCATGTGCTATCCTTCAAAATAAAGGTCAAACATTTCTCTTTCAGAATTTTTACATTAGTTATGTTGTACACATATGTTAGAGCAGAATAAGTTTCATAATTAAGTAACATTTTTACCAAAAATACATTATTCTTATTTTTATTGGTTTTCAAACAATATAAAAACATCAGTGAACACTCAGGAAAAAATGTTGTGAAGTATGAGTATTTACAAGCAATATGTCTAGTTTTACTGTTTTAAAGCAGTACAAAAAACAAGAGGTATTGGGGTATGCAATATGGCATTTAAAGTTCAAAACTCTGTACTTTAATTATAGCACTGAGTAAGTGAATGTCTTTTTCAATTTTGCATTATTCTTTGGGCCCAAATCAATAGGCAGACTTTAAATGGTTAAACATGTAACGTGGGAGAGAAGTGGGTCTTCAATTCAAAAGCTTGATCCCATGTGAACCTGTTTCTGCTGCATGTACTGCTCTGATTTTCTAGAAGTATTTATTTAACAATATTTTAGAAAAAATATGTATGTTTTGCCCTATGTAAGCATACAACTGGATGATTTAATGTGTGGGTTATGCAACATAAGTAATGTAGTAGAAAAATAAAATTCAAATTGGATACTGTAACAGCAACAAGAGATACAGTCTCTGGTGAATGGCTCCTAACTACATTTCACTGCAATGCTTCTTTGCAGTTGATTTCTCATCATTTTCTAACCAGTGTTGTGCATGAAATAGGTCAAAAGAGTTCATTGAACAAGCTAATTTTTCTAAGAACAGTGAACTTAACGTAACATATTTGCAAGTGAAGAACTTGAACGTGAGATAGTTCAGTTTTATGAGACATTCTGGATCTGGTTTAGGTCTAGATTAAATGTTTTGTAATGAAGGAGTGGAGCCAAATCCGAATACAGTACAGTATTTGGATAAGCACAAAGAGTGGATTTTTACGAATATTTTTTTCATCCGAATTTTTTGCCATTTTTTTGTATTCAGAAAAAAATAACGTAAAATCAAATAGGCACTGTCTGTGTCTGTCTGCTTGAGCTTAAGCTGCACCCCTGCTGACACGAGCACGTGATGAAGCTCCACTTTCACTTTTAGGAAAATGTCGTACTTTGCGAAGCCACTTTATATTTTTCCCCGTCGGACATGCAATATGTGATGTGAATTTTGACCGGCAGCGTAATAGGTTAGTTCACCTACACGCTGATTCCACAATCACCATTTGTGTCACACAGTTGGAAATAGAGCAGTAATTTATATGTATACTTGCAACTATTTAATTTCTTTTTTGACCTGGAGGATATTAGCATATATGGTTATACGTGTTTGTTGCTGGGTATAACTCAATAAAGTGTATTGAAATAAAAAAAATCTTCATAATTATTGTATTTTATTCAAGAACATTGTCATAGCCTAATATAAGGCATGCAAAATTGAAAAAAGTAAACTCACTCCTTAAAAAATACAAAATGAACTGAACATGTGGTAGTTCAAAATTGAAATGGTGAACTATGAATGTAAATTTGTTCATTTTAATCTGTGTGAACTGAACTTTGAGCGAGTTCTTGTGAGGTGTGAACTTGCACAACACTGCTTCTAATCTACTTTGAGTGAATCTTTTGAAACTTACAATGAAGGAACAATATGGGTATTTGACGCATGTCTAGTTATTTAGCTTTTGTGAATTCTTAGGACTTGCATATAATATAATGAATTATATTATAATCAAATACAAATCATAATGTTCAGACCTTTTCAGAATATATAAATATTTTCAGAAGTACAGTATGTCAACTCCCAGTTTGTAATATTAACTAAAGTAAATAAGAAAGATTATATCCTGAGGCCATCAAATCTTGCCACCCCCTGTTGAACTTATGTTCTCAATAGACAACTGATTTGTGCATTCAAAGATTCAATGTGCTTCTTTTATTCACAATAATTAGCATTTCATTCCATTTATCTGTGTAAAGAAAACATCTGCAAGATTTGAGCAGCTGTTTCTTTTTTTTATTGTTTTACAGTCAGAATACAAGTAGAATAAATGTTAAGGGTCACACCCTGAAGTAAAGCTGGGAATTTCACCAGCAGCCTTGCGGTTCCAAGTCCAGTGTTTTAGCCTCTACAATATACACCGATCGGCCACAACATTAAAGCCACTGACAGGTGAAGTGAACAACATCGCTTATCTTGTTACAATGCCACCTGTCAACAGGGAGTGATATAGTAGGCAGAAAGTGAACAGTTCTTGAAGGTGTGTTTTTGATGTTGTTGGAAGCAGGAAAAATGGGCAAGCATAAGGATCTAAGCTACTTTGACAAGGGCCAAATTGTGACAGCAAGACGACTGGGTCATAGCATTTCCAAAACAGCAGGTCTTGTGGGGTGTTTCCACTATGCAGGAGATAGGACCTACCAACAGTTGTCCAACAGAAAGACAACTGGTGAACTGGGGACAGAGTCATGGGTATCCAAGGCACATTGATGCGTGTAGACACAAATTGCTGCAAAACCTAATCCTAATGTTGGCCATAAGAGAAAAGTGTAAGAACAAACAGTGTATTACTGATTGCTGTGTATTATGCCAAGTAGCAACAGACTGGTCAAAGTGCACAAGTTGAACCCTGTCCATCACCAAAAGTACCTACAATGGACATATGAGCATCAGAATTGGACCATGGAGAAATGAAAGAAGATAGCTTTGACTGATGAATCTAATTTTCATGTGTGTCATTTACTTGGGGAAAAAATGGCAGTAGGATGTGCTGTGGACAGAAGGCAAGCTGGCAGAGGCAGTGTGATGCTCTGGACAATGTTCTGCTGGGAAACCTTAAGTCATTTTATTCATGTGGTTAAATTTATCTGGATGTTATTTTGATACTTTCCACTTTCCTAAAGGCTGTTACAGACCATGTACATCCCTTCATGGCAATGGTATTCCCTGATGGCAGTGGCCTCTTTCTGTCACACTACAAAAATCATTCAGGAAAGGTTTGAGGAACATAACAAAGAGTTCAATGTGTTGACTTGGCCTCCAAATTTCCCAGATCTCGATCCGATCGAATATCTGTGGGTTGTACTGGACAAACAAGTCTGAACTATGGAGACCCCACCTTGCATCTTACAGGAGTTAAAGATCTGTCACTAATGTCTTACTGCCTGATACTGCAGGACGCCTTCAGAGGTCTTGTGGAGTCCATGCCTCAATGGGTCAGAGCTTTTTTGGTGGCATGAAAAGGATTTACACAATATTAGGCATGAGGTTTTAATGTTTGCATTGGTCAGTGTATACTTTCTTATATAGAAACGTCTACTCATGGAAGTGTGTGTGTCTGTTTATCCAGGCTGGAAGTGTGAGGCTATAGCATGAAGCTCAAAGAACCAGCAAGGCCAGCAAGGTGGCCCCAAGTTAACAAGTTGGAAGAAGAAGTCCAAGGCTATAGCATGAGGCCAAAAGAAAGCGACTCCGTTGCCAAAGTGAAACTCGCTTAACCGGTGATAGACAAAAGGGGCAAGAACGTCTGCAAAATGAAACCGCCAACTCTGCATTTCAGTTTTTTTCTGACGATTTCAATAGCATCTAGGAACCCAGGCTTTTTACAGCACGGGCTTACACAGCTAGTATATAATAAATAGCTTTGACACAGAGCTTTTAGCATTTTTGGCATTTTTTTCCTGACAAAGGCTGCTCACAGCAGACATGCCTGTTAAAACGCTAATTATTTCTATGATACAGTCCTGCTTTTACTCTATTACAGACAAATATGACTTCAAAGAGATTCGATCCTTTGCAGAAAACAAGGCTCCTATTGGCAAGAATTGTGCAAGTGAGTTTTTCAAATACAACTGCAAAGCCCTTAGCCGAATCTACCCTAAAGGAGAAAGGCTGGACTCCTCCAATTTTAACCCTTGTCCTTTATGGAAATGTGGATGTCAGATGGTGGCACTTAACTTCCAGTCTCCAGGTAAACCATCCATTACGGAGGCACAAGGTGGCAACGTGATTAGCACTGCTGCCTTCCAACTCTAAAATGTTGGGTTTGCTGGTCTGTGTGGGGTTCTCTACAGACACTCTGTTTTTCCCACATCTCAAAGATGTGATTTAGCTTAATTAGCAGCTCTCATTTGACTTTACATGTGTGAGGAAGTTGAGTTTGGTTCATGTCATGTCGAAATAAATGGGTTTAAAAAAGAAATTGATAAACGACTGGCTTCAAATAAAGTAGATCTGTTTCCATTTTTTCTTTATTTTTAATTTAGATAAATACTTGCAGATCAGCAATGCCTTGTTTAGTCTAAATGGGAAATGTGGTTATGTGTTGAAACCAGAAAAACTGAGAAATAACCAGTACAAAATCCTAAGCAAGAATGGCACAGACAAATGGGTTATACATCTCAAAGTGAGTATTCTTGATTCATTAATATTTTTGTACTTTGGATATCCTTCGTTTATAGTTGTACAGTATATTTCAGTTTATTAAAATGAATCTAAAAATGAGAATTTTTATTGGATATTAGGCATATGAAGGCAATTTTCTCTTTAAACACTTACGCTGATGTATCTTGCAAGGTTATTGCTGCCCGACATTTGCCTAAATCAAGAAAGGCTATCATCAGCCCATTTGTGGTAGTTGAACTCTGTGAAGATAATTCTAAAGAAAATAAATACAAGACATTATTAATAAGTAAGTATTTTAATTATATTCTACATGTATATGGAAGCTTGTAAGCAATGATGGAAAACTGCACTGCTCCTTTTACTGCAGTGTTAGCTACAATTGTCAAAAGTTTCTATACTTGTTGTCTACTAACAGTTGCTAGAAATGGCCTTCTATTTCTAACAGGGCCATCTTAACAGCATTATAGGCCCCCGGGCAAAACAGTGCATTGGGGCCCCTACCTACACAACCGTTCAGCAAGTCACAACATACATAGATTAGCATGAGGCTTCTATGACCGCGGGGCCTCCGGGCAAATTCCCAGCATGCCTATGCATTAAGACAGTCCTGATTTCTAAGCCTCCTTTAAACAAATAACCCTGTGAATGAGCACATTTTTTTGTAGTCATTCAAAATTACATGATTGAAAATGTTTGAATTTCTGTTAAGCTTTGCAGACCCTAGCCAAGGAGTGGGGAAACTAGCCATCAAAAGGAAAAGGGGCAGCATTTCACTGTTATGATTCATGTCATATTGGTTAAAACATAACTTCTCAGAGATACAGTATATAAGATTATTAATATAAGAAAGGAGGGCAAATGGCAGAGTAGTTAGTATTGCCTCCACACCCCTCCAGAGTTGTAAGACCCAAACTCAGTTTGAGAAATTTCTGTGTAGAGTTTGCATTTTCTCCTGCGTTTATGTTTTTTCCCAATTTTTCTTGTTTTCAGCATTAGAAACAAGGCAGGAACCAAACCTGGACACAGTGGCAGCCTATCACATGGTCCACACATGCACATATCCCTGTTTAGAATAGCCCTTTTAATCTAATATGAGGGGGAAATAACTAAAACAAAAACCCTTGCATATACAAGAAACAACTCAATGAGTGGGAGCTGAACCCAGGATCATAGGTTCATAAAGCAACATGATTAATCACCGAGCAACCCAAAGTGTATTACTAATTAAGATCAACACAAGAAAATTAAAATCCTTGATCAAAGGTTCTTTTTCGCCTGCTGGAGACACCACTCGTGACTTGCGATGAGTGAAACAGATAAGTTTACATGAACATGCAGCTTCAGGACAATTCATTTTTTTTTTTTTTTTTTTGTTCTTTATTTTGCCTTATACAATTTCTCGTATTAGGAATTTTGTAGGCGATTTTGCGATTGTGAAATGCAAAATCACTAAAAGGAATTTTTGGAGATTTTTTTGGGTTAGAAAACAAGGAAAAAGCCTTGTTCATATCTGTTGCATCACCAGTGTGCGTAATGCATGTAATTTGTCTCTCACTCTGCACATACAATACAACAAAATGAACTGTTGTGTGCATTTTCTCCCTAGGATAATCTCACAACAAAAGAAGCTGCTCCCCTCCTTCTGTTACGTAGTACCTGCATATTATTGTTTCATGATTCCTCCAGTAGGGGTTAAGGACATGCACTCTCCAAGTTTCAAATTTACTTTCTGTCTCTGATGCTTCTTTAGGATTGCGATCTCCAAGATTGTCATCATAACTGACAAAGTGAGGAATGTACTACCAGAACATGTCTGGCAACTCAACAAGATGTCTACATGTGACAGGAAATAAGCCTTGTGTTATTTTTTTTCACTAGAAATTTATTTTGAAATTTTTTTACAAAGAGAAATCTCAAGTTTTAGTGTCAAGTTTCACTTCAGTTTCGAGTGAATGGTTTTGCGTAAACTACTCTATAAACTGGAATGTCAGTACTCTGCCATTGTTTCATTTGCTGTTTTGCTTTAGCAGTCTACACATCACTGTAGACTAAACACTTTTTTTCTTATGAACAATACATGAAATTTCAAGTTTGCTGCAAAATGTTCTTGAATTTCTAATAAACTCCGTTATTTCAACTACTGTTCTGATTTGGCTTGCAGAAGAAAATGGGCTGAATCCAGTTTGGAAGACCAGACCTGAAATAGTTGAGTTTACTGTGTGTGATCCTCACTGTGCCTTTCTTCACTTTGAGGTAAATGAGGAGGATGTGCTTAGTGAACCCGCTCTTTTGGCACAAGCAACTTTTCCTGTTGTTGGACTCAAAACAGGTAAAATAAATATTTTTTAGTCAGGAAAAATTGTTTTGCCAAATATGAAAATACCAAAATCCATTTTTCTTCTGTTTACAAAATATGTTTTTTTATCAATAACCATTAATGATTTGTTTCTCTAGGTTATAGATCAGTTCCTCTGAAAAATGGATTCAGTGAAGATATCGAACTGGCCTCACTTCTTGTCTTTGTTGAGGTTAAACATTCAAGAATATAAGATTCAGTTAATGGCTTCAAGACAGATCAGTTTAGCAAAAAAAAATCAATGCATTTGGATCAACAAAAATTGAATAAAGATAAATTTTTATACAGGAAAACTGAATTTATTTTGTAAATGCAGAATACATTAATTACAATATGAATTAGGAGGAGAAATGAGAATGTAGGAAGAATTTAAAATGGAGCAGAAGTGGACCAATTGTGTACCATTTAAGAAATTTCCCCTAGTCCTGGTTCACAAACCTTTTTCTTGCACAGAAGGCTTAAGGATTTTGTATATGCTACACGTATTCTACTTAATTTATAGTTTATGGTGAACATTTCAATATCAGAAACCTGAAATCGAGAATAAGAAGTCATGGGATTAATAAAGTATCTATCTATCTATCTATCTATCTATCTATCTATCTATCTATCTATCTATCTATCTATCTATCTATCTATCTATCTATCTATCTATCTATCTATCTATCTATCTATCTATCTATCTATTCTGACACTGTATTTTCTGAACCTGATTGGATTGATTCCATCAGCAGAAGTGTGGGAGAGTTTAGGAGAAGGGGGAGTAGATGTGTTATGACATCTAATGCAGAAGATCTATAAACAGGAAAGAATACCACAGGAGTGGAGGAGCAGTGTGATTATGCCCATTTATAAGGAAAACAGTGATCCGGATTGTGGAAATTATAGAGGGATAAAGCTAATGTCTCACACACAATGGGAATTTGGGAAAGGGTTATAGAGAGAAGGCTTAGGGAAGAGACCACCATAGGTGAGGAGCAGTTTGGTTTTATGCCAGGGAGAGGAACAACTGATGCAGTCTTTTCATTGAGACAACTCATAGAGAAGCACAGAGAAAAAGAGAAAGGCTTGCAAATAGTGTTTATTGATTTGGAGAAACCTTATGATGGAGTGCCATGCCAAGAGGTGTTGAGATACATGAGAGAGAAAGGAGTACCAGAGAAGTATTTTAGGATTGTCCAGGATATGTATGAGGGAGTGAAGGCTCCGGTTAAAAGCAGTGATGGGGTAACCAAAAAATTCCAGTTAGAGTAGGTCTGCAGCAGGGGTCGTTTCTAAGCCCTTACCTCTTTGATATGGTTATGGATGTGTTGAGTCTTGGGATAAAAGACCAGTCCCCCTGGCGAGTTCTTTTTGCTGATGACTTCATGTTGTGTAGCACCAGAAAAGAGGAAGGGGAGAGAGGACGTTGGAAGCAGCATACATGAAGTTTAGTGATGACCAGGATTCAGAAGTTACCATGCAGGGAGAGCTATTGAAAAGATTGTATAAATTTAAATATCTAGGATCAATGGTAGCCCAAGGTGGAAAGTTAGATGCAGAGATACCCCATAGAGTGCAAAGTGGATGGAACTATTGGAAGTTGGTATCAGGAGCATTGTGTGATCAAAGAATTAAGGTTTAAGGTAAGGATTTTAAGACAGTGGTAACACCAGCAATGATGTATGGACTTGAGACATGGGCAGTAAAGGGAACACAGGAGATGAAGTTAGATGTGTCAGAAATGAGAATGTTTAGATGAATGTGTGAAGTTACAAACAAATGACAGAATAAGAAATGAGACAGTCAGAGGTACAGCAAAAGTGGGAATGATATCTAAGAAAGTACAGAAAAGTAGGTTGAAGAGATATGGACATGTGATGAGGAGAGACCATGAATATGTGGGCAAAAGAGTGATGGAACTGGAAGTACAGGGGAAGAGAAAGTGAGAGGTCAAAGCTGAGGTGGATGCCTGAATTAAAAGAAGATCTGAAGGAAAATGGCTTGACTGGTGAGGAGTTGCAAGACCAAGCTGTTTGGAGAAGGTTGATCAAGCACAAGCTGTGCAATGGCCAAACCAGAGAGGAGTATGAGGCAAAACATTCAGTACAGTCGGCTGCATTTTGATTATGGATGGAAACAAAAAGACAAACTAAAAGTACCTGAAAAGTATTTTGAGAATAACATTGTGCTTGTGGATGCTAGGTGGCACTGTTGCCTGTCAAACCCAACAGACAGACACGCAGGACACAGGGTAAAAGCATCAAGAAGTTGTTTAATTCTTTTTTCTGCCTTCTTACAGTGCCATCCAAGCACTTTCCCTTAGAGATAGGGTGAGGAGTTCAGTTATCCGGAAGAGACTCGGAGTAGAGTCGCTGCTCCTCCGCATTGAGAGGAGTCAGGTTCAGGCATCTGGTTAGGATGCCCCCTGGACGCCTCCCTCGGGGGGTGTTCCGGGCATGCCCCACTGGGAGAAGACCACGGGGCAGACCCAGGACATGCTGGAGGGATTATATCTCCCGGCTGGCCCTGGAGCACCTTGGGGTCCTCCCAGAGGAGCTGGAGGAGGTGGCTGGGGAGAGGGAGGTCTGGGCTTCCCTGCTTAGGCTGCTGCCCCCGCGACCCAACCTCGGATAAGCGGTGGATAATGGATGGAATGGATGGATGGACAATTATCTCTTTCTCTTTCTCCTTCACACCTCGCAGCAAGCTTCGTCGACCTCCACCCGACTCTGGTTTGCCTGCTGGGTTCACAGCAGTCCTTTTTATAGTGTCTGACCCAGAAGGGCTTCTGTTTTTCCGACCACATGACTTGCCAGCACTTCCGGGTCAGATGGTGAATTCAAGTTTTTGAATAGCCTGGAAGTACTTTGGAGCTTCCGTCCTCATGACTTCCTAGTACTTCTGAGCTATAAGAGAAGCATGACTCCCCAGGTCATTCCACAGCACCCAACAGGGCTGAGATACTGAACTCCAAGTCCCAGGATGTCGTGTGGGAATCCAGTGTACCTCTACACTCCAGGGGAGCTGCCATCTAGCATCATGGGGGAGGCAATGTCCAAAACTACCTGCTTTCCCCCATCCTTCCATTCTCGGGGCGTCTCAGCCAGGCTGAGCTGCCAGCCGTCTCTTACATGCTATAAGAGTTCTGATTTTCCTCTCACTTGTATTTGTGGTTCAATAAATCCTCTTATTGGGCGGCACGGTGGCGCAGTGGGTAGCGCTGCTGCCTCGCAGTTGGGAGATCTGGGGACCTGGGTTCGATTCCCGGGTCCTCCCTGTGTGGAGTTTGCATGTTCTCCCCGTGTCTGCGTGGGTTTCCTCCAGGCGCTCCAGTTTCCTCCCACATTCCAAAGACATGCAGGTTAGGTGGATTGGCGATTCTAAATTGGCCCTAGTGTGTGCTTGGTGTGTGGGTGTGTTTGTGTGTGTCCTGTGGTGGGTTGGCACCCTGCCCAGTATTGTTTCCTGCCTTGTGCCCTGTGTTGGCTGGGATTGGCTCCAGCAGACCCCCGTGACCCTGTGTTCGGATTCAGTGGGTTGGAAAATGGATGGATGGATGGATAAATCCTCTTAAGCACCAGTAGTTTTAAATGGAATCCTTCCCATTAAGCAAGGCTGGGGGTAAAGCTGAGAGTAGTTCACAGGAAGTGTAAGCTGAGATCAGTCAGTCAGAGAGAGAGGTTTAACCATATGATGTCTTTTCAAGCAAGGTTTTCTTTACCAGCCTGGAAATATTATGTAGTTTTTGAAATTTAAAAGTAAATTTGTTTCTAATGAAAACTTTTTTGTGAATTATTTTTTAAGTCCAATAATTATGTTACTGCGGTGGGTTGGCGCCAAGCCCGGGATTGGTTCCCCGCCTTGCACCCTGTGTTGGCTGGGATAGGCTCCAGCAGACCCCGGTGACCCTGTGTTCGGATTCAGCGGGTTGGAAAATGGATGGATGGATAATTATGTTAAAGAACTATATAAATAAAGATTGTTACAATTTTTTTTTATTTTTATTGAACTCCAAGGAGCAATTTACTGCTTTTGATAACCAACAACCTGAAAAGGCAAAGTCCATTGAGACAGTATTATGTTGTATGAGATTTTTATGTAGCAATAGGAATTAAATCAACAAGCTTCACCACTACACATTGTGCTTGTAGCATATAAGTTGACATTCTTCCAATTCAGAAGAACAGATTAGTGGGTTTGTAATAGAGTGGAGGTGTGTAACTCAATCTTATACATCAGTGACAGACCAGACTGGTTTGGTAATATGGAGAACTATATAAGAAAGTGCAGAGAAGTACATGATAATCCAGGTCTTTTTCCTTAGATGACTGTGCTCCTTTAATATGGGTAGTGACACATCCTTTACATATTCTAAAGCTCTGTGATGGCCATTGCAATATTCTATTCTGTGGTGCTCTAGGTTGCCAACATCACTTCAAGAGAGGTCCACTGAATCAATGATCTAATTAAGAAGGGTGACTTAGTTATGGGTTACACTCTGGAAACCCTGGAGGTAGTAGGGAAGAAGAGAATGAAGACAAAACTGATGGCCATTTTGAACAAAGCTGCACATCGTCTTTCATCCTAGCATTGACGGCTTTCAGTTAATACACTATTCAATAGAAGTGTGTCAAAAAGCACTACTGGGGATCCTTCATACCTACAGTAATGCACCTTTATAAAGTCACAAGGTGACTGCTCTCTTATTTTTAGCCAAGTCAAAAGTTGTTTCTTCTATTTTGTAATTCTTGTCTGTGTTTGAAAGGCAGTTGTTGTTGTTGTGGTTTGTTTTAATATTGGTAACACTTTAGTTTAGATATTTAGAAAACGCATCTATTTTCTCATATATCTTTTATCATATAAGACCTTAAGAAAGGTATCTTTTGGCTTAATTATGCTTATAAAGCATATCTATAATCTATACAAGGACTTAAACCCCATTCTTTTCTTCTCAAGAAAAAAGAAGCCCATCAATACAGGATTTTTAGTGGGAACTATGAATCAGCTTTTCATATTTTCCCATATACAATTTTACAGTCAGGTATGACTGTAAATCTTGCCTTTAGGAAGAGGGTGCCAGGTAAATAAATCAATGGGACAATTGCAATCTCAGTCCGGTTGCTGTAGTATTTATTATTGTTATTTACTGAAAAAATCCTGATAATCTTGATGCTCATGAATCAGGATATCTACTGTATATAGTTTCACTGGTGTGCCGGTGAAATGGTTTTAAACAGTGTTGTTTACAATGCATGCTACAATACATATATTTTTTTTGTTATGCCAATCCAAGTTTGGGTTATGGAGCTGCAGCCATGAGAATCCTAAAATGATTTAAGGATGGACACATTTACCTCAAACACACTTATTTGTTCTTCATGCCGTGTCCTTATTTGAATACTAACAGACAAGGTAAGAAATTCCAAGAAACCACAACTTATCAGATAACAATAAACTGAAAACCCCTCTTTAATGTGATTTAAAGGATTTCCAAAATGTTACTACAGGGCAGTACTAATGAAGTTGTCAACAACACCCTAATTTATTAATACCAACCTTCTTGTGCCTTTATTCGCACTTCAACAGTCATTGGATTCTTTTTGGGGGTTTGTAAATCTGTGTTTGACACAAATTATACCTATACAATGTAAATTCCTCTCTAAATGTTTTCCACTAGCTCTTATTGCTCTTTTTATATTAATAGCTAGATTTATTCTTAAGCTGCTAAATGGAATTATTTTCTCCTAGGCCTTCCTCTTTTCCTCTTGCCTGGCAGCTCTATCCTTAGCATTCTTTTCCCAATATACCACAGCATCTCTCCTCTGCACATGTCCAAACCAACACAATCTCGCCTCTCTGACTTTGTCTCCAAACCGTCCAACTTGAGCTGACCCTCTAACTCATTTCTAATCCTAGCCTCTTGCATGCACAATATATCAACCTTTCTTCTCTCCATCATATCGGCTAACTCTCTCCCCTTACCAGTCATACTGCCAACATTCAAAGTTCCTACCCTCAGTTCTGCTCTCTTTACCTTCCTCCTTTCCTCCTACTTCCGGACATTTCTCCCCCTTCTTCTTCTCCTTCCTTGGCCAACAGTAGCTCAATTTCCACCAGCACCCTATTGGCTAACAGTACTGGTGGTGGCCGTTGTTAACCTGGGCCTCCACCGATCCGGTATGGAAATTTGTCTTGTTGTCCGCATATTGAGCTGGCTAAATTTTACACTGGATGCCCTTCCTGAGGTAACCCTCCCCATTTATCTGGGCTTGGGACCAGAATGAAGAAACACACTGGTATGTGCATCTCCTGTGGCTGAGTTTGCTTTGTTCTGCCTTTAATACATTAAATTCCTGAAACTATCCTACCATCTTTGGATTCTAGTCTTTTTTGATCCACGTTTTTGTACTGACTGCAGCATACAGGGGAAATGGAATCAAGAGATTGTCATGGTAAAATAAGTTAGCTAAGGTCAAAACAATGAGGGTCAGAATCAAATAACAAAGCCCAGAACCTTACCTTACTCCAATGGCACTACAGTCCCTGAAGAACCTTGGACTTCCTTGTGATTACTTTCCATTCTTGTTTCTCCCCTTCTTTCCCCTTCCAGCCTGGATATTCAGATTATTTCATATCCTTCACGACCTCATCCCCTCATCCTTTCCTTGGTCAATGTGTTCATCTTCTACCAACTGTGATTCCTGTGTAAATCTTCTTAATACTTCTCTCCTCTTTCAATCCTTACACAATACCCTATCCATCATATTCTTGCTCATTTCACTCCAGCCATTAAATAAAGGTTGTCATATAATACTCTTAAGTCTTGGTTTGTTCTGACTCTCCACCTTCCTTCATCAAACACTGCTCTTAAAATTCTCTTCAACATCTTTTTTCAAAGTTTGCCAGCCTCCTTTCTAGCTCCATGGTCAACACCCATTTAAAATCACTGGTCCTATTACTGTTCTATGCATTAAATCTTTGTTGTCCTACTTACCATTGTTGACTTTAAAATATTCTGGAGCACAAAGTAAAACCTATTTGCAGCTGCTAGTCAATCCCTTAATTCAGGATTTACACTTCCTGCTCTGTGAGCTACTGAACCTAAGTATTTTAATGTACTGTATCTATTTGTTCAACATTTTAACTTTATATTTTTTATTAATTTGCATTCATGCTCTCTGGTGATGGCATGTACTTGATTTTCTGTTTAATTTTTAAACTTTGCTCTTCTGCTGCCACCTTGAGGCTAATGTATCCCTCTCTAAGTGACCACATATGCACCTATCTGTAACAACTGATTCAAGATTGTACCTCCCACTTTATGTCTATATTCCTTATGACTTTCTCAAAAACTAAATTAAAAACATTTAATTTACACCTTGCTTTACTCCAGCGTCACTATTAAACCAACCATCCTTCCCTGTACTTTAACTTTATTTATAATATTTCTCATTGTAATTTTTACCAGTCGGATTAGTTTTAAAAGGAAACCAAACTCTGGCATGTTTTGTGGTATTTTACTCCTTTTTTACTTTATCATATTCTTGCTGTAAATCTATGAATAACTTGTGTCCTTGTCACATTGCGTTCATTACATTTTTCTCAGTGTTGTGAAAAGTTTGTAGGGTACCCTCAGTAACGAGCCCTCTTATTCCCTTTCTTATATATTCACACTGCCAGTCCTGAGACATGTCTTCGTTCATCTATACTTCCACAATATGTTCATGTAGATAACTAATTGCTTTTCCTTCACTTACTTTCAACAATTCTGTTGTGAGCCTGTTCTCTCAAGGATACTTATTATTCTGTTCTTTGACAGTTTGTTCTAATTCTTCTAAAGAAGGTTCTTCTTCAAGCAGATTAAGACCCTTCCTTTCCTTTCTTTCCCTTTCTACTTCATCTTGTTCATCTTCTCCACCCAACTCTGCTTCAAAGTACTCCTTCCACTTATTGAGCGCCTCTGTTGCACTGTTTACCAGATTTCCCAGTTTATCTCTTCAGCATGTTGCTTGTGGTTTGTACCCTCTTCTCTCCCCTTTGATGAATTCATTAATTTTCCTAACCTCATTCCTGACATTGATCTCCACCAATGAACTGAACTTTTCTTACTGTGCTGCCCTCTTTTTTGCCTGTACAGATAGATAGATAGATAGATAGATAGATAGATAGATAGATAGATAGATAGATAGATAGATAGATAGATAGATAGATAGATAGATAGATAGATAGATAGATAGATAGATAGATAGATAGATAGATAGATAGATAGATAGATAGATAGATAGATAGATAGATAGATAGATAGATACTTATTAATCCCAGGGGGAAATTCACATACTCCAGTAGCAGCAATTGATAAAAAAACAATATTAAATTAAAGAGTGATAAAAATGCAGGTATAACAGACAATAACTTTGTATAATGTTAACGTTTACCCCCCTCCAAGTGGAATTGAAGAGTCGCATAGTATGGGGGAGGAACGATCTCCTCAGTCTGTCAGTGGAGCAGGACATTGACAGCAGTCTGTCGCTGAAGCTGCTCCTCTGTCTGGAGATGATACTGTTTAGTGGATGTAGTGAATTCTCCATGATTGACAGGCGCCTGCTCAGCGCCCGTCGCTCTGCCAATGGATATCCAACAGTCCAGCTCCATGCCTACAATAGAGCCTGCCTTCCTCACCAGTTTGTCCAGGTGTGAGGCGTCCCTCTTCTTTATGCTGCCTCCCCAGCACACTACTGCGTAGAAGAGAGTGCTCGCCACAACCGTCTAATAGAACATCTGCAGAATCTTATTACAGATGTTGAAGGACGCCAGCCTTCTAAGGAAGTATAGTCGGCTCTGTCCTTTCTTGCACAGAGCATCAGTATTGGCAGTCCAGTCCAATTTATCATCCAGCTGCACTCTCCGGTATCTATAGGTCTGTACCCTCTGCACACAGTCACCTCTGATGATCACGGGGTCCATGAGGGGCCTGGTCCTCCTAAAATCCACCACCAGCTCCTTGGTTTTGCTGGTGTTCAGTTGTAGGTGGTTTGAGTCGCACCATTTAACAAAGTCCTTGGTTAGGTTCCTATACTCCTCCTCCTGCCCACTCCTGATGCAGCCCATGATGAATTACAATTCTTTTTTTCTGGTACTTTTGAATACTTTGCCTTGTTTTCCATTGTTTCAATCTCTTTCTTACTTCATTGTGCCCCTGAATGACTCTTTTATATTCTCCATCATACATTCCATTGTCTCTTCTCTTTTGAATTCTACCTCTTCCTCCATTGCCTTTATGGAAACCACTTTCATCCACAGAAAGTTTTCTTCAATATTTCCCTCTCTTCTTTCCCATTCTCTAACACCTTTTACTACCTTACTTTTAACCTCCTTGGAAATAACCCTTAGCATCTCTTGGGCTCAGAATTATATGTAAAAGTGGTTAAGTTGTCAAGCTGTGTTGCTCCCAAGTACAATGTTTAAGGCCAAAAAGCACTCAGGACAGCATTATGCTGCCATCTGGTTGCCATCTGGCCATCATCTGCCTACAAGGAAAACAAAATGGGACTGTGGAAGAAAGTAGTTCATATATTAGCATCAGACAGAATTGAGTGCTGGACCGGCAATACTGTCAGACTGTGTAAGTTGTTCAACTGATCCTTTACAGTTAATTCACATTGGAGGTACAGATGATGGATGGAAGGCTGAATGACAGTAAGGATCATGACTATATACAGTAATTCTAGCTCTTAAATCATTGTATCGGTTTCAATTTAAGTTTACAGCCTATTTTTAAAAGTCACGATTGGCCTCTTCTTCCTTTACCTTAGGTACAGTTCTAACACTTGCATTCAAGTGTTTACAAGACATTGACAAGGTTCTTAAAATGTCCAGGTTTAATAAAATTTCTATAGGAGTCAGGGTCTTTAGCTATAGATAGATAGATAGATACTATAGGCTTGCAGACTGTGGAATGATGTGCTTGTTGATATATATAGGATGTCCTGTTGCTTTCAGCTCTTAAATAAAAGCCTTAATTGTGTAAATCATTATGATCCATATTTTGCTAAGTCAGATGTTTATTGCTATTCTTGGATGTCAGGATTGTTGCCCCCTCTGTCAATGCTTTGCTGATGATAGCCTTTTGGTGCAGAAAGGGACTTCAAAGGGTATAGGGCACATTAACATCACTATTAGCACCCACCATCAGGGCATCATTGTGTTTCAGCAAAATTAAGGATTGAAGCCTGAACGAAAGTTGGCTGGGCTTGATGAAGCACAAAGTCACACTGGCTGACTGTCTGAGGAACCTGAGAACACTGGAGTTTTTGGACAATTGCATGCAGTTTTGTATCTTAAAATTTTCTATTTACTTGTGTTTATAAATGTTTCCAGTGCTGTTACCATGCTAATGGAAAGTGTGGCATTAAGAAAAATTAGCATTTCTACTTTTTCTGATTTTACTCCTGAACACTAGATGGCGACATTTACTAGCTATTCATTCATGTTATTGTTGCTTCTCTTCATTACACTATTTACATACAGTAGATAGATAGATAGATAGATAGATAGATAGATAGATAGATAGATAGATAGATAGATAGATAGATAGATAGATAGATAGATAGATAGATAGATAGATTTTATTTTTGCCTCCCAACAAGCCCCCAACCACACACACATATATATATTTTATTCTCATCTTAAAGGTTAGGAACTTTAGGTAGATATCTTCAGGTTAGCAGGCAGAGGCATTATTTTAAATTTAAAGTTGCTGCCTCCTAATGGACTCATAAAAATACAGTTGGAAGAACATGCATAGTCTTTCCTTTGGCAGCTTTTAAAATATTGTACTATGCATTAATTTTCCACCGCTTTTCCAAACCAGGGTCATGAGTACGACAGTCTTAGCAGTGAGATCCATACATTCCTTTCCCCAGCCACACTTGCCAACTCATACTGTGGGATCCCAAGGCATTCCCATGCATCTGGGAGATATAATCCTCCCAGTGTACCCTGGGTCTTCCCCAGGGTCTCCTACTAGCTGGTCGTGCCTGTAAAACTCCAAATTTTTTCATGTGGGAATAAATTTTACGTTTTTCCTTTTTGAGATACACACAGAGACAGCTGTTCATTAACTACCATGCTTGCAGGCCAATTGATGGATTGGAGGCTGTGTAGTATTGGTGCTTGCTTTGTATCTAAAGCTGTTTTGCCCTCATGACCCTGAAATGGGTTTAGTAAGTTTGAGAGTTTATGTTATGTCACAAGTTAAGCTTAAACTGCAGTATTAATTCACATAGTAATGCAGAATACTTATTCTGAACATTGTAAACAAAGTTAAGCACAAAGGGTTGGGGATCTCAGAGGGTGCTTTGTTTAATGAAATTGTCCAAAGAATTAAGTTGGGGCACAATCAGACCAAAATTAAGTACTTGGCAGATGCTGTCTCCAGAAATAAGGAATCGTCAGAAGTGTGAGGGTGCGTTCTCCTCGGAAGATGGTCCATGTCTGAACACCAACTTATGGCTGACTTCCGAAATATATATCATCGGCACCGAAAGGTATGTGGTTTTGCATGTGCAGAACTTGACTTCATTGGTCCTCCGAGGTTATCTCTTCCTCTTTTCTAAATAAACAGAAGAAACAATTGTTAGCAGCAGTGTCACACTTTACTCCATCCCTGTATTTGTCTGGCACAAACCTATAAAATGTTTCTGAGGCTCTCATGTCTGACAACATGGGGCAGTCAGAGTGTGACATTCACAAAAGAACATTCATTAACAAAATTTTTAAAGTAATTTGAGAAAAACAAATCAATAAAGAAAAAAGTGAAAATTTTACTTCTGTTTTGTGACAAAAGTAAAATGAAAGCGTGTGGCTGAAATAAAAGAGATAATTTAAAAAACATAAACTTTCACTTCTAAGTAATTTGTCCTTTGATTTGAGAGGTTTAAAGCTGTAGGAACTTAAGTATATCAAGATAACCATGTTGCATCTTGATTAGCATGTTTGAGTAAGAATTTCTCTGTACTCTTTTCACATGATAATCTAATTAAACTCTTTGTTTATGCAGGCTCAAACCATATTTACCTGTTTTGAGGAAGACAAAGCTCCAGGACAGAATTCTGTACTCTTGATCTTCCCACTTTCAGTAAACTCGATTTTCTTCTCATACTACAATGTTTATCATTCAAATTCACTGAAACCTGCAAGCCATCTATAGGGATCACAACCCAGAATTTTAATTCTTTTCTTATTAATCTGTTGACCCAAACTACTTCATTATATTTATGAAGATTATAAGCAATAGGGTTGTCTGTCAATAGAGACAGATTTAGTCATGAATGATTTCTCTAATGGGCGGCACGGTGCTCCCTCGCAATAAGGAGACCTGGGTTCACTTCCAGGGTCCTCCCTGCGTGGAGTTTGCATTTTCTCTCTGTGTCTGCGTGGGTTTCCTCCGGGTGCTCCGGTTTCCTCCCACAGTCCAAAGACATGCAGGTTAGGTGCATTGGCGATCCTAAATTGCCCCTAGTGTGTGCTTGGTGGGTGTGTGGGTGTGTGTGCCCTGCGGTGGGCTGGCGTCCTGCCTGGGGTTTGTTCCTGCCTTGCGCCCTGTGTTGGCTGGGATTGGCTCCAGCAGACCCCGTGACCCTGTGTTAGGATATAGTGGGTTGGATGATGACGGACTGATTGATTTCTCTAATCTATCCTAATTAATGGTTGTTAAGGTTTCTGCTTCAACTACATGATTTCCTGAACTCTTTAATAAAGAAGTGCTTCCTGTCATTAGTCCTAAATGCACTTCCCCTTAATTTCCACTGGTGTCCTCGAATACTTCATTCACCATTTAGCTGAACATTGGTTATTAGACAAACTTTATCAATGCCTTTGAGTCCTGGGATGTACCTGGTTGCTCTCTTGCACAACTTCAAGTCTCTCACTAGTGCATTATACAGTCTGAGCATATTGCTCTTTGATTTATATTCAACAGTATTATAGCTTTATTGTTTTATTAATTTTCATGTTATTTCTGTTAGTTTTACTTATCATTCATTGGTGTTTTATCCCTTTAAATGTGTCCCCATTTCCTGTGTTTTGTGAGTGGAGCCCAGCCAGCTGTCTATTTATTCCAGTCAGAATTGAGACCCGTCAGTTGAATATTGAAGTTGTTTGGAGTTCTGTAAGTACTGTGTTTTTCATTCATATTTTCTGGTTTGCCCCTGGATTCTTATCTTTGGATAAGTATTCTAAGATTTTTTTGCTTGGGCTTGTCATTTAGGCACATCCATTTGCTATTTTTTGGTACATTTGGTTATTTCTTCTATTTTTGTAATATAAAATCTTACATTATAAAGATTATAGTTTAGTTTAGGATTGTCTTTATATGCTAGAGTGTTCATGATTGTATCTCCTTTGTAAGGCATTTCTGTAAATTTTGGGACTCTTATAGTCTTTTTGAACTTTTCAGCCAACTTCCCATTTTTGAGACCAGCTAGGCCAGAAACAAGCAGTTAGGAGTAAGCTGGATAGAAGTGGAGATGTATTGGGAATGCTGGTGTTTTGTGGAGTATTTTGAAAGCCTCGCCCTCTTTCGTCCATGACTAGGACTCCAATTCACAACTATATGTGACCATACTATGTTTAAAGGGGCCAATTTAACCAGGACAAGGGGCACAATGGTTGAAGCTGTGAAGATCTGTGAACTTAGCATTCATCCATCATTTATGAGACCTGTGGACCCTTAGTTTGACATCTTGTGACCTGATGAACACAATCCATCAAATAAAACCTGTTGACAGCAGCTACAGTGCTGACCTAAGGTTTTTCTTCCTTCTCCTCACTGTTACAATTCATTAAATGGACTTAATGTAGGACAACACTGGCATTACCCCATTTTGTTTGTCTTTCACTGACACACAAGGTGTCCTCTGTTAAAAGACCACATTTAACAGGCATGCAGAAAGACAGTTCTCTCGCCCACACTTGTATTCCTTTTGGTTTGTTAAATTATCTTTAGACTCTACCAGCATTTGGTCAGCTTGGTTTCTGAGTTTCATTTGATAACAATGGGTGATAACCTAAGAGGGGCAGAAAGGCCCTAAAGAGGAAATTCATTTGTAAGCTTTAACCAGATGCTGATGTCTTTTCACTCAGATAAACAAAATAATGCACCTGTAAGTAAAAAGCTAGTTTTGTAACTGGAAGAGATCGTAATCCACGCTGTTGTGTTTCGGCCAGTGTTTTTGTCCCTGGCTTGTATTAATTTGTTTTTGAATTATTATTTTTCATATTTTTATGTTTTATTTGTAATTATGTGCAGTCTCTTTAAATGTGAAGAACTGTTGTGCTTTGTGGGTGGGTACACAACAGATGGGCCACTCTGGCATTACGTCTGCTGAGACCCCCCCCCCCCCCCGGCGCAGATCTATATTCTGCAAAGGGTGAGGCCTAATCAGTGTTTTCATTGATGACATTTGGGGTGTTTGTGAGTTTTGTCATTTCTTAGCTCATTGCTATTTCTTTGATCATTTTGCTACTGCTTTTGGATTACAATTTCTGGATATTATCGCAAGAATGAGTCTTAGACATCATGAAGGTTTGGGGCAGCCACCCGTGTAGGCTGCAAAATGAGGTTAAATTGAAGAGAGATGTTCACAGATTCGAGTCCAAAACAGAACTGAAATTATTGAGACAAGAAGGTGGCTTTAAAGGCCAGTCAAGGAAATTACATGATCTGGGTGGAACCGGAAGTTACGTCGCCAGGACCAGAAGTGACGTTATCATCGGGGTCTGGACTGGAAGTGGTGTCATCATCGGCACTGGAACCAGAAGTGACGCCATCGGGACCGGAAGTGACTTCATCAGTGGCGCCAGTAACCTGTGGGATTTCCCGTGGATAGTCTGCAAAAGATTGAGAGAGGCAGTCAGTGCACCCTGCTGCCACCAGGTCTGGCATGGAATTGCTATCATTTAGGCCCTTTAGCTGTCTCCCAATTGCATGTGTGTGACAATATGTGCATTGTGACTTGCTTGTCTTAAGATGCCTTCTGGCAACTCCTTTCTACTTTTATGAGTTCCAGCCACTGTAAAAAAAACCTCACACTGTTCCATTCCATTCAAACTAGTGTGTTGCTGAGGTTTCACCTGTTGCACGGCTGTACTTGCGTCCTAATTTGGGATCCTGAGGTGGTTCGTCATGTGGTGGGTGTGGCAAGGTGCTGTATCCCAACCTCTCTCACTCTTAGGTCACAAGACAGATTCACCACTTTCTCCCCCTTGTGAGAGATTTTGGAACATCCATCCATCCGTTCATCTTTTTTCCAAATACACTTTATCTTTCAGTGTATTTGTAACCCTTAATAAACTTTTCCCTGTTATATCTGCAGGACAGATGAGACCTGCAGTGTCCAGGAGAAGAACGTGAAATCAAAACAGGTCAAAACCAGAGATCAAAGAAAATTGAGCATCAAGGCCAAAACAAAGAGCAAGAAATAGAAGTCAAGGATGGTAGCAAAGATCGATACACAAAAAATGAAGCAAGAAGATTTTTAACAAGCCAAAGAGTTTTTATATCCACAGCTCGGATCGGGAAAGGTTGCTCTGGAAGACTATTGCGTCACAGTTGTGACCTCCGAGGACAAACCAATAATCCTAACAACTGGCATCCAACAGCATGCTGAAATAATCAATTATTTATTTATTTAAATAATCTGAGCTGAGCTCATCTCACCTGGCCTACGATTATGGTCTGTTTAGAGGCCTCAATTCCATTTTTGTCATGTCTATAGAGTGGAACCTTGGTTCACGAACGTCTCAGAACACGCACAAATCGGTTTACGACCAAATAGTTTGCCAAACTTTTGCATCTGTTCACGACCACACACTCGGTATACGAACAAGCCAGTTTCTCTTTCGGTTTGTACGTGTTCAGTCTCTCCCTATGCATTTCCTGTGCAGCGAGCAAGAGAGAGAGAGTGAGAGAGCGTGACACGCACACAAGAGAGAGAGAGACACGAGAGAGAGACACACACACACAGGCACGAGAGAGAGACACACACACACACAGGCACGCAAGAGAGAGAGAGACGCACACATACACAGGCAGCACGAGAGAGAGAGACAAACACACACACAGGCAGCGCAAGAGAGAGAGAGACACACACACACAGGCAGCGCGAGAGAGAGAGACACACACACACACAGGCAGCGCGAGAGAGAGAGAGAGAGACACACACACAAAGGCAGCAAGAGAGAGAGAGACACACACACACACACAGGCAGCGTGAGAGAGAGACACACACACACAGGCAGCGCGAGAGAGAGAGACACACACATACAGGCAGCGAGAGAGAGAGAGCTGGACGCATAAGGTAGAGAAGGCAGTTAAAGAATGCACTGGGCTTGATTTTGTTTTCACTTCTGTTTACAGCGCTTGGTTCGTAGTGTGCATTGTTGCAATGTTACTTTTCTTGGTGGTTTATTAAATTATGGATTTTTTCAAATGTTCATTTTTTTCAATGTGCTTAAAACTCATTAAAAAAAAGTGTTTTTAGCCAGCGGTTGGTAGCGCTATAGCGCGAACTATTGCAGTGTTAGTTTTCTCTGTTGTTCAAGGTTTTCTCAGTGTTATTCAATGTTTTTACATTTACTTTACTATTACGCTGTGCATTCTATGGTTTAATTAACTATATTTGTGCTTAAAAACTTAAAAAAAATATTTATTTACATACAGTTCGTATGGTCTGGAACGGATTAATTGTATTTACATACAATCCTATGGGGGAAATTACTTCGGTTCACAACCAAATCAGGTTACGACCAGAGTTTTGGAACGAATTATGGTTGTGAACCGAGGTTCCACTGTATTATACAATCACCATATGTTACACCTTCCCTTAAATTAGGCCAATGTGTGCTATTTCTCTGTTTAGAGCAAGAAGATGACAGATGGTCTTGCAAACAAGAAAGGCCTTCCTTTGGACCTGAAAGCTACTATTCATTCAGAGTTGAAGCCAGATGCCATGAACTAGCTCTAATATCCACTCTTCAAACCTCTGTGTCACTAAGAAGCAGAATTACTTCAAGAAGGGGACTTCAGAGCCTAAACCTTTGTGCCAGAAAGAGTCAAACATTTTCCTTTGAAGTCACAGAATACATGGCAAAGAGCCTAAAAGGAAGCGGAGGAAGACAATGTTACAGTGTCTGCAGATAAAGGACGACGTGGCAAAAAACAAAGAATGCACTCCAATTCAAGCCATGTTTATCATATGAACCTGGAGCAATGAAATGCAAGTTCAAATTATATTAGTTTACCTAATCCCTTACATTTATTCCAGAAGTTAGCCACTTCATTAATAACATGCATATAGTACACATAACACACTGAGATATGAGATAATGTATAGAACTGTAAACAAATTTGTAATTGCACATTGAAAGACAACCAGAGCTCATTTTCAATTTTTGTTCTATGTCTAAATATTTGCCATGAAATACACTGTATGTCCTGGGATTTTGTCATATAGGGGAGACAGAAGGTTCAAGGTAAGCTAGTTATACTTACTAAGGCTGAAGAGCAGAAACATGTTGCATGTCCATTACCACAGGCACATAAGAATTTTGCTGTGCTATGTATGCCTGACATTAATGGCCCTATAAGGATATAAATAACACCCTTAAAGGCTTAGTATCATAGAACTGTTTATCTGTACTGAAATAAATGTAAACATATGTAGCTAGTAAAAAGCTAGCTATGGAGTTGATGCCTCATGTTTTGATTGTTATTGGTCATGGCTGCATCAGGTGAAAGGTGTAGCCTTTATAAGCTTTTAAACCTATTTGGAGACAATGGCCTTGTGCCACAGACTATAGAACTGTACAGACTTGTACAGGTGACAGTTTTTACCTCTGTCACCCACAGTCGTGAAATAGCTGACTGTTATGTCACACTGTGAAGTCCAAAAGACTAAACTAAAAAGTTTGCAAAATTAAGAAAATGACAAAACACTATGTTCACATTACTAAACCTGATTTTATTCCTTAATGTGACAAAATTCTGATGCTTTCAGGAATGTGGACACCGAAAGTTGATCTATTCAAATCAAATTTGGGTCACTTTCATTTGTGGTCCTAGAACAGATATGACCATGTGACATAAATGAGAACGGTCAGATAGCATTTTATGTATTTTTTTTGTCTATACACATAGGCCTAATGCTGTTGTCATCAACCAGCACCGGCAAGGCATTGAAACAACAATGGAGTAGAAATACAGCTGTGACAACAGTCATGGTCCCACCATACATTTCTTGGTGCAACAGTACCAGCGATAGCTGTGAAAACAGCAAAAGCTTCTGGTAGCAATCTGACTTTTATCAACTATTCAACCTAATCATATACAACTGACAGACTGTTTGCCGTCCTCCAGGGCAAAATGAGATGCATACACTAGGTACTAGCTTGTCCATTTTGTTGATTTTAATAACATAAGCTGTCTCACAGATATGACATTTTTTGCAGGTCACTTGTACTTATGAATTTAAACCATCAAGATAGCTAAATCCAATCTGAGCAAAAAACAGAACTGAGCAATGAGCTTGTAATGTGAATGTAGCGTAAATGAGCAAACAACAGCAAAGCTCTAGTGTGTTGTATGTTTGACTGCCTTGTCTGTCTTGTCTCCCGTCTTTTATGTCAATAAGTAAGCATTTGTCATATTTATGTTACCCTTGTTGATGCAATAAATTTTATCATTCTATTTGTTACAATGAGTTTGTTTCACTTATGTTGACAAAAGTCTAATGGCTGGAGAATCCATCTATATCGAACAGTGAAGAAAATAAAGTGGGAGCTTCACTGAATTGCCTAAATAGCTATTGGAATTGCTAAAAGCAAAACTGATAATTAATTGATTGATTATGATCAATAGATCCATTCCTTCCACTGCTATTTTTTTCTGTCCTTTCACACAGTACAGAATGTTTTTAATTGTCTTCACACATTGACAGGGTGTGCAACTGATTGCAGTTGCGCATCTCCCTAGCTTCCAGCACAATATTCTTAATTTTGGTGCTCTTTACTTGCCATACATTCTTCTCAACATGTAGCTTTCACATTTGGAATGTTTATTTAATTGGGGAACTCAGTATATCTTTCATTTTTCAATTGTTGTGTTTAAATCTTTCTCTTGTAAATAATGGGAGATCCCTTCCAACATCCTTTACTCTCAATAAAGTACACAAGAAAGGGATGGATTGGAAAAAGCATCCATCCATCCATTTTCCAACCCGCTGAATCTGAACACAGGGTCACGGGGGTCTGCTGGAGCCAATCCCAGCCTACACAGGGCACAAGGCAGGAACCAATCCCGGGCAGGGTGCCAACCCACCGCAGGACACACACAAACACACCCACACACCAAGCACACACTAGGGCCAATTTAGAATCGCCAATCCACCTAACCTGCATGTCTTTGGACTGTGGGAGGAAACCGGAGCGCCCGGAGGAAACCCACGCAGACACGGGGAGAACATGCAAACTCCACGCAGGGAGGACCCGTGGAAAAAGCAATTCAATTCAATTCAATTTTATTCTCCCATGAGGTTTGTCAGCAGATTTTAAGGAGATGCCATACACATCACGAAAGAACACAGTCATCAAACATAAACTGTACCAGTAAATAAAATACAAAAATTTGCATAATGCTTAAGAGTGAGACTTTAGATCAAACATATTGGACATAAAAATGAAGCCAGCAATTAGACTTCACCAATGAATGATGGAAATTCTAAATGTTCATCCTATAATTTAAATCTTTGGATGTTTATTAAAATTTAACTTATTTTTAAGATTAGGAACAGTTGAAATGAAAGAGTATTTGAACCGGTTGCTTTGTATCCTTGGAACCTTAAACCTGTGACCTGATGGCAACAACTGTAACTGAGAATGTAGTGGGTGAGTCCTGTCTGACAGAATGCACTCTGCTTTCTGTATTACTTGCTTATTAAACAGATTGACTGTGGAGACCTTATTATTTTACTGCTCCATTTTAAAATCTGATTTCTTCTGCTTTTGTTATCGACATTAAGATTTTCCAACTAGGCCAGCAGAACTAAAGTCAAGACAAACTCAAAACAAGATTTATAAAAGAGTGACATCTGGCAGGACTCATGCTAAAACAACTCATCCTGATTAGACAGCAGAGGGGCTGCTACTCCCTTTTGCAGATGTCTTCTGTGTTTTCAATAAAAGTCAATCTGAGTCTCTGATTGTCCCCAGATATTTATAACTCCCAACAACCTCCACTGCCTGGTATCTGATGATTGTTTCCTGTGGGTGAATGGTGTTTCTTCTGAAATCAATTATACATTCTTTAGTTTTTATAACATTTAAGTGTCGAAAAAGACTCATCACACCAGTTAATAAAATCGTCTACTACTAGACCATGACTGGTTTCATTCTCATTTAGTATGCTAACAATCACTGAGTCATCAGCACATTTTAAAATGAACCTGTTTTCAAATTTACTGTGTCAACCTTTTAGTGTAGAGGATGTACAAAAGAGCTGAAAGTACACAGCCCTGAGAGAACCCTGAGGATGAGGACAGCATCTCAGACAGGCAACAACTGACTTTTCTCTTTCACTTCTGTCTGTTAAAACCTCAATAAGCTATCCTACCAAATTGAAGTCCAAATAAAAATCTTTTATATGCCTGTACTGCAAGAAGTTAGGGATGGATGGTGTTAAAAGCTGAAGAGTAGTCTACAAAAAGATGCCTCATGTGAGTCTTTACACCCTACAAGTGGTTACAATAACAGATGTAAAAAAGTGACAGTGGAATCCTGTGCTCCTCTATTAGACTGGTAGGCAATCTGAAATGGATGTAATAAACCCTGCGTTTTCTGCGTTAGCTTCCTCTTTATAACCAGTAATGGTATACAAAGAAACAAAAGGAAAACAAAACCTTGATGCCTCTCTGGACTTTCTTATAGATGAGGTGTCAGACCCTCTCTCTCTATGTATACAGTATAGTGGGATGGCTGGTGCACCTTCCATGTTTGTATTACCACTAAGTGCTTCTTCCATTTCTCTCATATCCTTTAAGTTCATTCATCTTCTTCTGTCCAGTTGGACTCTTTCCCAGCTCAATTCCCTAACCCAAGTTTACTAGAAGGATGCTTTAAGCCATAGCCGGTGATCTCATCTGGAGTGAATCCACCGGATACTTGAGGGAGTCAGGAAGGTTCCCTGGAACTCTTGGTGCTGTTCTCCTAGAACTCTTCCTACTGATTTCTGGTCTTGGCACAGTCCTGAACAATATAATACAACAAGCCACCCTGACCTCTCTCGATAAAAGCACATACTGTAGACAGCTCACTCGTTTGCTTTCAACTGTGTGGTAAATTTCAACTAAGTTGGTTTTGCCTCTGCATTATTAGCACTGTAGCACACAATATATGGTGCATCATGTTGAATATAAAATCCTATTAAGAATAAGAAAAAATGTTATTTGTATTAAGTATGAATTGACGTAAATTGAATAAAATGTGTGCAGAATTTCGTCTGTCTGCTTACATTGATATTTGCAGTTTCACGTCACAGCAGAGGTCTTGTTTCTGCAGGCCCCGCTGTGTCGATAGACTTTAATCCATACCATGTTCTCTTTGTTCTTAACTCCAACAGCCTACAATGGCATAAAGACTCCATTTTTCTGCATTTCTTGCGGTCGTTGCTTCTTGTTAGGCTTACACCCTGTTGACTGAGAGCCTTGTTTCCATAATAGCCACATCCTCTGAGGCATTTATTCTCCTGGTAGGGATTGGTGACGTAGGCCACATCAGTATTTGTTTTTCCTCTGGTTTACACTTTATTTGAGCTGTCAGTTGACAGTGTGCAATATTTATTGATTGAGAGCTGCTGTTTTAAGCTTTGTTTGTCCTGCCAGTCTCAATTATTTGTCCAGTGTTAGCTAACAAACTAATGAACAAATGTTAGACTAGTTTATTGTGTTTATTTATTTCTCTGATCTACCAAACATTCAATTTCCTGTGCGCAGTACATATCTACAGTGTCACTGCCTTTCCTGCCTCACTTTCAAGTGTCATAACCATAGAAGGGCATGGTATCCACTACTCTTCTTCTCCATCATTTTGAAACGGGCAAAAAAACATTTATTCCAGAAGTCTGCTTTTTTCCCTATTGCAATGCATTCTATGGACACCAGTGATCTAGGGTCAATCTTTTAAATTCTAGTCAGGGTCTATCTTTCTTTTGTTTTGTTTAAAACACCTTAAATAATAACTTTCTAGACACCAGAGTAACATAAATGAACAGATTACTTTATTAGACAGAATTACTTATGAGCACTTTGAAATGGAGTGGTGGTTCTCAGGCTGGAGATCTGTGATCAGAATGTTGCCGGTTTGAATCCTGTAAACGCCAGAAGTGACACTACTCTGTTGGAACATTGAGCAAGACCCTTAACTTGCAATTGCTTCATCCAGGGTGTGACATTAACCAACTTACAGGGAAAACTTAGGGGATGGTGGTAGGATTGGCATTCTAGCCGCTGAAAGAAAACCTCACAATGTTCCAGTGTGGTGCTGAGATGTTGCACACCTCCACTTGGGTCCCAGTCCAGGTGGTCCATCATGTGTTGGGTGCTATAATCAGCGCATGCTCCCAACCTAATCGTATTTTGAAATCACTTCAGTTATTTGTCCGGTGACTCACCAGAACAAGAAAATCTCCACTTATGACATACCATTTGACTCTCTTTTATGTCTAGTTTTTTTTGACATTGAGCTTTTTTGGGGTTCCCCTTTATTTTTGGTCTCTCTATACCAAAAAGCCCTAATATTCAAGTCATTTTTTATCATATTTTATGTAGGAAATTACATCCTTATGATAAACAGTAGATCTGTTGTCTTCAGTAAAAATGTTCAGCCCCAGGAGTTCACCCTCAAATGCAAGGGTTCTTAACCTGAGGTCCATGAACACCCTAGGGGTTTCCAGGGGTCCATGAGAGTCAGATAAAAATGAATATTTAGATTCACTATACAGCCCAGTACTGTTGATTTAGAGTAGACGTAATAGTAGTAGTAATAGTAATGGTAGTAGTAGTAGTAGATCTGTTTTAATTTGCACAAGAGGATTGTATTTCATAATTATAATGAGTGGCCATTACTTTTTGCATAAAAAGGAGTGATTTTTTATATTGCTTACTTTAAATTTTAATAATACTTTGTGTATGTCATATATATATGAGACAATCAAATCTCAATAAATAAAGTATATTATACTCACTGCATGCAAAGTTGTGTTTATGTGAATATTTCTGGGGAAGGGGGGTCCATAGCTTTCATCGGATTCTTAAAAAAGGTTAAGAACCACTGCTCTAATGGGTTACAAGAGCTTATATTTACTCCTCTTCACGAAACTTTGAAAAAACGGAGATCAATAATATAGGCATGTGGTATAGTTTTATGCTATTTTTGAGGGTGCTGATCATGAATATGATAATATTTTTGAAATTTGATTCTTTTCTGGTGGTCCAAGCGCTCTAATAGCCAGGTTGAAAATAACACATTTCAAACATAACACTATGTAACACAATTTTTGTTCCTGGCTTCCAAGAGTTATATTTCAACTGCTTATGTCTAAAGCCTATGGAAAAACGACTACATTCAGCACAAACTTTGATTTTATGACCACAGATCAGAAAATTTCGTATTTATAGTGACAAAACAAGGGAATTTTTATCTTTTCGTTCATGCGGTCTGATAAAGAACAACACTTGCATGGTAAATAGACAAAGACAGTCAAAACCACTCAAAAAGGTTCAGAAATGAGTAGGTGTTCTAGATTTGCGACTGTACTGCAAATCGCTTTCTCGAAGAAGCCCCCAAATGTAGTCCCCCATCATGTTTTCTTTATACTGTCCTTGGTAACGATGTTCAAAGTCCAGTATATCCTGATGAAAGCGCTCGCCTTGCTCCTCTGAGTAAGCTCCCATGTTCTCCTTGAATTTGTCAAGATGAGCGTCAAGGATATCTGCAATATCTTCCTCGCTGTCTGACTTGCTGCTGTCTCCTGAAGATAGCTGATCCCTCTTCGGAGGAGTGGGAACGGGCAGCTCGGGGCAGTGTGGTACTGGGGCAATGGAAGAAGGAATGTCTGGATAAACGATTTGAGGCGCATTCTTGCGACGTTTGGTAGGATCCACCATGCAGAAGTAGCAGTTGCTTGAGTGGTCAGTTGGTTGCCGCCAAATTCGCGGGATAGCAAACTTCATGGCTCTCTTTTCTCCCCTGTACCAACCTTCAAGAGTTTTCTTGCAATATTCGCATGTGAAATGAGGTGCCCAGGGCTTGTCTTGATCCCCGACAGGCATGCCGAAGTATGCCTTGTAGGCCTCGCACATCTTACGACATGCTTTCACGGAATACTTTCTTCGCTCTTGTCTTTATAAATTGTCCACAGACGTAGCAAAATGCATCTGCTGGGTGCAAGCAACCTCTTGATGCCATCTAAATCAAATCAAAAAAATAACATAAACCGAAATGTTGGTTCGAGTCACCTGTGCTTCTATACTTGTATGACTGCTAATGAACAGTCCGAGAATGTTCTAGAAAGTTCTAAAAGTTTCTTGAAAGTTCTAGATAATTCTGGAAAATTCTAGAAACTTCTGGACAATTCTAACAGTTCAAGAATATTCTAGAAGACTACTCAGTATTGAATACGAATCGAGAATTTTCTCGAAAACAGACAAATTTCAAAATATCATTGTCCTGATCACAAAAGCAAAGTTTTTGTGGAACAACAGCTATTTCCTATTTTTTTTAGGCATAACGGGTTAGGAAAACACACTTTGTACCCAGGAACAAAATAAAAATAAAAATTTGTTACATAGTGTGGAGTATCGTTTAAGACCATTCCAAGATCACTGATTAGGAATATAAGGTCGTTTTTGATTTTTCATCCTTTATTAGAGACATAAGCCTCTATAGACCAGTTCGAAGAGTGAAAAATGACAAATTTCTATTACAATCAAGAACATGTAGACTTTAAACAGTAAAATTGAAGCACGCATTTTAAAATTTCAAATACTATCTGATGAAACTGTTCTTGTCTGTTATGTACTTCAGCTTCATGAAGTATTTTTTAATTACTGATTCAGAATTTTTGCTGACAATAATTTTATATGCATTTATATTATATCACGCATGCACATCTGTGGATCACACTCAAAGCTTCTCTAAGGTATGTGATACCACCCCAGGACAAGAGGGTGTGCTGTTGATAATCAGGTCCTCATCTATTCCCTCCAAGCACTGAGAAGACTCTCAGTGAGGGCACCTGACTCCACCCCTTCCGGTCTCCCGTCTATAAGTCATGGGGATGACGGAAGGAGGCATCACTCTGTAAGCATAGCATGGCACTGGATGGAGCTCATGCACGATTGACCTTCCTGAAGAAATTAAAACATGAAGCTCATCGCATTTGGCTACCTTTTGTTTTCTGCTTTTTATCACTTCACCATCCGCACTATTGAGTGCTTATACTTTTGTTGAATTTTCAGTTGAAGTAAAGGAGGACCACAGGGTTGGCACTGCAATATTTATCAAACTGACATGTGTTTCCTCACTCAAAGTAAGAATGTAACTAAGTGCAAGTGTTCAAAGAGTTATAAAGTGGTAGGGTGTTGTACTATGTTAGCCATTGTGGATGCAATGAGAAATCAAGCAAAATGACACTGCTTGAAGAAGGGGCCTGAGTTGCCTCGAAAGCTTGTGTATTGTAATCTTTTTAGTTAGCCCAGTGGTTCTCAACCTGTGGGGTGGGTGCGAAGTAACAAAAAGGATGTGAAAAAAAGAAAACAAGAATCGAAAATATGAAAAATACATCTATTGAAACCAAAACAAATTAACTTAAACTACATTTTGATACTAGAAAAATAAATATTGAGTTAGATAAATGTCGATAAAAGTTAAGTATGTATAATAAAATATGCATCTATGATATATCATTAATTAAAAAAGAACTAATTGGTATTAGTGGGCTCCTTTCAAAAAAACGTTAGGGGGGCGCGATTAAAACTGTTATGAAAACTCAGGTCGCAGATACTTAAAGGTTGAGAAACACTGAGTTAGCCAATAAAAGGGTTAATTTTGCTTGACTTCTCAAAGAATTATAAACAAATGCATTTTAATAGTCACATAGGCTGCCACTTTGGCTTTTATCACTTCATTACGCAGACTCTTACATCATGACTTCTGTCAGATGTTATAAGTGAATGCCAGCCATTCTCAAGTGTATGCAGCTTTTAAATAAGAATGTCAGCTACATGTCAGCTACAAATGAGAAATGGTACAGGAAAGTGAGGTGAAAAAGCACTGAAAAGCAACATTTTGGATTTTGTATTCATCCATCCATCTATTATCCATCCTGCTATATCCTAACTACAGGGTCACGGGGGTCTGCTGGAGCCAATCCCAGCCAACACAGGGCACAAGGCAGGAAACAAACCCCGGGCAGGGTGCCAGTCCACCGCAGGATTTTGTATTCACTGGAATGCAATTTAACCATTGCCAGACATTCTAAAGTATTATTCTTTATAGTTTCAAATCCTGGCCTGGTCATAGTATGTATGGAGTTTGCATGTTCTTCCTGTATCTGTTGTCACACATTGTGCGTAGGGAGCACTACAGAGGTAATGACAATGTGGTCTGGAGAGTAGGGTTATTAATTCATAGAACAGAATGCGAAGACCAGTGATGTCATTTCCTCCTCTAGTTCAGAAGTCCCACCCCTTCCACCTAATCTGACGTTTAAGCGGACAAGACACGGGATGTCAGCAGTCATGGCTCTGCCTTACATAAAAACTTAACACGGACTGTAATGGTCTTGACTATATTTTGTTGTTCTTTATTATCATTTGTTGCACATTTTTGCTTTCAAACATTAAATAAGGATACTGTGGAGGTTCCCAAATGTTCATCTTGCCCCTGTTGTACCCTTACACTGTATGTACTTTTCTTGAGGTATTCTGATGTACCTTCCACATCTCTAAGTTAAATAGCGGCTTTGAATTATTTCATTGCGGTGTATGGATTGTGCCCTAAGACTAACTGACTCCCAGTCCAACATTGGCTCATTGCCATTAGTCCTGGTCCTGCCATAATGGGTTTACAGTTGTCAACCAGGCACATTTAGGAGATGTCTTCAGGGATCCAAAATGATAAGTAATGCCACCCAGAGCAGAAAGGTGGTGCTTTTACTAACTACATCTTATTTTCTGTCTACGTGTGCCAGCTGAACAGCTTCCACTTGCACCACTAAGCTACATCCCTTCTGGGCTAGCAACATAAAAAACACCAAATCACCAGAAGCAGGCATTCATTAGACAGTTGGCATGGGCAAGGAAGGTGGAAAGATCACTCCTTTACCACTGTTTGGACTAGACAAATGCCAACTACTTTTTACATGTGCCATTTTTCCCCCCATTTTCACTCCCATTATTAAATGGGGCTTACTGGCTGGTACCCTAACCCTTCATTTTATTCCTCATATTTCTTCCAGATCACATAGCATACTTCATCATAATAGAATTAATTGGATGTTAACGTTAATTGGATCATGGCTGATCCAAGAGTAGCTCGGTCTTACATATTTTCCCTAAGGTTTATCAACACTTCTTTTTTCCACATGAGTTTACCAGAATGTTTTGAATGCTAAATTGTGAAAACCTACATGGAAACAATAAGCCTAATCAGCATTAACAGGCTCCACTCTGGAATCACCTTTCCTTTAATGACTACTGCATTATATTCTCAAGTTCACCATATTTCTAAGGTGATCTGGTCTCATTTATTTGTTAATTGCACCCTGTGGAGAAAACATTGACGAACAAAGTCTGAACAGATTTGCTTTGGGGATTTGTAAGTTCTCTGTTTGCGCAGAAGTAATTTCCCTTTAGAGTATGGAGCCGTGCAATTATTGGCAGTATGGTAAAGAATATAGGCAGTTTTTGAAAAGTGTATATACAGTACAAAAGCTCTCCGTGGCTTCTATTCCTTTACTTTCATCATCTGGAAACATTTCAGCTTTGTATTAAAGTACCCGAAGAGTGACCATATGTATATCCACAGGCTTTGTGGCAATCTCCTGAGTCCAATACAGTACAGACATATTGTAGTTCCACAAACAATTCAACACATGTCTAGTAACATGGCATTCTCAAGCCATTATAATCCAATTTACACACATTGCACTGGGCACTGGCAAGAGGGGACACTCAGATAGACACATCCACACTCAGATGGGATCAATTAAACTAATCTACTACTACTTTTGCATGTAATTTGCCTTTGAGACCCCCCATCGTTTCTGTTGCCATGCAACATTAATCAAGGGTGCTTGACTGAGCGTCATTGCTTGAGCGCTGTGTTTCCTACCATGGCAAAATCCTGTGGCAAATAATTTAAGAAGTTTTGGGTTTTCCTCAGACCTTCTTGCCTGCTTTTGGAATTTTATTTCTGCATCACGTTTTCAATAGTTTTACTTGTTCTCATTCGGCTCTTTTGTGTTTGACCTTCATAATGTCATTTAACACTTTTGGATCAGTGCTTTGGTTAATAAATATTTGTGTTGTTATTATGTCATAACTATGATTCTGTCAGCTTCTCTCGATATGCACACTAACCAAGATGCATGTTGCCTACACATGCTTTAGAAGCTGGCATGCTGCTCTACAGTCTATAGGCTTGAGTTTTTGTACAAGAAAGTTGGCACCAAAGGTCTCTGCCCTGTGTGCCCTCCCTGCCCTTTGAGGCTGCCTTTGATCAGTATGATCTTGACAGAATGACTTTGGGAAGTTGGAAGAAAACCCTCATGCGCTACATATAAACTGAATTTCTTAACCATAAGGTGCCTTCTTCATTTTTCTTTGCAGAACTGCTCAAGCACTGTCAGGTGTCTTGGGGATCGTGAGTGAACAGCCTTTTTCAAGTCCCATCACAAATTTTCGTTTGGACAGAGATCAGGACTCTCACTCTACTACTTTAGGACATTAACAGTGTTGTTTTTAAGCCATTTCTGTGTAGCTTTGGATTTATGCTTGGGTTTGATGTCTTGCTGAAGGTGTTGGTTTCTTGTAGGCTGCATCAGGGTTTCCTCCAGGTATTTTATTGCATTCATTTTACCCTTTACCTTCACAAGCCTCCCTAACAACATGATGCTGCCACCATAATGTTTCACAGTGAGGATGGTGTATTGTTGATAATGTGTAGTGTAACATGTGTCACACATGTGTGCATGGGAACCACCCAGAAAGCTCTGACAAGACTACCAATAACACTCTATGGCAAGAGATGGCATTGTTGCTGACTATGTCTTCTGTTTCCTCTGCAGCTCCGAACAAAACAGAGGAAGATGATGTCTAGCCCCGCCTCCGACACACCTTCTAAGTCCCACCCCTTCTAGGCTTGGACCTATTTAAACAGGTGACCTACAAAGGGAGGTAGTCATTCTTGGATCCACTATCAAAGGGGACGGAGCTGTCCCTAATGTTACCACTCTACCATAAACCTGTAACTGGTGAAGCACCCAGGAAATTATTGCTGTCTGCACATTCTTTCCAATCTCTGTAGCTTGTAACTCCTTTAGAGTTATCAGAAGCGTCTTGGTACCATCCATCACTAGTTTTCTTCTTGAGCTCAGTTTTTGTGTATGGCCCATTCTTTTGTCTGTGTCACACTCTTTCCATTTTTTAATAAATTAATTACATTTATGTAACTATTTTGTTTCTACTCAAAGCAATGTACATAGACAGAGGGGAACCTCTTTAACTACCACCAATGTGTAGCACCTACCAGGATGATGCAACAGCAGCCATTTTTTCACCAGTATGCTTATACATATTAGCTATTAGGTAGTAAAGGGGTGAGAGAGATAGATAGCCAGTTAGGGACAGGGAATGATTAGGAGGGCAGAATGGGAGAGCTTGTGAGGGAAAAGTTAGCCAGGACATCAGGATAAATCCTACTCTTTTGGAAGGATGCCCAGGGATCTTTAATGACTACAGAGAGTCAGGATCCCGGTTTTACATCTCATCCAAAGGATGCCACCATATTTACAGCACAGTATCCCCATCATTGCCCTGGGGCATTAGAATCCACATACAGACGCACAGGGTTAAGTTCCCCCTGCTGTCTTCACCAATACTTTTTACAGCAGCAACCCTAGCTTTCCCTAGATGGTCTCCCATCCATGTACTGGTCAAGCCCAAACTTGCTTAGCTTTAGGTGGATTACCTGTTCTGAAGTGCATGTGGTATGGCTGACTGTTTGATTTAGATGGATCCCAGGGGATACTCCATGATTTGGATATTTTCTTGTCTCCATCCCTTGGCTTGTGATTTCAGTAGCTTTTTTATTGAGTTACTTGGAGCGTTCTTTTGTGTTCATACATTGTATAGATTAGGCCACAATACTGACCCCCTTGACTAGACAGGTGACCTGTGTTGAACTAATTTCGTGACTTCAAAGATCAATTTGTTGCACAAATGATGACTCTGAAATGTCATATTAAAGCTTAATACACATGCAATCAATTATTTTGTAATTTTTATTTGTAATTAATTTAGATCACATGTCAAAAACCTGTTTTAACTTTGACATTAATGAGTCATTTTGTCTTGATCTGTGTCAAAAAGCCGAAATTAAATCCACTGCAATTCATGTTTTTATAATTAAACGTGAACACTTCTTTATAAGGGAATACTTTTAATAAGGATATAATGATGAAAATTGTCCTAGAAATATCATAATAAAGCAGTACTGTGACTGCTTTGACACAGAGTCATGAAGCAAAAAGAAATTAATACCAACACTGAAAAATATAAAAATTCCTCTTAAATATGACATGTTTCTTTAAATTTTATTGCACAACTACTATGTATTTGAGGTTGCATTTTAGTTCAGTGTGTAGTGCTGCTGTTTCACAGATCCAGCACTTTGACTTTGAATCCTGCACCTGATGCTGTCCATGCACCATTTAAACACTTGATCAATGAACAAATAGCCTAAACTTAATGATGGTCAACACTGATGGACAAAACTTTGCACCAGTTGTCAACCAAAATGTTAGGCTTATAAGCACTCAAGAATCCAATGGCAATACTTCTACCCCTTTCCTTAATAACTTTTGCAAACACCAGATTTGTGCTCTCTATATGCTGTCTTTTCTCGCAGCCTGGCTGTAACTCTGCTGCATATAGCAGGACCCCTTCTGGCTGGGGTGTGGTCGCAATGAAGGATGAAGAGATCCATGTTACTCCGATGGGCAACCTGGTGCTGGATAGTGTAAGACGGCCCATAACAGAGTTGGATTAGGGTGCCATAACTCCAAACCTGCTAAATAAAGTAAGGTGCCTGAACAAGAAAGACCAGATGTAAAGCTACACATTCATCTTGCTGAAGACAGGAGTAGACTGATCAATGACTACCCAGCAGATGTAAATTACATTTTGGCAAAAAAGAACCACTGTGTGTGAAACCATGGAGAAAACTGCAGTAGTGACCACAACTAGAACGTACATCCAAATTGGAAAAGAAGAAGAGCTCCTGAGTAAAGAAAGAAAAGGCATGATGAAGATCCTTCCACATATGCTGGAGAAAGCTGACCCAGAAGAACTGGAACAAAGCATCATAGACACCCGGAGTAAACAAGGACCAAACTATAAATACACATCCAATAATGATTGATTTTAACTCAGTAGTTAGGATAGAGCCAGCTAATGTTTTCTGGTTATTACTATTACTGTGTCTGAATAGTACTAACCTTTGTGAAGGATAAATTTTTAGCTGATAAACATTTCTCTTCATAAATTAAGTAGGTAAAATCAGACTAACTTCACACACACGGGGCAAACCAGTAGTCTAGGTGCGAACAAATTAACGTTGCCTTCACAGAGGAGACACTAAAAACTTCATATCTAGCTATAGAACCTTTCCATTTTGTCCACATGAATTGAAAGATCAGAATTTATAAGTTATGTGCCTTTTGCAATAAGAGAGAAAAGTTCAATTAAACTAATATAAATTTATCTTTTATATTGTTTGTTATTGTCCTTTGTTTATATAGCTATACACACACACACAAATATACAGTATATATATACAGTAATCCCTCCTCCATCGCGGGGGTTGCGTTCCAGAGCCACCCGCGAAATAAGAAAATCCGCGAAGTAGAAACCATATGTTTATATGGTTATTTTTATATTGTCATGCTTGGGTCACAGATTTGCGCAGAAACACAGGAGGTTGTAGAGAGACAGGAATGTTATTCAAACACTGCAAACAAACATTTGTCTCTTTTTCAAAAGTTTAAACTGTGCTCCATGACAAGACAGAGATGACAGTTCTCTCTCACAATTAAAAGAATGCAAACATATCTTCCTCTTCAAAGGAGTGCGTGTCAGGAGCACAGAATGTCACATAGATAGAGAAAACAATCTCTAGCAAACAAATCAATAGGGCTGTTTGGCTTTTAAGTATGCGAAGCACACTTTTTTGGCATACAGTATATAGTCACATGTGCATGCTTGGGAGACACTTTAAGGGCTCAGATAATAGTAATTCTCCACCAATCCAGTGGGTGTCACTGCGTGATAATGCTCTCTCTTTTTTTTTTCCCTCCGCAGAAGATTAATAGCACTCCACTAATGATGTAATTTCCAATGTCCATCCACTTGGACCCACCTCTTCCACCTTTCTCTGTCTCTCTCTCTCTCTCTCTCTCTCTCTCTCTCTCTCTCTCTCTCTCTCTCTCTCTATATATATATATATATATATATATATATATATATATATTAATAGATGACATGAGTTGCCTGGCATCTGGGTCAGGATGGAAGCTTTATTTACCTGGTCAGGAAGCTTTTGTAACTGAAGGATGTGGGTGGGTGGACAGACATCTTGACCAGGTATGATAGTGGTACATTTCCTGGTCAGAAAGCCATTATAATGGATATAGAGGGGGAAACTGTTTCCCAGGGCCAAGTGCTTACCCAGTACATTGGATGGCAACATCCCCTTGATGTGCTTCCCTTTTGATAGCCACAGGGCTTCATGGTTTTGTACTTTTGTTGGGGTCCTCAGGTTCTGCTAGAGGGAGCTGCTGTAGGCAGGCTCTCTAATCATAGGGAGGTTCCGCCTGACTCAGAAGTTTCCTGGATGCAATATGAGAGCACCAGAAACACTCCTGGGTCCGGTTTAAAGCAAGCTACTATGTTTCATCCAGGGAGTCAGAGTTGGGACAGTGGTTGGATGAAGCTCACCTAGGAGGAGTGGAATAAAGAAGGGAAGAAAGGTATTGTTGGGGTTGTTGACTGTGTGAAAAAAGAAATCTGTATAAGTTATTTGTGACAATACATGAACTGTGTCTGTAAAGTTGTGTCTGTGAGATGCACCCTATTGGTCACAATAAATATATATAAATATTAGGGGCAGAAGTGCACAGGATACTGCCTCCCAGGGCTTCATGGGAGTTCAATGCAACCCTGTTGGTTTGTGTGGATGCCACCAGGGGGAGCTGTGGAGGTTTCAGAGCCCTGCTGCATTGGGCTTTCACCACACCTGGGAGTGATTCCAGATCCGACTAACAAGCCACTTAGAGCACTCCCAGAAGCAACATAAAAGGAGCTGCCTCACTTCACTCGGGGAGCCAGAGTCGAGAGGTGTAGGACAAAGTTTGCCAGGAGGAGTAGAGAGGTGGAAAGAGGAAGAGAAGAAAAGAGAAAGAAGGAAAGTGTGCTTTCGTGCTGTGTACTGTGCTTTGGAACTGTTGTGCGCAGGTGGGAAACATTGGAAGGCATCTCAAATAAAGAAAAATAAAAATCGTGCGTGCTGAACTTGTGTTGTGCATCTGCTTGTGTTGGGTTTGGGTGGCTGAAGGACCCTCTGGTGGCTACAATATATATATATATGCACGTGTGTGTGTGTTTATACATATATATATATACACACACACACACACACATACTTGTATATATCTCCATCATCTATTATCCCTAAGTTATAAATAAACTGTATATTTGGTTTATTGGACTAAGGGTGTTTGAGTTATTTGTGGAAACAGTCTATCACTACATACATATCACAACACAAGAAAATAAAAATTATTTTATTTAATGTAAACTTTCCCCAATTTATAAATCTTGTTCATAAATTGCACCAATCTCTTCATAGTTCTGGTGTCCTGTCTGTTTCATGTCTTGTATCCAGGATAGAGTGCAGCTCCTCTTAACCTTCAATTGAATTAGGGGTCATGAGTATGTTATGTAACTATTTATTTGCTGAATTTAACAGATTAAAATAAAAAAAGAATTCCTGTAATTCTATACACTTCTACCTTTCAATGTCTCACAGTGGTTAGACATTGAATATAAATCTGATCTCAGATTGTCTCTTTGAGTTAATTAGTGTTCTCTTATTTTAATTCTTACTTCGTCTTTTTTCTCTTTCTTCATCATGTAAAGCACTTTGAGCTACATTATTTGTATGAAAATGTGCTATTTAAATAAATGTTGTTGTTGTTGAGTCATGAATATGTTCAAAACACATCACTGACTACTTCTCAAAATATCACAAAATGTTGTGTATTTACTGATCACAAACGAATCATTTTGTACCAGTCTGCATTACAGTACACCCTGCCATGGCCATTCACCACACACTCCAAGTCTACTGCATCTCATGCAGCAAGTGATTCATAATCTCCTAGAAATATTGCTCTCCATTCCCAAATGATTCTGTTGGCCACCAGGGGGCCTGTTGACAACACCCCTAGTCCAAAACAAATCACCATTGAATTATTTAATAATATAGCAGTGATTTTCCCGCAGATGATCACCTTCAACTTGAAGTCAGTGCAGTGAGATATTAAATTACTAAATATAGATCTTACAGTATCTCTACATTAAGGGCGGAGTGGTGGCTCTGAGGCTATGGATCTGCACTGGCAATCGGAAGATGGGCTCGAATCCCATAAAATGCCAAAAGGAACTCTGCTCTGTTGGGCCCTTGAGCAAGGCCCTTAACCTGCAATTGCTAAGCGCTTTGAGTAGTGAGAAAAGCGCTATATAAATGCAAAGAATTATTATTATTATTCTGTTTTTGTGAAGAGCATAGCATAGTAACATTAATACTTTTTAGCCTGTGAACAAATGGAGGAAGTACTGAACAATCTACTGATTCCCAGTGCCCAGGCCACTGCCACATGGCCAGAATTGTGAAGAGTCCTGCCAGCTCTTTATTCATCTCTCCCTCCTTCCCATATGCCTGTTGCTATTTTTCCTAATCGTGCCCTTTTACTCCAACACATTTCAATTTTTTTGTTCAAATGGTCAACAAACTTTATGTGTTACTCTTGGCTATTATTTTTTGCTCTTCCACTCAACTCTCTCGGGAGGCGTTCTGTGAACTCACCAGTATTGATTACCCTGAAACCATTGCTCATGTCCTGACTCTTAGTCACTATAGGATTTTATCTTAAAAACTGGGGAGCTGCTTGTGTGGATAACTATTTGGCCTACTGTAGGTGAGAAAGTGGAATGACTAACAAATTACTTATTAAACTTTATTACCCATAAATTTGTTTCATTTAGTACAAAATTATTCTTAGTATTGGAAAGCTTCTTTGCATACAATATTCTTGTATGTTTTTCTTCAATAATAAATTTCAATGAATAACACCAGAGACAATATGGCTCCACCTGGGCTATCTTAAGCTCATAACAAAAATCCTGTGGGAAATTCTAAACTAAAGAAAAGGTAAATGCTCTTTCTTTGTCCATAGATTACATTCCACTCACTATTTTAATCCTGTAGCTCTGTTTCCCAGCTTTTTCTAAACTTTGCTGTGAATTTGAATCAAGAGAAAATTATTGTACACGGACTAAATAAAACCAGTGAGCCTAATTTGATATGAGGTTTTATTCAAGTGTGGGGTGTTATGACTACTCAGTACAGTGTTAAGCTGCCAACAAGGGGGCAAGGCCAAAAGATCATTAGGACAATTTTGATTTGACCAGGCCATTCAGCCCAACAAAGCCAACCAATCCTATTCACTTCATTTCCTCCAAATAACACAGAGTCAAGATTGGAAGGTCCCTAATGTCTGCCACATTATCTGAAAATTTATTTCAAGTGTCTAGAGTTATTTCTGTGAAAAAAAAATTCTAACATTTGTGTGAAATATATCCTTAATGAGTTTTCATCACTGTCCCCATGTTATTATTATAGAATAGGCAGCTTCAAATACAACAGAGAAACAGTGATGAACAGGTTGCAGTACTGGTGTAGAGGTGAAAGAATACATTCACAATTTCAAGCTTGTGGTTGTCACACACGTGCACGTGGGTGACGGTTTATGGGCTCAAGTAGTGTCATTTCTCAGCCGGACCAGGGGTTGGCGGTGTCTTCTAATGCTCTCTCCTTTTGTCCCTCTACAGACTCACTGAAGACTGTACCTCCCAGTAGCACTGCCTCTGATCCACCCTCTGATGACGTCACTTCCGACACCATATAATGACATCCTATCCAGTACAGAATCCACCTCTACAGGCATCACTTCCTTTTCCGGACTCCAGAAACTCCATCTCTTCCTGCTTGTGCAAAATATATATAAGAAAACCTATTTATTAACCAGTTCCATTTTGAACTCTGTTCTGTAAAGATGTGTTTTTGGTTTTGCTACCTGAATTTTCAGTATATGGGGTCACCATCCCCAAACTTTCTCTGCCTCCGACTCTTTTTCTATTACAAAGTAACTAACTTTGGAGAAATTATGGCACCACCAGTGATATAGGGCTGTGACAAAAATAGTGAGGGATCTGCTTGATTGAAGAAAAAGTTAAATGCAACAGAAAGCAAACAAATCAAGATTTCTTGCTTGAAAAGCAAGTGTACTAAGCATCACCATATGAATCTTGCTGTTTTTCTGTCAATAGATCACACTGTAATGTTTTTTGCTACATTCTCTGGCTCAGAACCACTGAATCACCCTTGCCTAGCCCCCCTAGCCCCCAATGCAAGATAGAAAATTATCCCCTCCCATGAGAATAAGAAAGAGAAAGAGAAAAAGAAGAAAAACATAAGCAAAAAAAAACAACTTACTTCTTAAATATGATAGAACATTTAATAGTTGGCAAAAGACAGTCCATCACAGGCTGGCATGGTTATTCTAAAACAATGTTAATAAATTCTTGCAATGTTTAAAAAAGTTTTGGACATATCCTGTAAGCAAGAATTTGATTTTTTATAATTTGAGATACAATAGAAAATCTCCTACAGTCTGAGTTATAGAAGGTGGGTTGGGCATTAGGGTTAGCCTGCATGTCTCCCTATGCACTTTAATCCCATCAAGGAGAACATCAAATATCACATTTAATGCATTAAGGATGATTGAAACGCAGTGATAATTTGAGAAATATTTCAAGATTTTTGTCTAAAATTATATTAATTTAGTGTAAAACATATGGCCTAGTGACACCATTGACAAATGGCAAAACTTGCAGAATGGATTTTGGACAATTTTAAACAAGACAAGTTCTGATCGATGAAAGACCTTTAGTTGAATTATGGAATACTTTGTGTATATAGAACTAGAGTGTATTCCATGTATGGCTGAATTCTCTTTTCTAAGATGCCTATTGAAACATCCCATTCCCACCATTCCCTATTGTCTTTGAAGGAGATAGTTTTTGAATTAGATAGATAGATAGATAGATAGATAGATAGATAGATAGACAGACAGACAGACAGACAGACAGACAGACAGACAGATAGACAGATAGATAGATAGATAGATAGATAGATAGATAGATAGATAGATAGATAGATAGATAGATAGATAGATAGATAGATAGATAGATAGATAGATAGATAGATAGATAGATACTTTATTATTCCCAAGGGGAAATTTACATAAAGGGGAAATTCACATAATTTTTATATTTTGTTGAAATGCTTTCTGATTCTTCATCAAAATTAACCAGTACAGCCTCTGGGACTTATATGGGTGTGAAGTGTGGAAGGAGAGGTAGGTTTCTTTTAACAAAACGTCTAATTTGCATATAGGAAAAAACATGTGTAGCTGAAAAGTTGAATTTGGAGTGTAATTATTCATAAGATGCAAATGCATTGTCTGTATAAAGATATCTAACTGTCTTAATACTTAGCATTTACGTCTGAGAAGGAGGAAAAAGTTGATAATCATGTATACGTGCAACAGATACTTTTATCTTTCTCTCCCTTGAAATGTGTCCTGTACTGGTTCCACCTTTTAAGTAACTGGGTGGACAACTGGACTACTGCAAGAAAGATTTAGAACAGGATTTATTTTCCATTGCAAGCCAGGCCAGTGTGAATGAATGAATTTCTGTCAATTTATAAGCTCTTTCTGTGCGTATATTTGCAAGCCAGTAGTAAAATTGAAAGTTAGGATGTGCCTAACTTTTCTGGCCTCCCCACTTATCAGACTCCTCTATAGAGAATTAAAAAACAATTTCTTTACATGAGAACTCTGCTTCTCTATTATTTATATATCTATCATCTGTATTCGAACTACCATGGTGCTGAGGTGTCACCTATTGTACAGCTGCGCTCGGATCCTAATTTGAGATTCTGAGGTGGTTTGTCATGTGGTGGGTGCAGCAGCACACTACATCAGTGCAGGCTCCCAATCTCCTCCTATTATGCGTAAGTGCACATTATTTATATTTGTATGTTACTTATTCATTTTTTATATAATGTCAAATAGTTTTTTTGGTGCTGGTAACTATTTCATTGACATCTTGTAAGGCACTTTGAACTTTGCATCCTTTGTTTGCAAATGTGCTATAAAAATAAATGATGCTGTTGTTGTTGTGCCATCTTTTGCTTTAGAACTTTATAGAGTCACTGTGCCAAATGGAGAAAATTGGCTGAAGATTTTAAATGAAAGAAGACCATAAGAAAGGGTGTAGTACATGAAACGATGCCTAAGTCACAACCGGAAGTCAGAAAACAATTGACAGAGCCTAAAACATTAACCAGAAATCATTGTCAAAAAGGGATAAGCAAGAAGCCGAGTACTAATAAAAACACAAAGTTTGCATGCAATAAGTAATCATTTTTATCCATTGAGGATATTGACCTTTATATTGATGCAGTCATCACTGTGCCGTCCCAATACATTATGGGATTATTTCCATTGAAACAGTTAATGTGAACATCCCAAAAAAGTGGTGCTGATTGGCGAAACAAAATTGTGTCAAAACTGATGCTAAAAAAAATTAACTTTTAAATAACATTTCCAATCAAAAAACTAATCACAGAAATTGATATCTCCATTTGTGATCAACCCCAAAAACCTGTTGTCACACACGTGTGAATAGGAGGCAGCTGAAGGGCTTAACGACTGATAGTCTCCTGCAGATCCCACCAGGAACCGCTACCTCAACATGGGACACATCATTTCCGGCCCCGGCCCCGAGGATGACGTCACTTCCCCCAGACTCCCTATAAAATTTCACTCCCTTCCTCTGGATTTTAGTTCTGTTTTGGACTCTGTCTTGAAAACACTACTCGCTCTAAAATGTTTTTTTGCTTTTGCAGCCAGGAAGACATTATACGTGTGGCTGCCCTAAACCTTTGCAACGTCTGGTGTCCTTCCTTATAACACTGTATAATATAATTTACAAACACTCAGAGAACTGAGAAAAAAATGATAGAAAATTTCAAAAATGGCAAGTCACCTTTTGAATGCATGGCCTTTTTGAATTCCAGATTGATGATGGTGCAATTGAATCTAATTTCTTAAAGAATTTGTTTATGTATGTAGGGACAGCAGTTTTGGGAAGATGTTCACTTTTGACAGTGTTATTTCTCCCTGCTAAAGTGAGATGGAGGGTTTGCCATCTGTTAACAGCATGCTTGATTTTAATCTTAATATTTGATATTGGAAAAGGTCTTTACTGTTTTGATATTATCATTGATTAGCTATCCAATCAAATACGGTGTGCTAGAGAATTCACTGGGAAAAGCACACTTTTATTCAGATTAAGTTTAAATTGAGAGATCTTATGAAATTCTTCTAACAGAGAATTAGTGAGAGAATTAGAACAGAGTTAGTCTAAGACTAACAGTAGAGATAATTGTGGGCCTGATACATAAAGCACCATATCATCTGCATATAGTGATATTTTTTGTGTGAGTCCTTCTCTGATTATCCCCTTTATCTCTGGTTTCTTCCGGAGATGAATAGCCAATGGTTCAATGGCAAATACAAGAAGTATTGGTGATAGTGGACACCCTTGTCAGGCACCTTGTTCTAGTTAATGTAATCAGAGTTTGTGTTATTAATAAATTCGGTATGGTCTTGTGATATTACTGAGGAAAACACTTTCTCAATCCTTTCTGCTAAGACTTTCACTAGTGCCTTAATGTTATTATTCAAGAATGAAATTGGTCTAAATGATCATAGTATAGTAAGTCTTTATTTTTCTTTGGAAAAAGTTATTAATGCTCAATGGAATGTTTAGGGTAGAATTTTAACCTTCCTTAGCTTCATTAAACATTGTTAATAATAAGAGAGCCAACTTACCTGAAACTGTTTTATAAACTTCACTATGATTACCTGTTTGGGCCTGCAGCTTTTACACTTTGGAGTGAGTTTATGCCTTCCTGTAATTCTATAAGTGTGAGAGGTTTATCAAGTTCTTATGTACTCAAAATATTCAAATGTGGTTTTTGTACTTTATCAAAATACCCTGTGGGTAGTGTCTCCTCTTCTTTACACTATGCCACATTTTAAGTGTGCAGCATAGAAAAAAACTAGCAGTGCATGAAGAACAAATACACATAGAGTATACTTTACACATATAGAGATAATTTGTAAGATTCAATATATTGTCAATAAATAAATAGGAAAGTCACTGAGAAAGAAAGCAATGTCTTCATTTATGTCATTCTACAATTAATTAAGTATTAGTTCTGCTCGGTCAAAGGTTTGCATGCCAGCCATGTGTGGAATCTTCACCTTCTCTTTAATTTCCCATTTTTACTCCAGGCATTCCAACATATCCCAAAGATGTGAGTGTTTTGCCCGTTAGTACTACACACAGTGGGTATGAATGCAAATGTTTTGGCACATCATTAAACATTTACTAACAGTAGGTATAAATAAGGTTTTGAAAATTTACATTTCACACATTATAAGCTGATGTATTTTTTTCAAAGAATTGCTTCAGGTTTAAAATATTGAAAGAGACAGGGCAAGAGAGATAGGAAACTCCCAGGTGAGAAGCTGGTGATGTCATTATCGAGTAGTTTTGCTGTTTCTTTAATTCTATTGTGGCCTTATGCAAAAAGCAGCTTTTATTAATGAAAGTCCTAAGGACTGACTTGTTTAAACTTTTTTTATGCTGTATCAGGCTGCTTGGAAATACTGCAGCTAGAGCTATGGTGAAAGACAGGTAAAGCTTCCTGAAAATACAAATTTAAAGAGAGTTTTTCTGATTCAGTTTTTAATTCACTTTAATTTACAGTCATATTGAGTTTGCTGTACCCACAAATGAAATCTACATGCATGCATGCATTTTCAAACATTCTTCATCCATTTCATGGTCAACCTTGTAAACACAGGACAACAGCCAGTCTATCACAGGACACGCTAATTCATATAAGGCTAATGTTTATAATCACAAATATACCTAAAATACTAAAAATTTGCAGTATGAAATCAGATGGTAATTGATATTTAGGAGGCATGAAGCAGCAGTGCCACTCCTAAATTTTTAGGTGCATTCACATGTAATATGACTGCTCATGAGTGTCTGTCTGTCTGCACAATACAGTTTTTCTCCCTGTGGACTTTTATTTTAATCTGGAATACTTATTCTTCAATGAAATGTATTCAAATTAGTTAGACAATTGAATTTTCATTGAGATATTTCAAATAGAGTGTGCTGTACAAAGTTTTGAAATTATATAATTGCTCATTGACAATCTTTGACAAATTGGTACACTTGACAGTTTTAAAACAGACATTTTATGGCGGACTTCAATTGCGGATAAGTTTACTGTTTCAAATTTATTTGAAGTTTTTTTCTTTTACTCATCAAATAGCCACAACTGATGGCAAAATCAATCCTCAGGGTAGGTAGTCAAATGCCAGGAGAGTTGGGCATGCAAGTGATTTGTACACCAGCTCATTTTTTCTGCTGGTTGAGGTATGTTAACTGTAAAAGTAGAGAGAAAATAACAAAAAAGCAAAATGTATTAATATAATGAGTATAAGAGGAAAAGAATAATGTAAACATTGCTCTATAAGATATAAAAATTGACAAAATGCCACAGAAAGATTTGGGGCAGTCACCCGTATATTATTTCCTGGCTGCATATGGAGTAAATAATAACAATTGAAGTGTACAGGTCAGAGTTCAAAACAGAACTGACTTGCTGGCATCAAAATGGCGGTTTTAAGGTGGAGCAGAGGAAGTGACGTTATCTCTGGGGCCGGAACCGGAAGTGATGTCATTGACCCCCAAAAAAAAAAACAACCTTAACCAGAAGTGGCATCATCTTTTTGGGGGGGTGGACCGGAAGTGGAGTCATTGAGCCCAGAACCAGAAGTAACGTCATCAGAGCTTGGTACAATTTCCTGTAACTGGTCTGCAGAAGAGTGAGAGAAAGAGTTAGTGTACTCTGCCATCCCCTGGTGTGGCATGGAATTACTCTCATTAAGACCCTTTAGCTGCCTCCCATGCACACGTGTGTGATAAAGCACAGAGTGAACAAATATGTATTCTGGATTTACATTACACTAAAGACAGCCTCATTGCTACATTATCTGCACATTATAATGATTCAGGATTTCTCTTACATTGCAATTTATCTGCAAAGATTCATAATTGTATTCCAATATGGTTTAAAGGAGCCAACAATTGTGCCTTCTGTCAAAAATGATATGTTTGAGAAATCTGAACTTCAATTAGTCACAGACCTTCCTAAAGCAACAACTAACAGCAGCACATCAATTGATGCCATTTTTACATCACTTGAATTGCAATCTGCTGTCTGTGAAAGCTGTTGAGCCTCCAGAAATCTATTTGTGTAACATTTTTAGCTACATGACATGGAAAAGTCCTGTTAAAGAGGATATTCGGTATTTAATGTTGTTTACTAATGCATGTAATTGCATTCTATTAACACCATTCTTTTAGAGTATGACTCATTTTTACAAAAATATTTAACAAAAAAGAAATTAAAACAATGTGAATTTCTCCAAGGGCGGCACGGTGGCGCAGTGGGTAGCACTGCTGCGTCGCAGTTGGGAGACCTGGGGACCCGGGTTCGCTTCCCGGGTCCTCCCTGCGTGGAGTTTGCATGTTCTCCCCGTGTCTGCGTGGGTTTCCTCCGGGCACTCCGGTTTCCTCCCACAGTCCAAAGACATGCAGGTTAGGTGGATTGGCGATTCTAAATTGGCCCTAGTGTGTGCTTGGTGTGTGGGTGTGTTTGTGTGTGTCCTGCAGTGGGTTGGCACCCTGCCCGGGATTGGTTCCTGCCTTGTGCCCTGTGTTGGCTGGGATTGGCTCCAGCAGACCCCCGTGACCCTGTGTTCGGATTCAGCGGGTTGGAAAATGGATGGATGGATGAATTTCTCCATTTGTTAGCCTACTCAACTCTACAGCATCTTCCCAATGAACAATAAGTTTTAAAATGGTCATGTCAATTCAAACGGAAAGACGATGGCAGGTCACAAGGTGGTAATACAGATGGATTCTAGGAATCTCAACGGTTTCCCTAGGTCAACCATCTACTGCAAATCCTACGCAGACACAAGGATCCCATGGGTTGCTCACTTTTGGTACTGGGGCAGCTCTAACAAATATGATGATGTACTCTGTTGGTTAGAAGTGCTAAATGTTACCAATAGCATTGCAGATGGTTCCTTCCTAACTCTTTCACCACTTGGTCATGGTTGCCATAGATAGTGTCCTTAGGGCAGTAGCCGAAGATATGTTTCAGGTTTCCTTTTCCTTAGCACAATAGTCATGCTGGTGCTTTGACCTTCTCCATATATGGAGGTTGGATGGGCTAAGCAGAACAAAGTGGATCATGAAAATGATACGCTGGGGTGCTTGCACAAGCTTCCTCCACTGCTGCTTGCACCTTTTTCTAAACCAGCCTATGCTGATCCCTAGTTTGGGTCCACCAATACTGCATTGCTCCCAAGGCCAACCTTTACAGTGACAAATGCTTCACCATTCCCCATGGTCTCCATTTCTTCTCCATTTTCAGTTTGATACAAGCATTGGAAACTTTAGAGTCGATGGAGTCCCTGTACTGCAACACCTCCCTTGCAAGAGCCACTATAAAATAATTGTGCAGATTACTGAGAAGAAGCCTAAGCTTGGTTGTGATGCCATTCAAGGCAGTTTTGCCCAGGCCTCAGGGAACACAAAGACACCTACAAAGGACTCTCTGAGTTATTAATGAGACCTCAAATATCATCAATAGCCAGAGGATGTGTGATAGAATGATGTGATGACAGATGCAAATTTTGAACTAGCCAGACACACCTCCCTTGACCACCACAGCCAATCATGATTCAAGTGCAAGGTTGGTTGCACCCTTAAGGTTGTATTTCCTAAGCTCTCAACTTTCTGTGACCAATTTGTTTGACATTTCACCAACATAGAAGCGAAATGTATGTGTAACTTTGCCCCCTCTAGCATCAAAATTTTAACTGTTTTAAAGCTTATCCTTGCCCATGTGACAAGCCTCACAAGACCCTGCAAAATTCCCCAGCCTTCTGGCACTGATATAGTTTGTGTTTGTCACCCATGAATGCTCTTATTAGTGGTTGCTGCAACTTCAACAGAGGGCCTCTGCACTCCACATCAGTCACTTTTACAAGCATATTCATGGATTAGGCAAAGGTGACTGCAAACATGGAACAGTCCATTATAATGCCTTATTTAAGCCATTTCCACTATGACACTGTGGATACTCTTAAGTGAAAACTGTCAAAAAAGTCTGATCATGCATGGAATACAGCATAGCTTTCTCCACCAGCTTATGGGATATCGAGCCTCAGCAGACTTCAATAGATCTACCTCTCTCAAGTCTCCTTTGCCCTCCCTGGCTTTAATAATAAACTCTAAATATCACACATTTAAGAAATTAATTTGTAATACATCATCCTGCTTTTAAGAAATACAAAAGAGTCATTCGTACCATAATCTTCTCAAACCTGCTTAATCACATTCAAGGTTGTGTGATTAAGCATCTTTTGACATATTTCCTTTGGAACAACATAGTGTGGCAGACAGCCAGGACCCTTACTTGGCCAGGATGCCTTCGTAAAAGAAGAACTGGGGAAGAGAACATGCACAGGGCATTATCTTCCTCAGAGTGCTAGGTGGCTACCCCCCAGGTTGCAGTGGTGCTTTGGATTCCCACAGGGCTTCATGGGAGTTGAAGTTCAGTATAGCCATGTTGGGTTCCGTGGGTGCTGCCAAGGGGTGCTGCAGGGATTGCAAAGTCCTACTTTGTCGGGCTTCCACCTCACCTGGAAAGGCTTCAGGACCATGATAACAGTCCACCGTAAGTACTCCCAGGTGCAGGATAAAAGAAGCCCACTGCCACTGCCCCAGGAGCCAGAGTCAGGAGGGAGAAGATGAAGTTTGCTGGAGAAGAAGTGAAGGAGAAAGCAGAGAGAAGGACATAGAGATAGAGAGAAGAACAAACAAAGAAGGCAAAGATAGAGTGCTGTGTACTGCTTTGTTTGTACTGTGCTGTGTGCAGGTGGGAAACGAGTTGGGAAGCATTTCCCACTGAATAAAGCCTGTGTTGTGCTTGTGGAACTTTTGTCTGCGTCTGTCTGTGTTGGGTTTGGGGAGCTGGTGTGCCCCCTGCAGGCCACAATAGATATTAAATTTAAGAACAAACATTCATTTTTGTACTCATGGTTTAATTATTTGGGTAGCTGCACAATTATTAAATAAGGAGAGCAGGTTGTTGTTTTCAAATTCTTGTCTCCCATGTTGAATTTGATTCTGTTTGTAATATCATTCCTGAAATGGTGATCAAGTTAATCTATAGAAATGCAGATTTTGCTGTTGTGAACCCTCTCTCCTCTATGAGTGATTTATATATAGGAAATATTGAGTTATTAGACAGAAAATGAAATAATGCTCAAATAATGAAACATCCTTGTGTAATGCCATTGTGCAATGCAAAATTTGATAATATTGATTGGAAAACCATATATACAACCCCAAATTGACATTGTCTGACAAATAAGGTTAAAGAAGTCACTTATAGAATTGTGAATTTGATTTTTTCCAATTTCAAATAATATAAAACATCATTTTCCCACTGACTTATCAGAGGAGAATTAGGATTCTTCCAATTTAACAAAAAAAGTCTGCGTGCCAAAAGTGTAGTGAATGCAATCACCGTTTGCTTGTCCTTCTCCAATTCAAGTCCGTCTGGAAGAATACCAAACACAGCTGTTAATGGGTTAGGAGGTTTGTGACCCCAAGGCTGTCTGAAAGGCACTTAAAAATTTTTATCCAAAATGATGTTAGTTGGTGCAGGCCCAGAACATGTGACCCAGTGAGGCAGGAGCTTGGTTGCAGCGTTCGCAGGTTGGATCCTGCTCTGGAAACATTTTGGACAGTTTTAAGCGAGACAGATGAGCTCGATATATAATTTTTAGTTGAATAATTCTATGCTTTGCGCATATAGAACTAGGATTTTACTTCTATTGCGGACCAAGCCTGTGTATGTTCATTTATTTGTGTCCAGGTTTTTATGGCTTGTATGTTTGCTGCCCAGTAATAAAACTGAAAATTAGGTAAAGCCATGCCACCTTCTGCCTGAGGTCTTTGTAGGGTCGCTCTTCGGATACGTGGGTGTTTTGAGTTCCAAATGAATGAGGTTATTGTTGAATCTAACTGTTTAAAAAACGATTTATTGATATATATTGGAATGTTTTGAAATAAAAAGAGAAGTTTAGGAAGGATATTCATCTTAACAATGTTAATTCTTCCGGCTAGAGTGAGATGAAGGGTTGACCATCTATGCAAGTCTTGCTTAATTTTTTCCATACCGACGGCAAAATTTTGTTGATAAAGAGCTTTATGTTTACTTGTGATATTTACCCCTAGGTATTTAAACTGATCTGCTATGGTAAAAGGTAGGGTGTCTAATCTAATATTATATGCTTGTGAATTCACTGGAAAGAGTATACTTTTACTCAGATTAATTCTAAGACCAGATATCTTTTGAAATTCTGTTAGTGCTGTTAAAACAGCAGGAACAGTGTTTTCTGGGTCTGATATATATAAGACCATATCATCTGCATATAGAGAAATTTTCTGTTCCAGTCCTTCTCTGACAATCCCCTTTATCTGATAAGAATTTCGGCAGTGAACCACCAGTGGTTCAATAGCGATTGCAAACAACAGTGGCGACAAGGAACATCCTTGTCTGGTACCACGTTCTAGTTTAAAGTAGTCTGAACAAATGTTATTAATACAAACTGAAGCTTCTGGATTGGTATACAGTAGTTTGATCCATGCACAAATATTCGGGCCAAACCCAAATTTCTCCAATGCAGTGAAAAGGTAGTTCCATTCAATCATATCAAATGTTTTTTCTGTGTCTAATGATATTAATATCTCTGGGGTGTTTGATTTTGCTGGTGAATATATAACATTAAACAAGCATCGGAGATTGGAAGATAGGTGTCGGCCTTTAATAAATCCAGTTTGATCCTGTGATATTACCGAGGGCAGCACTTTCTCCATCCCTCTAGCTAGGATTTTTGAGAGTATCTTAACATCATTATTCAGGAGTGAAATTGGTCTGTATGATGCACATTGTAACAAGTCCTTATTTTGTTTAGGAAAGACGGTGATTAATGCTTGTCGAAATGTTTGAGGTAGTATTTGGTTGTCTGTAGCTTCTGTAAATGTTGCCAATAAGAGGGGAGCTAGCTGAGTGGAGAATTTCTTATAAAATTCTACGGGGTAACCATCAGGGCCTGCTGATTTCCCGCTTTGTAGTGACTTTATAGCGTCTAGTAATTCTGTTAGCGTTCCTCAGCACTTAAAGCATCTATTTGTGGTATCTGTGATGTATCCAGAAATGCATTAGATTGTGTGTTGTCTTCTTTGGGCTTAGTAGAATATAAAGACTTATAATAATCTCTAAATGTGTGCATTATATTTTTATGGTCAATAATTTCTTCTCCATTCTTGTTGGTGATTACTGGTATTGCATTGCAAACTTCTTGTTTGTGAATTTGTTGAGCTAAAAGCTTATTAGCTTTTTCTCCGTGTTCATAGTAATGATGTCTAGACTTATAAATAAGTTGTTCAGTTTCTTTAGTTGTTAAGATGTTAAGTTCTGTATGCAGGGCCTGCCTTTTCCTGTGGAGAACTTCATTTGGACGCCTGGCTTGTTCTTCATCTATTCTAGTAATTTCACTTCTTAGTTCTGACACTTTCTTGGTTTCTAATTTATTTCTGTGGGAAAGATATGAAATAATCTGTCCTCTTAAGAAGGCCTTTAGAGTTTCTCAGAGTGTTCCTGCAGAAACCTCTGTGGACGTGTTTGTCTTTAGGAAGAAGCTGATTTATTTGATATAAATTCTGTGCAGTTCTTGTCTGCCAATAAAAGAGGGTTAAGACGCCATCTACGAGGTGAGTGTAAGGGGCTTAATGATTTTAGCTCCAAGACTAGAGGGGCATGGTCAGAGATAACAATTGTGTCATATTTGCATGATTTAATTGTAGGCAGGAAATTATTATCTATAAAAAAATATTCAATTCTTGAGTAGCTATAATGCACTGGTGAGTAGAACGAATATGTTCTTGAGTTTGGGTTAAGAAACCTCCAGGGGTCTGATAAGTTGTGATCATTTAAAAACTGTGTAATTGTCTTTGCAGTATTAGATGTCGTCCCCCCTGTCACAGGAGTCCTATCTAAGAGTGGATTTAGAACACAATTAAAGTCCCCAGCCATTATAATTTTATGAGTGTTCACATTGGGAATGGATGCAAATAGATTTTGCATGAATTCCTTATCATCAACATTGGGTGCATAAACATTTATCAAAATCATTTTACTGTTATATAAGTTGCCCATGACCATCACATATCTCCCTTCAGGGTCCGATACCACATCTGATGCTACAAATGGAACTGTTCTGTGTATGAGAATTCCCACCCCTCTAGTTTTCTTTATAAAGCTAGAATGGAACATTTGGCCAGTCCAGTCTTTTTGTAGTCTGAACTGATCCTTGCTTAGTAAGTGGGTCTCCTGTAAAAATACTATTTTAGCGTTTAAGCCTGTTAGGTGAGAGCATACTTTCTTTCTCTTTAATTCGTGATTCAAGCCTTTCACATTCCAGCTCACAAAGTTAACTGTCCCATCATGGAGACATTGATTCTGAGTTTTTAATGTCATTTTATAGTTTTAATTGGTAATGAGGCAGTTTTAATCTTAGTTTCAAGATTCCCCATGAGTTATTGCATTTTAGCCTATTGTTGCATTGATATTTATAATTATAAGGACTACAAGAATAGATTAGATATAACCTGCTCTCCTTCTCTCCCCACTTTATCCCCCCACCCCCCATTTTGCCTCCCCACATGAGGCTAGATCCCACTTTGCGATGTCCCGGTCCTCAGACATACGAAGAGACAGAGCACGTCCAAAACAAAACAAACCCCACCCTGCAGTGGCGTTAGAGAATTAAAACAGAGATATCTTTTGCAGCTAAATTCTTAATACTATCTGCCAAAAATATTATCATTAACAGTCTTTAAGCCTGAAATAATCTTCAGCGCTTTTAAGTTATTAAGATATTAACATTAAAAAAAAATAAAAAGAATCAACCCTGGGAATGATTTTAAAAACTAGTCTAGGATAAACCTAGTAATTCCTACTGTAATAGTATAATGGTAATAGTAGAAATAGTAGAAAAAGCAATAAACCAAGGGTATGATGTTAACCAGTCTACTTTAAGGTATAGTAGAATAAATTTAAAAAAAAAAAAAAATCCTACTTTAATTACTTCCACACTTTCACACTCACGTCTATAACTCAATAACTCTAATTAGAACATAAACATATAAAGTCCAGATAAAGAAAAGGATGTATAATTATAATACCAGTCTCTTTAAACATGGATCCAGAGAGCAGATCATAGGTCCTTCCCATGCCTTGTTAGAATACAGCTCCTTATTAACTTTCAAAAAAGTGTCGGAAACAGCTTCTTTAATTCCTTTTCAGCTTCTTCTTTGCTTAAGAAAATATAATATTGATCTTGAACTTCCACTTTCAGTTTGGCGGGATACAAGAGGCTGTATTTGATATCGGCTTTCCGTAGCAACTTTTTAATGTCAATGTAGGCTGCACGTTTTGCAGTTGTTGATGGTGAGAAGTCGGGGAAAATACGAATAAGATTATTTTCAAATATAATCTGTTGCTTGTGTCTGAGAAGTGCCATCACATCAAGCTTACATCGTAGTCGCTCGAAGCGGACAATAAAAGACCTAGGTTTAAAGGTGCTTGGTCTGTTTGTGCGATAAGCCGCTGCTATCTCAATGTTGAGTTTAAAGTCATCTCCAATTATTTTAGACAGTAATTCTACTGCAAATTTCACTGGGCTTGAGCTTTCTAGTTTCTCAGGTATACCCTCAATTCTTATATTGTTTCTTCTGCACCCATCCTCCAGGACTGCAAGTCTGTCTCCAAGTTTTTTACATTCGGAATTCGCAGCTGTGGCTTTTTCATTGGCGTTAGACGCCAGTTGTCCCGCTGTTTCAACTCGAGCTGTGAATGCCTGCTTAACGTCTTCCAGCTGATCTGTAACGTCATTAATCTGGTTGGCAAGCATTTTCAGTTTGGATTTAGTTTCTTCGATGTGTCCCACTAATTTCTCCAACATGCCTTTAAAGTTCACGTCAAAACGTTTAAATAGACGCGTTTCCTTATCTTTGTTATCCTTCTTAAGCTTGTTCTTAAGCTCAATGGTCGCCTTCTTAAGATCATTCTTGTTATCTTTCTTAAGCTCATTTATGGCCATAACCATGGCAGTGGCCAGTGTAGCGATCATCTCTTTCAGTTCGGACAGTTCGCTTCGGCTTTCGTGCTCTGCGAGTGGAAATGCAGCTCCTGTTACAGCAGGTGCTGTGGGCTCGCGATGAGTAGATGAGAGCACATCCTGCAGGGCCTTTTCTAGTCTCGAATGATCCTCAGAAATCGGCGATCCATCGCAACCTGCATCACTTGCACCTTCGCTCCCATTTTCACTCTCGACTGGAGACGATACAATGGAGCGGGGTCCCAGGAAATCTGCGCATTCGTCTGCCTGTCAGTCAGGTCAGTCTCCAAGAGGCCATACCTTGCACTCGGGCCGGATGTCTGTCCAGACTTTGATGCAGCTTTAAGTTTCTTTTCCGGTTCTTTCTGACTTTTCTTCTTGTTACTCATGCTTGTATATTGTATATTGTAGTGGAAGTTCCTTGGTCGGGTTAAATACAGGATACCTCTAAATAATATGAAATACGTGGGAAAATAAAGCCGCTGCTAGCGGAGCTCTGCTTCAGACGTCCATCTCCTATAAACGGACGAAACCAAATACACTTATAGAATTGTAAATAAAATGTATCCCACTCTACATGGCCAAGTTTAAACATGGTGAAGATGAATTTGTATGTTTTCTGTTAATGGAAAAGAAACCATATTTACATCCAATCTTTTTTGGGTGGAAATTTCAAATTAAATGTCTGGAGCTTTTAAGATTAGCGTTAACTTGTTGTGTTATGTGAGGAATAATACTGTACTTATAGAGAAATGATGGACATTATTAATTTGGTATTGTTAATTGGGAGATGTTATATACACACAGCTAAATGGACTAACAGTCCTCCAGTGTTTATTACATTTAAAATTGAACTTCAGTGGTATTTAAATTTATTATGTAAGCAGAAACATAACAAGGCAAAGAGAACATTTGGAATATGTAAAAAAACTTAATTTGATGTAATAATAATAATTCATTACATTTATATAGCACTTTTCTTAATACTCAAAGCACTATCCACACAGGGAGGAACTGGGAAGCGAACCCACAATCTTTCACAAGCTCCTTACTGCAAAGCAGCAGCACTACCACTGCGCCACCTGTGAGGACATGTAAAATAGATACATCTGGTTTCTGATGGACTGTATTGTATGTTTTTTGAGTATTAATTAAAAAAGAAAACCTTTAAAAGACTACAGTACTTTGATGAGGACACTCCTCCCCTGGTGATATCTTTCATCTCTACAAAATCCTTTTTATCGATGAAATAAGCATCGTGTGGGATAAGAGCGGATGTTCCAGCCAGGGAGGAGCATGGGTAATTACCTGGACAGGAGGTCCAAGAGAAATGATGGACAGATTGGCCAGCTGGGTGGAAAGAAAACTCAAGCCGGTATAAAATAATGAAAGGCCGGAACATGGGAGTGGTTCCATCCCCCATGCGTTAGGTAGCAGTGGTCCTCTTTATGAGAACCCAGTCGTGACACCTGCAGGGGTGCTAGTGAGATGAAGTCCAGAAGTGCAGCCCTGTACGGGTCCCTTTGGATCAGGGGAGAACTTCCCTACTTTCATTAGTACTTACCAGAAGACCAGGCATGGCTCCAGAAGCATTCCTGGGTCCAGAATAAAAGGAAACCCACTGCCACACATGGTCGAGTCAGAGTCGGGAGGCAGTGGGCAACACTCAACTGGAGGGGAGATGGAGGAAAGGCTGTGTGATTTGTGTTTGATTTATTGTATATTGTGATATATTGCTGGGAGAAGGTGCATTAAGGAATAAATATTCTTTATTTTATTCTTTTAACATGTGGTGTATTGCTGGGTCTGTGGTTTTGGGCTCTCGGGTGCCTTCTTACAACTGCTTATCCTTTTCCACTTTCACTCTCATCTTCCTCTGTTTCCTATTTGAACTTCCTCCCCCCTTGACTTCCTCACATGACCTTTTCATCCATTTGCCATTGTATTATTATTGCAACCCCAACCTAAGACTCGTCTGGGATCTCCGTTCCGTCGTGTAGGTGCATCACCACTAATTTCCCCTCTGCCTGCCCTTGTACAGGCAAATAGCGTTTGACACAAAGATGACAAATGAGTGATGAGAGACAGACCAGAATTACTGCTAGTTGATGGTGTTACAAAACTCTAACTATTCTCTGTTTATTGCATAATTTAATGCAATAAAACTGTCTTTTCTGAGGTGGTGTGATGCAAAAGGTAGCATGAATCACTGTTGTCTACACAAAGCAAACACTAAGTCAGCTATGTGAGTGGCTGTGACTGTAATTTAACTTTTCTAACTCTCTGTCTACTGATACACATAGTAAGCACCAGAAAAGTGTCATAAGAACATGGGGTGATGTGAGCAGGCCTGTTAATCCCTTTTCAGCAAAGTTTTGCAAAGTTCCCAAAGGTGTTATTCTACTGTACTTGAGCCAATTATAATTTCAGTCATTTTAATGTAAGCTTGAAATGATCCTTAGGCCCATTTAGTTAGGTTTATTGTCGTAATGTGCATTTCAAGGTGACTGATTTAAAGGGTGCATGGGAAAATGGATGGAATGAAGTCTCATTACTGTTTTGCTATTATGCTGTCTGGCTGGAAGGTCACAACCTGGAAGAAGAACCCTGAACTCATCTCATGTGAGGTGACACATTGTGAAAAGAGTGCGTAGCATGTAAAAAAAACCATAAAGGTGAAGAAAAGTGGCAGGGACAAACTTTGGGCAACAGTGACAAGAAGGATCAGGTTCTAGAGCCATTAGACACCGTTAACAAGGAGAAGGGAACATAGGCACACGTAGAAAACTGCAGGGTTCCAGGGTCTGCCCCAGTAACTGAGAAACAGGCAAGCACTGCCACACGATACAAAAGGAAGCATTTTCCAGATAAGAAATTGTATTGCACATATAATGGAAAATTGTAAAAAAGAGAGACACTTTACAGTTTAGTTGTTTCTAAACATTTTAATGATATGTTAGATGATTGAGGTGAGTTAACTAATTTCACTTCTGCATAATGCCTCTAGGGCGGCACGGTGGCGCAGTGGGTAGCGCTGCTGCCTCACAGTTGGGAGACCTGGGGACCTGGGTTCGCTTCCCGGGTCCTCCCTGCGTGGAGTTTGCATGTTCTCCCCGTGTCTGCGTGGGTTTCCTCCGGGCGCTCCGGTTTCCTCCCACAGTCCAAAGACATGCAGGTTAGGTGGATTGGCGATTCTAAATTGGCCCTAGTGTGTGCTGGGTGTGTTTGTGTGTGTCCTGCGGTGGGTTGGCACCCTGCCCGGGATTGGTTCCTGCCTTGTGCCCTGTGTTGGCTGGGATTGGCTCCAGCAGACCCCCGTGACCCTGTGTTCGGATTCAGCAGGTTGGAAAATGGATGAATGGATGGATAATGCCTCTATCTGCTGGAGTAAGGGTGGGCAGTAAACCCACCATCCGTAATGCAGGGAAGCCACTGGCCATTTGAAGCTGGAGCCACTGTATCCAGCAGCCTGGCTTCAAATCTCCCACTCAGTCTTTGTCTGTGTGCAGTTTGCATTTTCTCTCTATGTTTACATGGGTTTTCCTCTCACAGCTCCAGTTTTCCTCCTAAATCAGTAAGAACTTGCTGGTTAGGCTGACTGCTCATTCCAAATTGCCCCTGTGTGGTTGTGTGAATGTGGGCCCTGAGTGGTTGTGCCATCTTGCCTATGGCTGTTTTCTTCTTTGCACTTGATGGTGTTGGGGCAGGCTCCAGCTCCTGTGCTGCTAAACTGGATTATGTGGTTTTAAGAATAATAATTTATCTTTTGAACATGAAAGAGGCACTACCCTAGAATGAAGATTTCTAATAATCCCAAATGGTTGTTATAGAGGTAAACAATCATTTATAACTCTGTCTTGACTCATATTCCCCCACCCCACTCCCATGTTATTATCTCAGTGTGCTCCAGCTCCTGCCCTCCTGACTGTGGACCACCTGGAGCTCTAGCTGTGAGGTGCTTTTAGACACAGTCCCACCAAAGCCCTGGAATCACTTCTAGCACCAGTGAAGATTGCTGTAAACCCCCTTTGGTGCCCCTAGGCCTTTTACAGCCTTCACAGGGCGAGGTTTCTAAGGCAGCTGCTGCTTAATGAGGACTTCCATTTGCCTACTAGGAAGTCTTTCATTTTCTCTGGCCATGGATTACTTCTGTTTTTGGTGCCATCTCTGTATTGCTTTACAGTACATACCAGCCCAAAACAGTGCCATTCTTTTCTACGCTGACATGTGTCATTTGTGCCAGGACCTAATGCTCCCATTATGCCAGAGTCTTGCTAGACCCTGTAGACTTCTTGCTCACATTTCTGTAACGTACTACGCTGCCCATGAAATCTTCATTGGCAAACAGTAGGTGGAGCAGAGTGTCTTTAAAACAAATCTGGGTGTTTATGTAAATTCATTATGTACTGTAATTAGTCATCTGAAAAGTTTGTAATTGCATTTACCTGTGAACTTATAGCACTCTGAGTGTGCACTCACTTAAGACCATTCTATAGAAATAAACTGAAACAAATAGCAAGGTCATTCTCCTATTTAATCTATAGTTTATTTTATACTATTTATTAATATAGTTGCAGTTATAATGATCTGCTTTTTTCAAAGAGAATAGAAAAACACATTAATTGGATTGTTACACATCTTTGAACTTTTAGGGGTCTGCTTCAATTTCCTTGCATGATGTGAACCAAAACCACAATTACAGGCTGCTGGAGCACATTCACCCACTGCACAGCTCGATAAGGCCGACAGCAGGCTTAACTGGGGAAGTGGTCTAGTTCTGAGAAACAAGCTGGCAAAGCCATGATAGTCTGACAAACAACCTGAAGCGGAACTTACAAGGTTCTTTGTCTTCTGCCAGTCTTGGTTTTCTTTGATCATTGCTTCTAAAAGACGCATTTAAGTTGTTTACCAAAGGCAGTCAAATGTACCATACTTGCTATGTCTGGCATAAAAATGATATGTTTGTAATTTATATATTATTGTTTGGTAAAATCTTCTGATAGAATTTGTTAAAAGCTATCTCTTATGTGTTATTTTTAGCCGTGGAAGCAGTTTTATGAATGTGTTACAAACTAAAAGGCAGGAACTAACCCAGTACACTGTAGATGAATGGGTTTGTTGTTTGATTGTTGTTTGACAATATTACTCAAACAACATGCTCCAAATAATTAATTTTAATTTTTTTTTTCATATAATTCATTATGAAACCTTCGGACAGACTTATACATATAATACAGCAAATTTCTGAACCTAGATCTATGTTTTACATGATCTTTATCTGTATTGAACCTCAGCTATCTGTTTGCTTCATTAACTGCTTTCAAATATTTTCCTTTAAAAATGACAATTAGAAAGCCACAGATAAAAGAGTTAATATGTCCTAAAGAGATCTGTTAGCGCATTTCCATTCATACATGTCTGCTCATGGTAATGCTTACTGATATGAAATAAGGGCAAAAAATCTTGCAAGGTTAAATTGGACAGGGGAAGCAAATCTGTCTATGTCTCTCTATTATAATAAAAAAAATCCTGCAATGAGACAAGACTTTTTGGAAGATTATTTCAAGTCCCACGAGTTGAGACCTTGGGCATGAGATTTTTTCAAGTCCTCTCAACCACTTCAACCACGCACACGGTAATCTCACCTCTCATTCGTATGAATGCTTTTGACAGACACATTTTCTGCTCTCGCAGCTCTTATAAATTTTAACGTTTTCCTCACTTTAAATTACCAATTAAAGAATATGTTTTATGTCCAACTCTTATTGAAAAATTTCATCACAAAGGGTTATCAATAGAAAAAATAAGTACACGGGCAATCCTTTTTTTTATTTTTTTTTTTTATATTTTTATTTTATTAATTTTCATTGTAATCATTCCATACAAATAGATCAATTTATAACCCCACAAAATTGAAGACAAATCAAACCCCACCCCTGAGAAGGAGAGCTTAGCCGAAGGAGAATTGCTTAGGGCTTTTTAATAAGACAACAATATACAAAAGAAAGGGAGAAATAAATATATATGTAAATAAGAGATGGAGAAGGGAATTAAATGCGGTAAAAGTTATTTCTCTTATTCTAAAATAATATTGATTAAATCCTGCCAGGTTTTGAAAAAATTTTGTACAGATCCTCTAACTGAGAATTTGATTTTTTCCAATTTCAAATAATATAAAACATCGGTTTCCCATTGACTTATCAGAGGAGAATTAGGATTCTTCCAATTTAACAGAATAAGTCTGCGTGCCAAAAGTGTAGTGAATGCAATCACCGTTTGCTTGTCCTTCTCCAATTCAAGTCCGTCTGGAAGAACACCGAACACAGCTGTTAATGGGTCAGGAGGGATTGTGACCCCAAGGCTGTCTGAAAGGCACTTAAACATTTTAGTCCAAAATGATGTTAGTTGGGTGCAGGCCCAGAACATGTGACCCAGTGAGGCAGGAGCTTGGTTGCAGCGCTCGCAGGTTGGATCCTGCCCTGGAAACATTTTGGACAGTTTTAAGTAAGACAGATGAGCTCGATATATAATTTTTAGTTGAATAATTCTATGCTTTGTGCATATGGAACTCGAATGAATTCTCTGCTTTGCTACCTTCCACTCCTTTTCTGATATATTGATTAAGAGATCTTCTTCCCAATGTCCTATTGGATCTTTGAAAGGTAGGGACGCTAATAAGATTTTATATAATGCGGAAATGGTGTTTAATTCCTCGAAATTGAGCAGTATTTTTTCCAGCATTGTGGAGGGTGCGAGGTGGGGGAAATCGGGTAATTTCTGTTTAACAAAATTTCTAATTTGAAGATAGTGAAAGAAATATGTAGCTGGGAGGTTGAATTTTGAACGCAATTGTTCAAAAGATGTAAATATGTTGTCTATATAAAGATCTCTGAGCATTTTAATCCCAAAAAGTTTTCAGGTATTAAAAAATGAATATACTTGCGAAGGTTGAAAGAGGTGGTTCTCTTGCAGCGGTGCCACCGATAAAAGATTTTCCATCTTATAATGCTTTCTAATTTGGTTCCATATTCTGAGTGAGTAAAGCACAATTGGGTTATTAGTATATTTGCGATGACTTACATTTATTGGAGAGCAGAGCAGGGAGTATAAAGAAGTACTATAGGATTTTACTTCTATTGCAGACCAAGCCTGTGTATGTTCATTTATTTGTGTCCAGGTTTTTATGGCTTGTATGTTTGCTGCCCAGTAATAAAACTGAAAATTAGGTAAAGCCATGCCACCTTCTGCCTGAGGTCTTTGTAGGGTCGCTCTTCGGATACGTGGGTGTTTTGAATTCCAAATGAATGAGGTTATTGTTGAATCTAACTGTTTAAAAAACGATTTATTGATATATATTGGAATGTTTTGAAATAAAAAGAGAAGTTTAGGAAGGATATTCATCTTAACAATGTTAATTCTTCCGGCTAGAGTGAGATGAAGTGTTGACCATCTATGCAAGTCTTGCTTAATTTTTCCCATACAGACGGCAAAATTTTGTTGATAAAGAGCTTTATGTTTACTTGTGATATTTACCCCTAGGTATTTAAACTGATCTGCTATGGTAAAAGGTAGGGTGTCTAATCTAATATTATATGCTTGTGAATTCACTGGAAAGAGTATACTTTTATTCAGATTAATTCTAAGACCGGATATCTTTTGAAATTCTGTTAGTGCTTTTAAAACAGCAGAGACAGTGTTTTCTGGGTCTGATATATATAAGACCATATCATCTGCATATAGAGAAATTTTCTGTTCCAGTCCTTCTCTGATAATCCCCTTTATCTGATAAGAATTTCGGCAGTGAACCGCCAGTGGTTCAATAGCGATTGCAAACAACAGTGGCGACAAGGGACATCCTTATCTGGTACCACGTTCTAGTTTAAAGTAGTCTGAGCAAATGTTATTAATACAAACTGAAGCTTCTGGACTGGTATACAGTAGTTTGATCCATGCACAAATATTCGGGCCAAACCCAAATTTCTCCAATGCAGTGAAAAGGTAGTTCCATTCAATCATATCAAATGCTTTTTCTGCGTCTAATGATAGTAATATCTCTGGGGTGTTTGATTTTGCTGGTGAATATATAACATTAAACAAGCGTCGGAGATTGGAAGATAGGTGTCGGCCTTTAATAAATCCTGTTTGATCCTGTGATATTACCGAGGGCAGCACTTTCTCCATCCTTCTAGCTAGAATTTTTGAGAGTATCTTAACATCATTATTCAGGAATGAAATTGGTCTGTATGATGCACATTGTAACAAGTCCTTATTTTGTTTAGGAAAGACGGTGATTAATGCTTGTCGAAATGTTTGAGGTATTATTTGGTTGTCTCTAGCTTCTGTAAATGTTGCCAATAAGAGGGGAGCTAGCTGAGTGGAGAATTTCTTATAAAATTGTACGGGGTAACCATCAGGGCCTGATGATTTCCCGCTTTGTAGTGACTTTATAGCATCTAGTAATTCTGTTAGCATTAGAGGTTTATCCAGTTCCTCAGCACTTAAAGCATCTATTTGTGGTATCTGTGATGTATCCAGAAATGCATTAGATTGTGTGTTGTCTTCTTTGGGCTCAGTAGAATATAAGGATTTATAATAATCTATAAATGTGTGCATTATATTTTTATGGTCAATAATTTCTTCTCCATTGTTGTTGGTGATTACTGGTATTGCATTGCGAACTTCTTGTTTGTGAATTTGTTGAGCTAAAAGCTTATTAGCTTTTTCTCCGTGTTCATAGTAATGATGTCTAGTCTTATAAATAAGTTGTTCAGTTTCTTTAGTTGTTAAGATGTTAAGTTCTGTATGCAGGGCCTGCCTTTTCCTGTGGAGAACTTCATTTGGATGCCTGGCTTGTTCTTCATCTATTCTAGTAATTTCACTTCTTAGCTCTGACACTTTCTTAGTTTCTAATTTATTTCTGTGAGAAAGATATGAAATAATCTGTCCTCTTAAGAAGGCCATTAGAGTTTCCCAGAGTGTTCCTGCAGAAACCTCTGTGGGCGTGTTTGTCTCTAGGAAGAAGCTGATTTGTTTGGATATAAATTCTGTGCAGTTCTCGTCTGCCAATAGAAGAGAGTTAAGGCGCCATCTGCAAGGTGAGTGTGAGGGGCTTAATGATTTTAGCTCCAAGACTAGAGGGGCATGGTCGGAGATAACAATTGTGTCGTATTTGCATGATTTAATTGTAGGCAGGAAATTATTATCTATAAAAAAATAATCAATTCTTGAGTAGCTATAATGCACTGGTGAGTAGAATGAATATGTTCTTGAGTTTGGGTTAAGAAACCTCCAGGGGTCTGATAAGTTGTGATCATTTAAAAACTGTGTAATTATCTTTGCAGTATTAGATGTCGTCACCCCTGTCCCAGGATTCCTATCTAAGAGTGGATTTAGAACACAATTAAAATCCCCAGCCATTATAATTTTATGAGTGTTCACGTTGGGGATGGATGCAAATAGATTTTGCATGAATTCCTTATCATCAACATTGTGTGGATAAACACTTATCAAAATCATTTTACTGTTATACAAGTTGCCCATAACCATCACATATCTCCCTTCAGGGTCCGATACTACATCTGATGCTACAAATGGAACTGTTCTGTGTATGAGAATTCCAACCCCTCTAGTTTTCTTTATAAAGCTAGAATGGAACATTTGGCCAGTCCAGTCTTTTTGTAGTCTGAACTGATCCTTGCTTAGTAAGTGGGTCTCCTGTAAAAATACTATTTTAGCGTTTAAGCCTGTTAGGTGAGAGCATACTTTCTTTCTCTTTAGTTCGTGATTCAGGCCTTTAACATTCAAGCTCACAAAGTTAACTGTCCCATCATGGAGACATTGGTTCTGAGTTTTTAATGTCATTTTATAGTTTTAATTGGTAATGAGGCAGTTTTAATCTTAGTTTCAAGATTCCCCATGAGTTATTGCATTTTAGCCTATTGTTGCATTGATATTTATAATTATAAGGATTACAAAAATAGATTAGATATAGCCTGCTCTCCTTCTCTCCCCCCTTTAGCCCCCCCCCCCTCCCGTTTTTGCCTCCCCACATGAGGCTTGATCCCACTTCGCGATGTCCCGGTCCTCTGACATACGAAGAGACAGAGCACGTCCAAAACAAAACAAACCCCACCCGCAGCGGCGTTAGAGAATTAAAACAGAGATATCTATTGCAGCTAAATTCTTAATACTATCTGCCGAAAATATAATCATTAACAGTCTTTAAGCTTAAAATAATCTTCATCACTTTTAAGATATTAAGATAAAAAAAAAAAAAAATAAAGATAAAAAATAAAAAAAGAATCAACCCTGGGAATGATTTTAAAGACTAGTCTAGGATAGACCTGGTAATTCCTACTGTAATAGTTTAATAGTAATAGTATAAATAGTAGAGATAGCAATAAACCAAGGGTATTATGTTAAACAGTCTACTTTAAGGTAGTAAAAAAAAAAAAACAAAAAAAAAAATCCTACTTTAATTACTTCCACACTTTCACACTCACGTCTGTAACTCTAATTAAAACATAAACATATGATGTCCAGATAAAGAAAAGGATGTATAATTATAATACCAGTCTCTTTAAATATGGATCCAGAGAGCAGATCATAGGTCCTTCCTGTGCCTTGATAGAATACGGCTCCTTATTAACTTTCAAAAGAGTGTCGGAAACAACTTCTTTAATTCTTTTTCAGCTTCTTCTTTGCTTGAAAAAATATGATATTGATCTTGAACTTCCACTTTCAGTTTGGCGGGATAAAAGAGGCTGTATTTGATATCGGCTTTCCGTAGCAACTTTTTAATGTCAATGTAGGCTGCACGTTTTGCAGCTGTTGATAGTGAGAAGTCGGGGAAAAAACGAATAAGATTATTTTCAAATATAATCTGTTGCTTGTGTCTGAGAAGTGCCATCACATCAAGCTTACATCGTTGTCGCTCGAAGCGGACAATAAAAGACCTAGGTTTAAAGATGCTAGGCCTGTTTGTGCGATAAGCCGCTGCTATTTCAATGTCGAGTTTAAAGTCATCTCCAATTATTTTAGACAGTAATTCTACTGCAAATTTCAATGGGCTTGAGCTTTCTCTTACACGGGCAATCCAGCAGTGAGAAACGATGAAGTCAAATGAATTAATGCCAAAAATGTCAATCGGTCACACGGCAAATTGGTAAAATGCGTATCAATAGACTATGCTGGAACAATTGGTGGTGATCATGCAGAACATGAAAACAACAACTTACAATATTCCGAAGAATAACTACAACCGTTAACATCGTCCGGTCTTCCACCGCACGAATTACTGTAGAAAGAAGGATGTATCCAAGAAAGATAATGTAGTAAATGTTCCGCGGATAACATTAGACAACAAAGGAGATCTTGATATGCCATTTGTATTAAAATGTTAACAGTTTTCCGTTAGAATAGCTTTTGCAAAGACAATTAACAAATCTCTGAGCCAAACATTCGAAAAAGTCATTTTATTTAATAGAGAGAAAGAAACGAAATTCAATCATGGGCAGTTATACATTGTGTTGTCACAATGAAAGTGCAAACACAGAATCAAAATTCAATACAATATTGACGAAAATCCATCCATTCATCCATTATCCAACCTGCTATATCCTAACTACAGGGTCACGGGAGTCTGCTGGAGCCAATCCCAGCCAACACAGGGCGCAAGGCAGGAACAAACCCCAGGCAGGGCGGCAGCCCACCGCAGGACACACACACACACACACACACCAAGCACACATTAGGAACAATTTAGAATCGCCAATGCACCTATCCTTCATGTCTTTGGACTGTGGGAGGAAACCGGAGCACCCGGAGGGAGAACATGCAAACTCCACGCAGGGAGGACCCGGGAAGCGAACCCAGGTCTCCTTACAGCAAGGCAGCAGCGCTACCCACTGCGCCACCGTGTCGCCCATTGACGAAAATGTAATTCAAAAAATTGTTTTTACTGAAGTTTTATAGTAAAGGTGTAAGTTTAAAAAGTATTTGCATGTTAATTTCACTGCGGTGGGTTGGCACCCTGCCCGGGATTGGTTCCTGCCTTGTGCCCTGTGTTGGCTGGGATTGGCTCCAGCAGACCCCCGTGACCCTGTGTTCGGATTCAGCGGGTTGGAAAATGGATGGATGGATGGATGTTAATTTCAAAGCCAAAAAGAATGAAATTGTATTATCAATGAATAACTCTAACGCAACATGAAACATAATTTACTTTCAAATTATTTTGTTTTACTCTTTTTTAATATGGTTAATTACTCACTGTAATGTAAAATAGTTCTATTATGCATATGTAACAATTCCCATGAAAATAAAAATCTGTTTAAATTGTACAACTGCATCACTATACATGAGCGATGTTGGCGAGCGAAGCGAGCAGGGGGAAAAGCCCCCTAGTAAATAAAGAACAAAAATGCCTAATTCCATTAATTTGCTGCCACTCTGAACTAAACTGACACCCTTTAAGTTATTTGTGTGTCCTTAGATGACTGAGGAGTCCAGTCTTCTGACACACACCTTGGGATATTAAGAGCAGATTACTTAGTTAGGGAGTGCTTCTCATAAGGGCTTTCCTTCCTTCCTTCCTTCCTTCCTTCCTTCCTTCCTTCCTTCCTTCCTTCCTTCCTTCCTTCCTTCCTTCCTTCCTCCTCCTCCTTCTCCTGCTTCTTCTTCTTTTTGTTCTTCTTCTTCTTTTCCCAGTTCCCTGGTAGGTTAATAGGCCTGATCAACCCCATCCATACAGCTCAGTCCTGCACCATCTCAGCTCTTAGATATGTGTTTACCCCACCCCAAATATAAAAGGTATTTTGAAACATAATCTGACTGCTATTGAACACACCTCAACTGACTTTTGAATCTTCCTTTTTGTCCATTTGTTTCTTTAAAACTTTGGCCTGCGAATTCCAAATCTATAGTATATTACACTTTACACACAGGCTGACATCTGAAGACATTTTTCATTTTATATATGTCAAGTTACTTAAATTTCTATGTTTAATTAAGAAATTAGTTTATGCAATAATTTACTCTTAAAAATAATGGTTGATTAATGGTACTATAAGGCAGTGTTTCCCAACCTCAGTCCAGGGGGCACACTGTGGCTGCAGGTTTTTGTTCCAACCAGCTTCTGTTTTTAATTGGACTCCTGGGCTAATTAAGTGTACTGTTATTTCCCAGATTCTGTGTTTTGGGAACAATTTAGAAATTAGAAAACTAAGTTGGTAAAAAATATATATATATATATATATATATATATATATATATATATATATATATATATATATATATATATATATATTAAAATGTACCAAGCAGTTATATGGGAATAATGTATTTTTTTCTTTTTAGCAATATTTTCATCTTGATTTTCATTCTACTTTTCTATGTGTTCTAATTGTTTAATTAATCCATTATTTACTAATTAGTGGGTCTGACTCTAAAGTAGTTGCAGCCTTTGATTATTCAGTGTTGTCTGCTCTGCTCGTTTTTAATTGTCATTAATAAGATACAATGAAGGGGGAAAACTGCACAGAGAAAGGGCAAAATATAATGAAATTAACAAAAGAGAGTTAAGCACTTAAATCTATAGCAAAAGCAGAAATATTTCTAAATGTCTTATAAATTAAAAAATCATGCTGCTGTGCTTTTCTGAATGTCGAATAAAAGAAAAAAACCCCACTAATTAAATGAGATCAGCATTATTATGTGTTGTCACTGATTGGGAATCTGGTTGGAACAAAAACCTGCAGTCACAGGGGGTCCCCAGGACCGAGGTTGGGAAACACTGCTATAAGGTTCCATTCATAGAGCCTTGGCTTGACAAAGAACCTTTACGTTATGGGAACAGTGATTTGCTTATGAAGTTGGCTCTTTGTGCTTTGAAAGGTGTCCTAATACAGTCATATGAAAAAGTTTGGGAACCCCTCTCAGCCTGCATAATAATTTACTGTACTTTCAACAAAAAAGATAACAGTGGTATGTATTTAATTTCCTAGGAACATCGGAGTACTGGGGTGTTTTCTGAGTAAAGATTTTTAGTGAAGTTGTATTTAGTTAGAAATTAAATCAAATGTGAAAAACTGGCTGTGCAAAAATGTGGGTACCCTTGTGATTTTGCTGATTTGAATGCATGGAACTGCTCAATACTGATTACTTGCAACACCAAATTGGTTGGATTAGCTTGTTAAGCCTTGAACTTCATAGACAGGTGTGTCCAATCATGAGAAAAGGTATTTAAGGTGGTCAATTGAAAGTTGTGCTTCCTTCCCTTTGACTCTCCTCTGAAGAATGACAGCATGGGATCATCAAAGCAACTCTCAAAAGACCTGAAAACAAAGATTGTTCAGTATCGTGGTTTAGGGGAAGGCTACAAAAAGCTATCTCAAAGGTTTAACTTGTCAGTTTCAACTGTAAGGAATGTAATCAGGAAATGGAAGGCCACAAGCACAGTTGCTGCTAAACCCAGGGCTGGCAGGCCAAGAAAAATACAGGAGCGGCATATGCGCAGGATTGTGAGAATGGTTACAGACAACCCACAGGTCACCTCCAAAGACCTGCAAGAATATCTTGCTGCAGATGGTGTATCTGTACATCGTTCTACAATTCAGTGCAATTTGCACAAACAACATCTGTATGGCAGGGTGATGAGAAAGAAGCCCTTTCTGCACTCATGCCACAAACAGAGTCGCTTGTTGTATGCAAATGCTCATTTAGACAAGCCAGATTCATTTTGGAACAAAGTGCTTTGAACTGATGAGACAAAAATTGAGTTATGTGGTCATAACAAGAAGCACTTTGTATGGTGGAAGAAGAACACCTCATTCCAAGAAAAACACCTGCTACCTACTGTCAAATTTGGTGAATGTTCCATCATGCTGTGGGGCTGTGTGGTTAGTTCAGGGACTGGGGGCCTTGTTAAGGTCGAGGGTTGGATGAATTCAACCCAATATCAACAAATTCTTCAGGATAATGTTCAAGCATCAGTCACAGAGTTGAATTTACGCAGGGGATGGATATTCCAACAAGACAATGACCCAAAACACAGTTTGGAATCTACAAAGGCATTCATGCAGAGGGAGAAGTATAATGTTCTAGAATGGCTGTCACAGTTCCCTGAATATCATCGGAAATCTATGAGATGATTTGAAGCAGGCTGTCCATGCTCGGCAGCCATCAAATTTAACTGAACTGGAGAGATTTTGTATGGAAGAATGGTCAAAAATACCTCCATCCAGAATCCAGACACTCCTCAAAGGCTATAGGAGGCGTCTAGAGGCTGTTATATTTGCAGAAGGAGGCTCAACTAAGTATTGATGTAATATCTGTGTTGGGGTGCCTAAATTTATGCAAGTGTCTAATTTTGTTATGATGCATATTGCATATTTTCTGTTAATCCAATAAACTTAATGTCACTGCTGAAATACTACTGTTTCCATAAGGCATGTCATATATTAAAGGAAGTTGCTACTTTGAAAGCTCAGCCAATGATAAAAAAAAATCCAAACTTTTTCATATGACTTTATGTAGAGAATAAAAATTCTTAAATGCAATGTAGGGTACATAGCAGAACACTAACTGATTGAGAGAATCTGGATTTAGCCGGTGTTATTGTACATATGCAGCAAAAGCCATACATATTTCACAAATCTTTTACCATCTATTCATGTTTATTTTTACTGTATGAAGCCTGGTATGGATCTAAATACATAAAGGTTCTTTCTGGAACCTTCATGTGGATTCCAAAACTGACTCCCTCATGGCATCACTCTGAGGAACAACTCTGGCACCTTCATTATTAAGAGCATTTTTGATGATTTTTCTTTACTTGCAAGCATGCAGCTAAAATATAACAGTAGAGAAAAACAAAGCAAAAAAAAAATAGAGATGTTTATACAGTGGTGCCTTGGTTTGTGAGCATAATTCGTTCCAGAAACATGCTTGTAATCCAAAGCACTCGTATATCAAAGCGAATTTCCCCATAAGAAATAATGGAAACTCAGATGATCCGTTCCACAACCCAAAAATATTCACATAAAAATGATTAATACAAAATCTAAAGTAAAAATACACAAAACAAATTAACCTGCACTTTACCTTCGAAAAGAATCGTGGCTGGTGTGAGGGAGATGAGAGAGAGGAGAGGAGCAGGAGGGTTATTGTTTAGGATGACTTTCACTCTAACTAACGGAATCACTGCTGTCTGTTGGCTCACTGGAATCTTTTTCTTTTTTTGCGACTTTAACAAGGAACCTATCCAATGACAGTTGCTTTTGAATCCTTTTGAGGATTTTGCAGAAATGTGGCATTGCATTGTTGTTAAACAGATTCATCGCTCACACACAAAATAAAAAAATGCATTAAGCACACACACGTGGTCACAATGCTATAGTAAACAGTATCTGCTCATACGCATGTTAACTATACCAATGAGGCACGCCGACTGAGACCAAGCATGGGAGACAATTACCCACAATCCTGCGGAGAGAGAAGAACCAGCGGCTCAGTTGTGATCATGTGACGCTTGGCCAGCAGAGCGTATACGTACTACTCGTAGGTTTTACTGTATGTCTGAATATTTAAAGTCAACAGTCTGTTGGTTGCTAATATAAAGAACTAGCAGGAGTACCCAGCGTTGCCCGGGAATCTATAACTGGTGAATTTCCCAAATGAAAGAAACAGAACATAGAAATAGAACAAACAGTTTTCTGATTGATATTTTAGTGTAATAGGTAATATAAGTGGTCATTCCAGAGCTTTTGGCTACATTATATTTTTTGTTTTGCCTTGTGGTGCGAAAATGAACAAATTCAGACGATTGCCTTTGAGCCTTATTAATTCACATATCAAAAGCCAAACAAACAGTAAATTGTAGCCATTTGAAATCAAAGGGTAAATCATTCCGAATCAGCGGAATTCTCGGTATGAAAACATCTTCACGTCTTGCGCAATGTTTCAGACGGCCTTGAAATAGACTTTTTTCTGGAATCGAAAGTGGACTTTCTAATGGTACGTCTTTTTTTCGGTGGCATGGGTATATTAGCGAAAAGCAGGACAATTATAATGTGTTACATGCGAAAATGAACAAATTCTGAGGATTGGCCACTGTAGAACATGCTACATAGAGTTGTCCGTGTGAAAAGCATGGATTTTGCAAACTGATACCTGCAACTTGCAGTGATTGGCTTTGAGCCTTATTAATTGACATAGTAAAAGCCAAACGAACAGGAAATTGTACCCTTGAAATCAAAGGGTAAATCATTTGGAATCAGTGGTATTCTTGGTATGAAAACATCTTCACGTCTTGCACAACCTGTTATGATAGTTGGTGTAATAATATATGGATAGAGAGTCTTGACACAAAGGCGAGTCGCAATACAGTTTTGGAGGATCAAGATTGCGAAGTAGCATGATAGGTGTTCCAGTTTTAAGGTACAAATTGTGCGGGGGAGGTCCTACTGGTTCCAAAGAATTCAGAAACTTTGTTGGAAACAACACAGCTTGAGCAGGGTCTATGAAAGTGTTGATAGATTTGTAATTTTTAGGGCTGCCTGGAATTATCTGTTGGATGTGAATATTTATTTTGTTGACACTGTCATTCTTGGGAGCTAAAATAGGTCTTTGAGATAGCCATTCATGTGTTTTATAATTCACTTGAATATTGGGGAAAACTTTTTCTTGTAGCTCCTGAACACTTGGAACAATATTGGAAAAGGATCTTTCAAATTCAATCAGCCCGGTGTTACTATGTATAGGAACCTTCCCATATCTTAGCATAAGGAATTGTTTAGAGAACGATTTGGCAAAGGTGTCACGACACAAATGAACTCTCATGTTTGTTGTGCGCGTAATGTTTCTGATGTATTTCCACAGGTGTGACGCTTTAAGTCATGCATTCAGCTCATCAGCAGGTGTTGATCTTGGAATAATGGGAAGTGTCGGCCGGAAGTACTCTGGATTCTGTCTGGTGTCGCATTTCAGACACCCTTGAAATAGACTTTTTTCTGGCATAGGAAGTGGATGTTCAAATTCTACGTGTTTTTTCGGAGACATGGGAATATTCGCAAAAAGCAGAACAATTATATTGTGTTACATGGTATAACGTACGGAATAAGCACCACAGTGAGATGAATTTACAATATAAAGCGAACAAACAGCACCAGTCAGTCAGAAAGACCAACAGTGAAATTGAACTGTAAGTCGGAAAGCGAGTCACGTTTTACATCAATACAGCAGTTCCCCTTCATGCGATGAAAGCAGTCGGCTTTCTCATACTTGGACACATCCGTAATGTCTTGGCAATTTAAAGAAACATTGGTAAAGAGGGATGCACAGAGACCAAACGTGCCGCTAGATGGCGCCGCCGTTAACATCTGTTGTAATGTGCGGCCATCTTGTCGATGATAAGTACGGGGACTTTTTGCGAATGTTGTGTCGGTCAAAAGGTGTCCTGTGCTTGACCAAGGACATTTTTCCCAACCAAACATACCCCCTGACCTCCTCCTGGTCACAAAGCAGCCCGATGCCCAGGTTGGTGGCGATCGGACGTCCAGTGCAGATATGTTTGGCAGACAAACAAACATAGACTCTGCTTTACATATTAGACTAGCAAAATACCCGCGCTTCGCAGTGGCGAAGTACTGCCTTAAAATTATTATTAAGAAGAAAAGTAAACATTTTTAAACTGAGGGAAAATATACAAATAATTATTTGTTAAGGATCTGTTTGTATACCACGTTGTCAGTTCGGCCCTCCGGTTGTAATATGACCAAGCTGTGTGCTGAGCTTACTCTTGAGCATGCAACGTACAGTTGGCCATGTGAAAAGCAATCTTGCCTCAAATCAATGCCAACCTTTTGTAGGGTCTGTCCCTGAGACTTATTAATTGCCATTGTGAAGCAGAGCCTTACTGGAAATTCGAGGCTTTTGAATTGAAATCAAGAGATCAAAAATTGAAATTGAGATCAGAGGGTATAACGGGGATGCGAGGAATAAAAACTCTCTCCCCTGAGCCACTGCCAGTAAAAATAGATGCCTCAATTAGGTTCTTTTGCAGACGTGTGGTTCGTTTATTTGACAGCATGTAGATCGGGTAATTACATTCATGGCATTCGTAGTCTGTGTCACAATCTGATTGCATGGGTGGTTACCTAACACACGCCGTGGCACAACGTTAGGGGCTTCGCCTCTGGCTCCGAGGTTCGATTCCCGAGAGGGAGTGCAGTGAGTGTGTACGCCTGATGAGCCCAGAATTAGGGCGAAACACGTGTCGCGTACTCTTTGCATTATTTGACAGTAAACTATTTCAACCATTCTATGATCTGCTTCTCGCAACTGAAAGAGGGCACCGTGGCGGATGTTAGCCGACTTGCTGACCAACCACAAGCGTAACCACCCATACAATCAGATTGTGACACAGACTACGAATGCCATGAATATATATATATATATATATATATATATAGCTGTACTATATGTTGCTGTGGCTCAGTCTGGTTAAATGGAAAAGAAAGAAAAGAGAAAGCGCACGTTTCTAATATGCTTAATTTCACAATGCTTGTGGGTATACAATATTTTTTGTTGTTACATTGTCTGTGCAGAATGTTAGACTGAATAATATTGTTAAGTTCGTAGACGTCTTTGTTTTTGGCCGCAAGAATAGCTCGTTCACTCAGCCAATCGTGATTCTTACAATTGGTTTGAATATTGGGAAATACTTTTTCAACCAATTCTTCTTTTGACGTCACTAAATTGCAGAAGTTATGAGGCAATGAAATTCGTCCTGAGGTCAGATCAACCGGCACCTTTCCGTTCCCAATTTCCAGATTTCTCCAACCTCGTTATTGATAGTTTGCATTATTTGATTGTAAATGCCTTTTTGCTGAAGCGTTAGCTTAGGAATATTTGATTGCACATACGACAAAAGATCACCCGTGTTGTAAGTTTGTTCACGACGCAATTCTACATCGAACGAAGCAGCAGCAGATCGATTCGGTGATGGCATTCCCAATTGATTGAGAACTTTGTTCGCGATTTCTAAGCACAAATCTTCAATCATTATCAACGCTTAGTTGTAGATGTCTGCTGTGACAACAACAACAACAACATTTATTTATATAGCACATTTTCATACAAAAAGTAGCTCAAAGTGCTTTACATAACGAAGAAAAGAAGAATAAAAGACAAATAAGAAATTAAAATAAGACAACATTAGTTAACATAGAAAGGAGTAAGGTCCGATGGCCAGGGTGGACAGAAAAAACAAAAAAAAACTCCAGAAGGCTGGAGAAAAAAATAAAATCTGTAGGGGTTCCAGGCCACGAGACCGCCCAGTCCCCTTTGGGCATTCTACCTAACACCTGACATCCATGTTTATATTTGAACTTTACTTGTGTATTCGACGGAAAATATCTTCAGCCATGTGCGATTTATATTTCTCCCATAACTGTGTTGGAGAAGGAGAGCAGGCGGTCAATATGATTGCAAACAATGCAGGAATTTGATTTGGATGTGACGTGTTGCACGTGTCATTAATGTATACATCCCAGTATCGGTCGTTCTCCAATAAATTCAGAGCTTGACATGTACTTCGGAAAGTGGCATGTGTAACGCCGTTGACAATTCTCAATTGCTGGAAAGACGTTGGACCGGGCACATTTATCAACAGCATGTGAACAAAGAAGCATTCATCTTGATTGGGATGCACGGTGTACAGTCTGCCTATCGTAGTTTCTTTGAATATGCCAGGTGTTCCGTTGACTCGCTCTCCTCATTTGCGTTGTTCAAATGATTTTCTACTCGCATTCCATGTGTAATATGTAGGCACTTCCGAATACAGCAGTGTTTTCGCAAACGCGTCATTTTGACATAACGTAAAGAAAGCAGTTAACGTTGTAGCCGGTGGATTCAGGGCTATTTGTTGCACATTTGCAGCTGTGAAATAAACGCGTTGTCCATTTTCAAGATGTGCTGCTAAGTGAACAACATCTGGACTTCGTTCATGAATGGGAAATGAAAGAATTCGCCATACAGCTTCATTGCTGCTTACGTATCTTCCAGCCTAATACTATGCGATTTCATCAATATGTATGACCGCATTCCTATCATTTCTTTCTGGTCGCACGCCAAAAACTGCCATGTCGCTGCCTTTATTCACGTACTTACAAATGTATTTGATCGAAACATTGAAATAGAATCGTAAAATATTTAATATGGCGTGTGTTGCCTTTACGTCCAACAGATGGCGCTGTATTTTTTTAAAAAAGCATGTTTTTACCTGTCACAGGTGTGACATCTATATAATATGTATATAAAAAGACGCGCGCATTCGAATGCAACGTTGTGTCAAAATTTCAAAGCAATCGGTGAAGAACTTTCGGAGATTTAAGGTTTTGAACAAACAAATATCATGGTGGATTTTGCTATTTTGTGTAGGGCAGGGTCAGTCTGTGGATCAGGAATTTCCGCACGGATGACTTGATCGAGCCATGCTGCCTCGTTGTTGGGAGATCTGGGGACCTGGGTTCGCTTCCCAGGTCCTCCCTGCGTGGAGTTTGCATGTTCTCCCCGTGTCTGCGTGGGTTTCCTCCGGGCGCTCCAGTTTCCTCCCACAGTCCAAAGACATGCAGGTTAGGTGGATTGGTGATTCTAAATTAGCCCTAGTGTGTGCTTGGTGTGTGGGTGTGTTTGTGTGTGTCCTGCGGTGGGTTGGCACCCTGCCCAGGATTGGTTCCCTGCCTTGTGCCCTGTGTTGGCTGGGATTGGCTCCAGCAGACCCCCGTGACCCTGTGTTCGGATTCAGCGGGTTGGAAAATGGATGGATGGATGACTTGATCGATGAGAGCTGGTTTAATCCTATCCTTTAGCCACAATAGAATGTGTGCATGGGGAATACCTCGCTTTTGCCACTCTATGGTGTACATGTAGCAATTTGTACAGCCGAAAATGATACTCTTCGTGAGTAAGTCTATCATTTTGCGAATCTTGAGATGAAATACACGACTGATAAGGTCGTGGCGATCGTGAGGTTTTTGACGTGGAAGGAGAATTTCAGTGATGTCAGGCCATTTAGGATTGCAAGTAAATGTGATGAATAAGTCAGGGCGGCCATAATGATGTATGTATGTCATTGCGTCTTGTGTACGCTCATGCATATAGCGAGGTCCTCCAGTGAAGGAAGATGGTAATATCACAGCTTGACCAAGTTCTATTAAATCAGTGTCGTTTTTGTCAATAGCATCTTTTAAGTGAACGTAATTAGGTCAGGAAGCTTACGTAAGAGTGACAGAGACTTTACCACCGTTACAGCACAAACCAGGAGACTCGCATTTCCACTTCTGAGCTTGACAATAGTCACAGTGAGCATCCATGGATCCAATGTGTACTGTTTTGTCAGACTCATAATGTATGTTTGGGTCGTACGCAAATCCACAATTGGCTTTTTTGAGCCAAACCTGTTGTTTTCGTATGAGCCGCTTTTCATTATTGGGATCGTATCTAGAAACAGAAGCTCTATTAACTTGTGGATTTGCCTCCGTGTATTTAGCGACAGCGTCCCTATGAACTTGTGGGTGTGCTTGCGAGTATTTAGCGACAGCGTCCCTATTAACTTGTGGATGTGCTTGCGAGTATTTAGTGACAGCGTCCCTATTAACTTGTGGATGTGCTTGTGAGTATTTAGCGACAGCGTCCCTATTAACTTGTGGATGTGCTTGCGAGTATTTAGCCACAGCGTCCCTATGAACTTGTGGATTTGCTTATGAATATGCTAAGCACAGTCCTTCACCCATGAATATTTACCTTATATGGGCAGGCACTCAATCACGTGGGAGGCGTGATGATGCAAGACGCAAGACGCAACCGCCTCACACGGCGACCGAGCTGCCCACTATGGCTGTATATAGTATACGAAAGTAGATTCCAGTTATGACCGTTACGCGTAGAATTTCTAAATGAAACCTGCCTAACTTTTGTAAGTAAGCTGTAAAGAATGAGCCTGCCAAATTTCAGCCTTCCACCTACACGGGAAGTTGGAGAATTAGTGATGATGAGTGAGTGAGTGAGTGAGTGAGTGAGTGAGTGAGTGAGTGAGTGAGTGAGTGAGTGAGTGAGTGAGTGAGTGAGTGAGTGAGTGAGTGAGTGAGTGAGTGAAGGCTTTGCCTTTTATTAGTATAGATAAAAGAGGTTCTCCAACTCAGCCAATAAAAACCTGAAAAAATACCACAATACCACACAACGTTCTATATTTCTTACATGTCCAAATCTCACTGCTTAATGAGAGAAGAAAAGGCCAAACTAATTAAACCTGACTTGAATGTCACTGAGATGATGAGTTAATGGCAATGTCATATTTATAACACAAATGCAGTGACTTTTATACTATTTTCATTAATTGTTTTGGAGTTGGATATTTTAACATGTAGGCCTACATCCTTTAAGGTAGAAATCAGACTGAAATGGATTTATATCAAACGCCACATAGGCAGAAATATGTAAAATAAATATCAATATAAATACCTCAGGCACACAGAAACGAATGGTCAATAATGAAATAAATATGTTTTTATGAAGCATTGACGCAAATGTTAAACTTTTTATATTTGCTGTATTACTCCTCCACCAGCTTGTTCTCTGGGGAGTGCCATACCTGGCTCAGCGCCCTGGCTCATCTTCAACCAGGATGTCAGCAAACAGGATGTTCAAGTTACTGAACTTAACTACTCTGCTGCTAGAAGACCGTTACTGTTCTGATGCTCAGACAATGAAAGAACAGACTGTAAGATGGGAAAGGAAAGCCTGAGAATGCTGTGAATTAGGCCTAATAGAATCACAAGGTCTGAAATTTCAAGGAAGGCATACAGCCTTGAAATCTCAACAAGGCAGAGGAGTACTATCAAACCTCTGGCATACATTTAATAAATTAATTTAATTTATTAAATGAAATAAGGAAAATTCACAACAAACCAAGAGGTCAAAATAATAAAATTTTTTTTAAAAATCCAAAATAATGAAACTAAATACTAATAAACCAAAAAGTCAATCCAACATTCATCCATTTTCTAAACCCACTTTATACAGAGCAGGGTGACAGGGCAGCTAGAGTCTATCCCAGCAAGTATCAGGCGCAAGACAGGAACAGTCCCTGGACTTAGAGCCAGTCCATCACAGAGTGAACACACACACACACAGCAGGGGCAATTTGGTATCTCCAATTCATCTAACCTGCATGTCTTTGGACTGTGTGAGGAAGCTGAAGCATCTGGAGGAAACCCATGCTGACAAAGGGAGAGCATGCAAACTCCACATCGTGTTCCCAGGACGTGAACCCCAGTATCCCTGAGAAGCAGCAGTGCTTCCAGTTTGCCATGGTGTTGCCCATCAATAAACCAAGTCTGCTAAACCAAAGAAAAAAGCAGAGAGTCTGAAAGTCAAAAGTTAGGAATGATCAAAAGACCAACAAAACACAGAAACATCACAGGAATTGGAAGGAAGCACAAAAAAGAGAGTCTCATAACTCAGTCAGATATAAGAAATTTATAGCATCTGTACTGGGGTCTGCTAGACCCTTAAATTAACCACTACTGTTAGCATTGTGATATCTACCACCAAGAAGCACAGAAGGGACAGTAGGCCTCAAAAATGACCACACAAAAGGCCAGATCAACCTGATTCAGGTCTGGGTTCCAGGGATGGCTTTGCCCTCAGCAGCCTAACCCCTACCAAAATAACAGGCATCGGTCTGCCCAGGCCCAGAGATGGAGCTAATGTTGTTAAAGTTAAAAAAAATGTTCAAATCTCCACAACATTAAAAAAAAAGTAGAAACACCTTTGGCCAAATGAAAAAATATATATATTTTAATATTTAAATATTTATTAAATAATTCAAAAAGGATGTCAAAAAACAAAGCAGGATTAAAAATATAATGAAAATAGATTTGGCAATAAAACATATCAACAAAATTAATAAACACCATAACAATAAAAATCATAATATTACATGCATAAATATACAAAACAAAACCAAAAACAGAACTGATGACTCAATCTGAAAAATTATATTCAAATGATAACAAAAAAACTAAAACAAATACCATGAATAAAGTTAAGCTCAGAGCAACAACCCTGGATGTGCCATAACAATTAGCTGCATTAGCTGAACATTGGTAGTGCTAGAGAGGCCACGACACACTAGGTTCAACATATGAAGGAAACAAGAGAAAGAGGTTAGGAGCACACACTGATACACCACATCCACCACAGCACAAACCAACTCAGGACTCCAGATTAGGACTCGAGTGCAGCCATACAACGGGTGACACCTCAGCACCACACTAGTTCAGATGGAATGGAACAGTGTGAGGTTTTTTATGGTGGCAGGAGTGTCAATTCTGCCACCAACACCCAGGTTTTTCCCTGCAGGTTGGAGGGCCTACTTACAGGGCTGAATGCAGATTAACATCATACCCAGGATGGAGCAATTGCAGGTTAAGGCCCTTGCTCAATGGCCCAACAAAGTAGAGTCACTTTTGGCGTTTACAGGGCTCAAACTGGCAACTTTCTGATTCCCAGTGCAGATCCCTAGCCTCAGAGCCACCACTCCACCCTAAAGGAAACAAGAAAATATAGAAAAGGGGAGTTCACAGCACCAACAAAAGATTACAAAATGATGCACCAAAACTAGAAAAAAATAGAAAGAATCAGATAAATAAATTCAATAATTAAAACCAGATTTATAAACAAAATTAATAAACTAATTCACAAAATAAATAATTAGAGAAAGAGCCCAAGCAAACCATGACAGAAAAGTAATAAAGAAGGGATAGTATCAGTCTTAGCAAAGAAGGTAAATTCGCTGAATTTCTCCGACACGTCTCTAGGAGGTCCTACCTCACACTGGCTCATGTCACTCCCTCCTGCAGCCCAAATCAACTGTCTTCATATTAATAATCACAGCAATCATTTTAAAATCCAACTTTCCAGAAAGCTGTGTAAGAGATGGATTCCTTCCAGAAAGTTTATTGTCACTTATGGATATCTGACCCTACCCATATCTGTAAGAGCCCAGTCTGCCAGCGTACAGTACTGGTCAGTTTGCTGCCATGACTTGGTCAGTAGTGTGCCAGTCTCTACAGTATATTATTTGGGCAACTTTTTATAATATGAATACCTTAAGGCAGGCTGAAGAAGACTACGGCAAATGATCTTCAAGAGCTTAAGAACATAAGAAATTTGACAAAGTAGAGGAGACCATTCAGTCATTCAAGTTTCTTTGATTAGTTAATAGTTAAGCTCTCTAAATATCTCCTCCAGATTCTTCTTAAAGTTTGTCAAAGTTTCTGCTTCAACTACTTCAACCCTTATTTAACGTAGCGCACCCCTCTATAGTAAACATGATGCCAAAATTACAGTACAAAGACATGCAATAAACCTAAGAAATACAAAATCCCATGGAAAATACAAAGTTGTACAAATTTAATAAATATACAGTATTTTGAAACATTTCACTTGCAAAGATATATCTAAAACATATTAAGAAAAAAGTGCAATATTTCTATTATAAGGATATCACAAAATGCTATATATCTACAGTATATAAGGAATAAACAGTTATTAAATTAATATATTATAAAATAAAAATAAATTAGAGTAAATAGTGTAATAAAAGGACTAAACATTAGAGCAGTGGGGCTCAAATGGACCAAGTTTGTTACAAGAAAGAAACACCTCATGTCCGTGAAACGGCTCATAGGAGTTCTCGTTTAGCTTAGTGGGCTAAGTTGTCATATTTCTGCACTCATTTTGGGTTACAGAGCCAAATTTGCATCCTGGGAGCCCAGTGAGGACACATTGTGAAGGCAGCAAAGAGAAACTGGTGACACAAGCAAGAGTAAAAATACCCTCAGATCCATATAGCAACGAATGTTACCAAGATGGCATCATGCCATAGCATTTTTTAAGATCTTGTAAGGCAAATGAAATGGTTTTTTTTGCAAGTCATTATAGCTTTAGAAAGCAGAAGACTAATATTTGATATACAATGTGAACTTTCTATCAGACGTTGGTATTAACTCAATAAAATGACAAAGCCAAAGAAATCACAACATTCCTATCCATAAGAAAGTTAGTTAATTTTAAATTATCTTGATCTTTAGTTCCTTCCAGAAATGTTCTATTTGGTGTGGTGATTGACTGGGCCATTCCAACACCTTTATTTTCTTTCTCTGGAACCACTTGAGAGTCTCCATTTGGGTGTCCTCCTGGAAGGTCCACCTAAATCTCATCCTCATTGTCCTGGTGGATGGCAACAGATTCTTCCCAAGAATTTCCCAGTTCATATGGCTGCCTTCATCTCCCCTTCGATAGCTTGGAATCTGCTGGTACTGTGAGAACAGAAACAGTGCCATACCATGATACTTCCACCTCTGAACATCACTATAGGTATAGTATTTTTAGGGTCATATTCGAAGTTATTTCTCCTCCATCCTCCAGCTGAATAATGGAGTCTTTCAAAATGATCATGTATGGAACCTGTAACCTACTATAGTAGATAGCATTGCTGATATTTTTGTCTACGACAACTGTACCTGCTGCTTCCATGTCTTTATGGAACTTTTTTCGAGTGAACCTTCTGACTGCCTGGTCAGAAATCTTGCAAGGAGTTTCTGTGCATGGCTGGTCGATGGTGGGGTGATGTTCCTTCCATGATTGTGCTTATCGAAACATGTAGGAGTTGAGAAATCCATCAGTAACCGGTGCAATTGCTATGTTGCTCAACAATCTTGTTACGAAGTTCTTTGGAGAGCTTATTGCCTCTACCCTTCATGAGATTTTTCTTGTCTGACAGGTTGATAGCACAGAATTTGTTAACTTGCATTCAGTGGTGGGTAACAATTTTTCAAAGGGTGGAAGTTAGCCAACATGCACTAACCCTGCATATTCTTCTTGGCAGAGGTAAAAGAATTAACTGCTTCTTCTAACTGTGGTCTCTTTTCCTGTGTTATTTTATTTTATTTCACTTGATTTATTTGTGGATTGGAATGTTATGATTTATTTAGCTTTATTGTTGTATTTCATTAATACTAATGTCTGGTCTAAATTCCATGTGCATAGCTGCATTGGAAATATGCTTAATTAGAAAAAGTTGACCATGTTGAATACTTACTTTCCCAGTTGTATTTGGGGATTCATTTTGATCAGTCTTCTTATAAGTATATTCGTAGAAACTCTACAAAGCAGTTCACTGAAAAAAATGTTTACAGTTCATAAATATGTATAGCGTACTAATCATGGCAATACACTTAAAATTCGTAATATTCCTATAATGATAGTTTTCAGGCTGACAGTGCTTTTAGGAATCAATGCATTCACAGACTTAGAAAATATATTCTGGTATGCTGGAAGGTGACACTGTGGATGAAGAATGAAAGACAACAACAGCGTGTCCGACACTGGTGCAAAGAGGAAGGAAGGACTTCAACGGAACCAGTGAACACCAGGAAGAATCTCTGTTGCTTACAGACCTATAATGCATAAAAATATGGGAATATTGAAATACTGCAGAAATTACAATTAGAAGTTATGCAATAAATAATTCTTTATACCATTATTATTTATACAGTATGTTGTAATTAACAAGCCATTGGAAGTAAATGATGGTGCAAGATTAGCATTCAGACCTGGATTGGTGTTGCTGAATTGGCCCCAGTGTGTGTTGGCCTTGTGATAAACTGGCTTCCTGCTCAGAGATTGATCCTGCCTTGCACCCATTGCTTGCTGGGATATGCTCCAGCTTTCACACAAACTTGCTTTAGATGAACAGATTTAGAAAATGGATGGATGGATATGCATATTTTGTCATGACTAACTTCAAAATGGTGTGGGGAAAACTTTGCCAGTGGGTAGTGCTGCCACCTTATGGATCCTGAATCCTGGTTTCAGACAAGGTACTTGGTCATTCTCAGTGGGGAGTTTGCATGTTCTCCATGCATGGGTTTTTCCTCTCACCACCCTTGTAAGTGTGTGTGGTTGACTGCTGCCCTGTCCAGTTTTGCATCCAGCCTTGCCACCAGTGCTGGTCAATGGGCTCTAGCACTCCCATAACCTTCAATTAGACTAACCTCTTAAGGTTTGAGAATGGAGAGTTATGTTATCTAAACAGAGGACCTCAATTTAAAACTTCAGCCCTGTGACTATTACATAATACCGTAGCTGTCTCATCCCCTAGGACATAGTGTATATTCTTCTTCTTCTTACTTTAATTACTATGGAAAAAAAATAAAGATGATCTCATTCAACAGCTCTCTGCATCCACATGAAGACTAGCACTGTAAGCAGCAAGTTCAAATATCGGGTTCTTTTGTAATTTATAACAAGGCGTCATGGGAGTTGACTTGCAATTAAGGTAATGTGTACTAAACATGGTTGACACAAACCTCAGTTGGTCCTGTTATATAACTACAACGTTTACCTGCTGGGAAGCTGGAGAGCAGAAAGGGTCACTGGTTGTTTTGATTACTGTCAAAGAATAAAATGTCTGCTCCATGTTTTATACTTACTTCCTCTAAGAGCCAGCCACAAAGTACTGCTCTGAAGATAAACAACTTAGAATGGCTCTAACAATTATAAAGTCTGACTAACTATGCCTTATACGGGAGATTTACTCTAATCTGGCTTACTAAGCAGCAACTATGTTAAAAATAAATAAATCAGTTAGGTAATACATTGAGAACACGTCCAGCTCAAGAGACCTCTTTTCTTTCTCAGCCAGGTCACTGTCTAACCTGCTGTTCACATGTCTTTCTTCATGTGTTTGTCTGGGTTTTGTCCAGTTTCCTCCTTGATGTCTTAAATGTATAGGCTGGGTTAGATGGTCTCTTTAAACTATTCAGTGAGAGTGACTTTGATGTTATATGTGTGTGTGTGTGTGTGACAGCATGGCCAGTATGGACAAACACATATGCCCAATGCTGAATGTGCTGACATATGGATGGGATTTTGGTCTTTTTGTATGATGTTTCTGATGTCTTTGCAGCTTACATGGAAATAAATTCAATGCAAAATATCTTTGCTGAAAGAAAAGATCTGCTCAGAGGCAACTTACCATTGGTGTCGTCAGAGATTATGATCTCTGTTTTTCCTACCAATGTACGAGGGAGATTCAAGCTAAAGTCAAAAAATGGGATTTATCAGTAAATGGAATGAACCTTAACAAAACTGATAATGTCATTTCTCAATGGAGTCTCCACCCTTCTCGATTCACTTACGCCACCTGTGTGGAAGTGCCTGGACTCCAGCAGAATAAAAGGTTTTGTCTTGTCCGCACTGCTTTCTTCATGTTGTCATCTGTCTTGAATTGACGACCTCCCAGATGTTTTTTTAGCGGTCCAAAAAAGGTGGAAATCACCCAGTGCCAAATCTGGTGAATAAGGAGGATGTGGCAATACTTCAAACTTCAGTTTCTCCAGACAAGCCTTGGTGTTCTTAGCAGTATATGGGCGGGCATTGAGACAGCAGTCCCCACCGCTTGGATCAAATAGCAGGTGTCACATTGGTAACTTGCACTTGCGACTGTTGTACCCCTCAGCATGTAGTGTTCGACAGTAACTCAGGTGCATGAGTTGTTGCAAGGACAAGACAAAACCTTTTATTCTGTTGGAATCCAGGCACTTCCAGGCAGGTGGCATTATCAGGCATTATGACATTATCAGTTTTGTTAAGGTTTGTTCCACTTTCTAATAAATCCCATTTTCTAACTTTAGCTTGAAGCCCCCTCGTATATTACCCTTACCCCTTCTGTCCATTTCCTGAACATCCTTACTCCAATAATATTTGGTGGAAACCAGAGTACATCTCAGGAACATACGTGTATGGAAGACACCACTCCTGGACAAGGGTTTGGACACAATCATCATCCTGGACTAATTTATAGGTACTATAGCTGTCAAACTAACCTGCACATGTCTGGGATATGAGAGACAAACTGAATGTCTAATTAAATGGTCCCCCGTTTCCGTTTTGGATGGATATTGAAACTCCAACAATACTGCAACTGGGCCAAGAATCAAATCTTTTTTTATGTGTTTATAATTTGCATTTACAATTAGTACAACACAGTTCATTCAAAAAATATAAAGAATACAAAATTAAAAAATTAAAATTAAAAATACAAAATAAAAAACGAGTAAGCTTAAAATTCAATTAAGTGAGATCAAATGAACATACAACACGTCTCTCTCCACTGGGTCTATTCAGTTTGAAGTGCTACAGTCTGTGAACAGAAAGTCCAATATGAGATAAGTTCAGTATTAGGGTCAGTATGTTTATTTTAGGGCAATATCTAGGAATTCTTGCCAAATTTTGAAAAAAAAAATTGAAAGTTTGCTGAGAGAGAAAATATTCTTTTTTCCAGTTTTAGATAATATAAGGCTTTACTTAACCATTTACTTACTAAGGATTCTTCAAGATGATTGAAATGAGTCAATATTTAAGCAATGCAGTGTAGGATATTGCAAAAGATGTTTCATTACATAATGTTCTTCCATCTGGTGTTACTCCAAATAATGTTATCTGAAGGACTGGGAGTAACTGTAAATCTATCACTATCTGACAGATATGAAAATGATTTTACTCCAAATGGTCAGAATATGGAGCAGACCTGAAACGTGTGACCTCGCAAAGAAGACGCTTGATGACACTGTTCACAATTTGGATCTTGTTCCTGAAAAATTTTAGATAACTTTAGACAAGAGTGGTGTGTGGGATGGACAATTTTTAGCTGAATTTTGCCATGCTTTTGCACTGAATGAAGAAGAAAGTATCTTATAGACAGCCACACACGCATTTCTGTTCTATTTAAATTTTTAGGGAATTTGCAGTTTCTCTAACTTTATTTCTGTACAGGCTGCAGAGAAAGTACTTTCAAAAAAATTCAAAGAGCTTCATCTCAAAATTGAATCAACTAAGCATCTGAATTTTTAGAACCATTGATCTACAAAGATCGTTGAATGAGAATCCCATGGCAAATTGAATTCCTATTTTAGGGAACTGTCTTACTTTCTATCATGTTGAGATATATAGTTTCATTTCAGAATGATAAACGGTACTTCCTTTTCAGCACAAATCAATATAAATACCTTCAGCCAATCAGCACCTTCAAAACATCCAACATGACAGTGCGAGGTTTTACTGCCGGTGGCATTAGCTGAGTGTTTCAGTTATTTAGTTTTGAAAATGAAAAGTTTTACAATTAAATTGTAAAACTTTATATTGTCTTAATTCCCTGTTGTATTTGGTCACAACAAATATGTATAAAGAATTTTGTGATAAAACTCTTTATTTGGAGAACATATTCTTGTGATTGTAAGTGCACCCAGAAATTTTTGATAACACTTTATGCATTGTAAAAAATGTTATTGCTTTGATTGTGTTACTTTAACTAATTTCTGTCATTATTTTCGTGAAATTATTGAAACACTATTTTGGATGCCATTGTTTTCATTTCACTGCCATTTTATTTTAATTTTCTTATTGCTAAGGCAAATTATTTGTTAACTAGACAAAGAGCCCGTTTCAACAATGTAAGATGAAACGGGCACGAGTTTGTGTCAGCAGTGTATGAAGAACAAATGATAAGTAATGAAGAAGTTGTTCTGTAATGATTGTAGTCCGCTTTACTCATTACTGTACAGGCTTGTACTGTTAGTTGATGAATTTTCCAGGCCTATAGTATAATATTGAATGATGAATGTTCTAGTACAATATGGAATAGTAATAAGTATAAGCACCACAAACCTGATATAGGTGTATTGAATGAATGCGTAATTGAATCAGAATGTGTAATTAGGCCTCGAGCTGTAGTCGAAATCGCCTTTCAGGACTCTAGAGCTTTAATCGATGTCACCTTTCTCTTTGAATTTTTGTGGCTGTAAATCCACCGCCTGCCGCAATGTTGGGGTTGGATGTCGGTCTCGTAAGGTTTTTCGGGCAGCTGCTCAGAAGGCGACTGCGCATTCGGCTTTGGACGTGCACAGAAGGCGACTGCGCAGAAGTCTTCAGACAGACGTGAGTGAGTGAATGAGTAAGGAAGCAGGCGAATTATGTATTAAGATAACAATAATCTGTTGTTGGATGACGATATGTATTACTTGTCCAATCTTTTGTCTAAAATTATAAAACAGTAAGACTTGTCATGGTAATTGTTAGCTAGTTAGGGAAAGGAATTCTAATTTGATTCTGTTGTTTGATTGTGCCATTACATTTTGGCTTTTTTATTTACTGTATTTTAAAGATTTCCCACTTTTTGAATGGACAGTTCTTCATTTTCTAGTTCTTGCCAAAAAGAAAATCTCAACCTCTGTTTATTTCGGGCACAGAAAAGATCTTCCAGGCCCAATATGTTCATCTGCTTCTCCATGTGGAACCGCATTCTTCATTTTGTGAATCAACATGAATTTTATATTCCTTGCTTGAATACATCCATCGACCAACTTGGATATAGAAAAGTTTTGTTATCCCCAGAGGAATATTTGGCAAGCACAGAAGGGTAAGCATCATTGGCCAAAGTGTCCTATTTTTTTGTTAGGACCTAACATCTACTTGTTTTTGTAAAATACAAAGAAAAAGCAGGCTAAACAATGCACCTTGTTAAACCTTGACTACTGGTATGTAGGTAGGTAGGCAGGCAGGCAGGCGGGCAGACAGACAGACAGACAGACAGACAGACAGACAGACAGACAGACAGACAGACAGACAGACAGACAGACAGACAGACAGATAGATAGATAGATAGATAGATAGATAGATAGATAGATAGATAGATAGATAGATTTATTCTAATGTTATACAGACTTTTCTCAAGCAAACAAACAATTACTACCTTCTGTAGTGAGAAGTCAAGCAAAATGACGCCTCTTATTGGCTGACTAAAAAGATTAAAATATGCAAGCTTTTGAGGCAACTCAGGCAAGATGTAATGTTACATCTTGCCTGAAGAAGGGACCTGAGTTACCTCGAAAGCTTGCATATTTTAATCTTTAACAACACCCTAGTACCTACTGTAGATAACGCAACTTTAAATACAATCTTGGGTGGCTTAAAACATCTGCAAGGATCTTTAAGTTAAACTGTTACCCTAAGCGGAATATTCTAGTAAGATGCCGGGATGTCTGCATTATTCCTATGTAGTCTTTATTTGTAGCCACATGTGAGTGAAATGCTTGTAATTGAACTTGTATTAATTGTTAAAAAATGTTAAATCAAATAATCTATCAATACCTTGATGATGGGGGACTAAAACAGATAATGTATAAGACAACAAGTCAAGATAAATCTACATTTTCTAACTAGATTCTAAAGAATCATTAAAAAGCTAACATGGCAGCATAAGCAAATTGTTATTTTATAGAATACCAAGACTATCTGACATTAGGGAAAGTGACGCATATATTACAGGTAGTCAGTTCATCTCTATCACCCGAAAAACTTAAAACCCTTATGGATATCTCAAAAGGACATTATCTTGGAAATAGTTTTATAATTCTGTAATAAAATGCATTTCTGCCTCCAGGGAACTGAACTTGAATCTGAGTGATGTTGCTGCCTACATACAGTATCAAAAATGTCTTCTCCTGCATATCACAAAGACTGAACGTTGCCTGTAACATGAGAGCTTGTACTCGGAGATTGTGTCTTCCAGGGCACTTCGTGGGTAACATGGTCTTTTATTGGCTTGAAATGGTTTTTCTTTTCCATCCACAAGATGGAGTATAGAGCTATGAAACAAATCAAGCACATTCTCACTTGTAGTTCCGTCACCTGTGGTATTTTACAAAGTTCGCTTAAGCCTATGTGATATTTTGCAACTTTTTGTCATGGGGTATGGCAGATTTGATCTTGCCACTGCATTGTGTCAAATTACAAGAGAGAATATCACAGCCCATGTCTACTTTACCGACTGAGCATCGACCTCTCTTTCAGACGACCAATAGTGAGTTGCCTGATGGACCCGGCCCCATTTTGGAGGGTTAACAGCTCCGGCAAGTTCAGCAGCAATCTCTGCCCTTTGTTTCTTTTTTACCTTCTTTTATAGTATGTAAAATATAAGAAATTAGACAGATGAGCTTCTCTTATGTTTGTGATGTCCACAGCCCCAATGCAAGTAAAGGACAATATTAAAAATAATGAAAAAACAGTCAGCTTCCTTTGCCCATGTACCCATCTTTTGACTCAATATGTGTGCCAGCATCTCAGTATAGCCATACTAAAATCAGACCTGTCACTGTGGGTGGGCCTTAGGAGGCCATGTCCATCCAATCCGACCACTAGGCTCATCCATTAATATTTTTTAATAAGGAAAAATATACTTTTTCATATAAAAATATACATACTGTATGTACTTGTAGATTCACAAAGAACTAAATAAGGAATTTTTTTTGATTGATAAGACACCCATTTGGCGGGTATGATGACGTATATTCATTCATATACAGGATGAGTCAAAATTATGTTAACACTAATGGTACTGCTATGTATATACTTATAGACAATTTTTGTGGACAATTTACAGTATGTGCCACATAAGGTACATGTGTTGAACATGACGGCGAACAGGTTGGGATGTTCCTGTAAATCATCTTGCACATACAAAGTATGTTTAACGAATAAATTGCTTCCGCCATTCAAATGTTAACAAAATTTTGACTCACCCTGTATTTGTCAACGCAAATGTGTGTACAGAGATTAATTCAGAACTGAATACACATACAGAAAAATGTTCTTATTTTAAAAGCAGCTGTACTTAGAGAATGAGATGTATTATACAGTGGAACCTCGAGATACGAGCACCTCTGTATACGAGAAATTCAAAATACGAGGAAAGTATGAGCGAAAAATTCAGCTCTAAATACGAGCATTGGTTCGCGTAACGAGCCACGAGCCAGGCTGTGGGTATAGCTCGCGGCTTAGCAAGGGGGCGTGGTAGCAGTTGCGAGCCGCGATCTGCGGTGTCTGCGTTTCTCACTTAAGTGCACAGGTGGGAAACTGCCCACATCCATGATTGTTCCTGTGGCTGATGGGCTGCAGCTGCCATGTCCTCCCCGCATATATAGAGAAGCGCGAGCCGGTTAAGGGGGAGAAAAAGTAAAAGAAAAGAAAGAGAGAGAGAAGGCAGGCAGGCAGGCGAGTGCAGGCTCGCGTGTAGCTGAACAGGCGAGCCAAACAGCTGAAGCAGGACGGTGTAGAGAAGGTCAGCTGCATTAAGAGTGTCTCGCCTGTTGCAGAGCCCGCAGGTGAGACGCTAACAGAGAAGAAGCACCGGCGATTGTCATCTGTTTTTTAAAGACGGCATCCTTTTGACGTTTTAACCTCGTGTTAAAGGATTGTTATTCTTGTGTATTTTAAACCTCCACTTCACAACTGTTTTAAGGATTATTTATTTAAAGATTTATTGAATGCTCTACTGCACTTTGGACACC